>NC_092390.1:58631133-59231133 GCF_030028105.1 Mobula birostris
GCACACTGTCGTACAGTTTTATTAGAAAATTAGCTGGTAGATTGTTTGAGGGTCACTATCATCTCACAGCTGCTATTGTGCCAATTCAGTGAACACCATGAAGGTCATCATCCACTGTTACTTCACTAGAAATAGTCACAAACAAGGATTATAATTGTTATATTTATATGCAGAATACCACTAACCACTATGCCCTGGTAGTGTACCAGTTAGCACGATGCTATTACAGCTCGGGGGCATCAGAGTTTGGAATCCAATCCCTGTGTCCTCTGTAAGGAATCTGTATTCCTCCCCATGGAACGTGTGGATTTTCCCCAATGATCTGGTTTCCTCCCACAGTCCAAAGACGTACCGGGTGGCTTAAATGGTCATTGTAAATTGACCCAGGATTAAGGTAGAGTTCAATCAGGGTTGTCAGGGGTTTTTTGTGGTGGCGCTGCTTGAGCAGCCAGAAGAGCCTCCTCCACACTCTATCGCTAAATAAGTAAATAAAAGAATTACTGTATGCAAATACATTTTATGCATGAATCTGAAGAGATTTCCTCTTACATCACTTGCTATTTCTCTGGATGCTTTCGCGCTCTGAAAAGGAATGGCTTCCAGGGTCAATTTGTACCCCAGAGCTTGCTGGTTCAGCCATGATTGTCTATACCTCACCTGCAGAGAGGCAGAATTTAATGTTAGTTATGTAGTTAAAAAAAGGTATAAAATCTGAATCAATTGACCACTAAGGAGATGAATATTACCTCACTGAAATTGGCTGCATTAACCCGTGCCCGAATATATTCGGGTGAACCAACCACTGCAGTGTAATAGTGTCGTGCATCTTCTCCTGCAGCTTTGTACAAGCGCTGAAAGGCAAATCGAAGGTTCAAAGATTCATTTTATTATCAAATACGTATGCAGAGTACAACTCTCTGAGATTTGGCTTCTCAAAATAGCCATAAAGTACAGAAAACCATAGAAGCAGTTGAAAGAAAGACATCAATCCTGCCCCCCCACCTGCCACATGAAAAAATAGAATCAAAATCTAGCAGATTTCAACACCCCCCCAACCCTTCCCTCACACAAAAAAACTAACAGATCGCCCAAATCCCCAGCCCACCAATTGGTAACAAGAAAGAATAGGCGAGAACACATAAAAAAATAGAACTGTAAGAAGTTGATATGAACTACAGTCCAATCCGTAAATCGCAGAATTTCAATAACATCTCCAAGATCATCAGGACCCAGCGGCCCCTCTGAGAGCAGCAAAATGAACCAGTGGTCTCTCCAAGGGCAGCAACACAAACCAGTGGCCTCTCCATGAGAGTGACATGAACCAGTGGCCTTTCCAAGGGCACTCATGGAAATATTTATGTGTACACTATGTCCCTGCATTATCTAGCAACTGCTACTCAACGTGCCCTTTAAGAGTTTATTGGCAGCTATTTAATACCTAGCATCTTGAAGCAAAGATAAGCAGTCCCAACATAAAAAGGAGAAGGATGGATGTGTGGATTCTGTGCTCAAGCCTTGCGTCGTCTGCAGTGGCCCACAATGTAAATGGATGTTGGCACATTGCACAACCCACCACATATGATGTCTGAGCACAAATGCATGAGAGAATTGGTCCCCAAAGCAAGAGAATCACAGAAACCGAAATAAAGGTTGTCTTAGATCAAAACAAAGAGACAGAGCAACAGAGAAAGAAGCAGAGATCAAGGAATCTCATATCACAAAATAAATTACATATCTTCAAGGAATACAACATGATTACAATGTTTACACTGGCATATTAGATAACTAACAAATAAGTGGAAGAGTAACTACAAGCTGTGCCACTGTCAATGAACAGATTATGAAAAGTACTGAACATGTTGTGTCTTCCTGTTAACATACAGTACTGTGCAAAATTCTTAGGCATGTATATTTAGCTAGGATGCCTTAGATTTTTGCACGGTACTGTATCTGTCAACGTGGAGCAGAGAGTGAGTTTGCAAATCTGTCGGGAGCAGAGGATGTTGGGAATGGTGAGGATAGAGCATTGCGGGAGGGACGTGGGACGGGTGGCAGAGAAGGCCTGCCAGGAGCGGGGCTGGTGGCGTGAGTGGAGACACATCCTGCCCTGAGACACCAAGCAAGATTATCTGACTCCAAAGAATTAGTTTATTGAGCATTACAGAATGTCTCTTAGGTGCTTCCTGTTAACCCAACCATGATTCCCCTCTCTCTGCCTCCTTCCCACTCTCAGTCCACAACAGAGACCCATGTCAGAATCAGGTTTATCATCACTCACATACGTTATGAAATCTGTTTTTTTTATGAGGCAGCAATACGTGCAATACATAAATTTCCTACAGTATTCTGCAAAAGCCTTAGGCATCCTAGCTATATATATGTGCCTAAGGCTTTTGTGCAGTACTGTACTTTATTTGCTGGGCCAGGTTTCTGCAGGATCTCCAGGCCACTATTTATGCATCGTTTCTATTTCTTCACTAAAGCATTTGGAGGCAAGTAACCTCAACGTTGTCAGACTCATATACCTCCAGTGATGGAAAAACTCATCTGTAGTGGCAACTCGAACAAGCTAATGTCACTGCTGGCAACCACGCAGGCAGTTATCATCTATGACATGGCCGCAATCAATTCAATAATACTGTTCCAAAAAGTCAAGGAACTGTATTTGATCCTTTATTAGTAACTAGCAAAACATACAATCTTGAAACGATGCAATTAAGCGGTCAGCTGAAGATATGACACCCAGCGGTCCCCAGAACCAAAATGCCCAGAACAAAACATGAATGTGTAACTTATTCCCTTCATTTCTACCACAACCCCTCCCACATGACTAGTTACCATAATAAACACGCAGATCAAAATATGATACAAGGCTCCAGCACTCATCCTTGTTGCTTATAGATTCCAACCCCACTCTAAAATCCCCAGGCCCTCCCCTGGTGTTCTCTAATGTCTGGATCATATTCTCAATGTATTCTTCTCCCAGAGCTGCCCCATTACTCAAAGATCCCAAGACACAGTGTTCACTAGCACTATAAATGCCTCCAGTTAGAGCCCAACTTGAACACCAAATAGGAAACACATACCCAGATAATAAGGGCACATCCTGACTTTGCTGGCCACCATATGACCAATCCTAATCAACTCCATTGACTCAGGTGTCACTGGAAGGACAAACAAACTAATGTCACCATCCTTTCCCAAGCCAACACCCCAGCATCAAACTCTTACTGATCTCTCAGTTGGCTGTGTTATGCTGGTTCTGTCATTTGCCAGCCCAGCTTCAGATTTCCAAAGCAGACAATTCCACAATATGTCACAGGAAGGGACTGCCAGCTGGACAGAAAAAATCATTCGAGGATATGCTCCAAGCTTCCTTGAAAAGAAGTTCAATATCCCTTCAAATCTAGGGGCTCCCTGGCCCATGATGGGTGAAGCAGACATGAAGCATTCAGAATGGTATTGAAGGATAACACAGAACATCAGCATAAGAACCCAAAAGAGAGTATCAACATATGGAACGATTCACCCACTTGCCCTGCCCACCAGCTCCTACCCTTCTGTGGAGGGGTTTGCAGATCCTGCACTGGCCCCAAAAATTCCTCAGAACATAAAAAACCAGAGTGAGGGTAATTCATCACCAGTCCCATGGAACTGAGGAAGAGGAAGTAAGTTCACCAACTCCATTCCCAGTCCATCACAACAAGCCTCTCTTCCCTAAGTAGTGTTGTGCATTCAGGCTATTCTATTGATCCTGTATCGTATGCAGCATGGTAATGTAGTGATTAGCACAACGCTTTACAGTACCAGTGACCCAGTTTCATTTCCCACTGCCACCTGCAAGGAGTTTGTACGTTCTCCCCGTGTGAGCTTCCTCCGAGTGCTCCAGTTTCCTCCCACAGTCCAAAGGTGCAGCAGTTGGTAGGTTAATTGGTCATTGTAAATTGTCCCGTTATTAGGCTAGGGTTAAGTCGGGAGATTACTGGGCAGCTCGGCTTGAAACACCAGAAGGCCTGTTCCATGCTGTTTCTCAATAAGTGAATAATATTTCAATTCTGAATGGTGTTCCCCACAGTGAGATTCTATTGAATTGTAGAAATCAACTAACCTCGTTGGCGATGATGTTACTGAGTTTTGCATGAATCAGGTCGGGTGAATCTGTCACTTGCGTAAACCTTAGTGAATGCGGATGCTGTCGATAATTTTTCTGTAAATAACAGAACAAGAAATGCTTAACCATTTAATCTCATCCCTCACTTTGCTTCAGCTCAGTGCTGCACTAAAGAGATTATCCATTTTCACGTTGTCATCATGTCACAAAATACTAATACTCATTGATTAATATACCGAACATCAGAGTGTAACAATATGCAAGCACGCGGATATATCAGTTTCTGCTGGAGTTTATAAAGGGGTGGATCTTAAGGTTGGCAAAGGGACAGGGCAGTTAATTTCCATAATGGTGCCTGGGCAGTTATATGCCCTGTACAGATACTATATTGTTAATTTTCATAATGGTGCCCGGGGAGTTATATGCCCAGTACAGATACTATATTGCTTTTCATTGCTTTTCATTTTTTTCATTGCTTCTAAAAGGATCTTTGGAGAAAGATTCCTATTCCTATTCCTGTTCTGACATGTTAGTCAATGGCTTTCTGGTGTGACATGATGAGGCCCCCCATCAGGTGGAGGAGAAACACCTCATATTCCATTTTAGTTGCCTCCAACCTAATGGCATGAACATTGATCTCGTAAAAAAAAATTCACCCTCCCTCCCCACTTCTTCTATTCCCTATTCAGGCCCTTTACCTCTTCTCACCAGCCTATCATCTCCCCTCCTCCTTTCCTTCCTCCTGTGGTCCACGCTCCCTTCCTATCAGACTCCTTCCTCTTCAGCCTTTTACTCTTCCTACCCTCCTGGCCTCACCTATCACCTTCTAGCTGGCCCTCCTTCCCCTCACCACCCCCACCTTTTTATTCTGACATCTTCCTCCATCCTTTCCAGCCCTGAAGAAGGGCCTCAGCCCGAAATGTCAACTGTTCATTCATTTCCATAGATGCTGCCTGGCCTGCTGGGTTCCTCCAGCATTCTGCGTGTGTTTACTGACACTGGCACCCTCCATCTACATTCCTGTCACCATTCGCACCACCTAAGTATTAAAGTGTCTATGTTAAACACAAGTGAGTGTGTAGATACTGCAAGTCTTGAGCAACACACACTAAATGCTGGAGGAACTCAGCAAGTCAGTCAGCATCTGTGGTGGGGAGTAAAAAAAATCTATATTTCAGGCCGAGACCTTCATCAAGTCTACATTAAATGTCAGCATAGACAAAGAACAGATTCCTGCAGACCACCAGTTATCATTGAACCTCTAGGCAGAATACGGTCCATCTGCCACCTCCCACTGCCTTCTGTGGGCAAGACAATTCTAAATCCACATAATATCTATGTGTAAGTGAAGTTATACACTTTGGCAGATCAAACTTGAAAATAGAGTAACAATGTACACCAAGCAACTACAAAGATGGCACCAGAAAATAGCTATTATGTTCCAACCCGTATAAATCCAGATGTGTGTCTAAATTGGAAGGCTGTAATGCATATAGTTCACATAACTCCAGTTTAACAGTAGATATCTTGATTGATGCTTTTTGGGACTAGAAATTTTGTATTTATTCATTAGTGAAGGCCCTTTGGAATTCTTTGAATGACTATTGTCCTTCAAGTGGAAATCATTGGTATGGTCTGGATCATAGCATAGTGGTTAGCACAACAGCTCAGGGTGTTGAAGTTGGAAGTTCATTTCCGGCGTCCTCTGTAAGAAAGTTTGTACCATCTTCCCATGTGTGCATGGCTTTTCTCCAGCCGCTCTAGTTCCCTCCCACACTCCAAAGGCTTAGCATTCAGTAGGTTAATCGGTCATTGTAAATTGTCCCGTGATTAGGTTACGGTTAATTCGGTGGGTTGCTGTGAGTCAGGCTCAGTGGGCCGAAAAGGCCTGTATCTCTGAATAAATTAAGTAAAATCATGGCCTGGCAGTTCAACCAAACTTGTGAATTTGGAAGGAAAATGAAACATGTTTACCTATTCTCAATCAATTCCCTTTGATAGAAAATGCTAGTATTTTAGTAAAACTGGACCATCTCCCTATGGTTGGTCCAAACAAATTTTACCTCTGTGTAGCAGAGGCCAAGGCTTATGTCACGTAGTAATGCAATAAAGCATGAAGGAAGGTCACCACAATTACTTTCATCTCATTTTTGGCCAGATGGTGGCAGTCTCACATCCAAATATAGACTGCACTCCACAAGGGAACAAGCTCCACACCAAAACTTCAGGGCTGTACCAAATGTATTACTGAAATTCCCACCTTTGAGTAAGATTCCATGGCATCATTTGGAAATGGGCAGAGATTAATTTATACTTTCAGGATGCCAAAAGCTGGTTTATTTCCTGCTTAGCTTGCAAGCTTCCTCCTAGAGGGCCACACCTTGTCATGGTTTGGAGGCTTGTGTGCATCAATAACCTGGAGTGCCATGTCAGCTGGAGTCAGGGCTTTATGCTTTAGCTCTTGGTAGGGTCGCCCATGCTAAACAGGTCAAATGGTGAAGGCCAGGCTTAGAGTGGTCCACTGATCCTCCAGGTTTGGGGGTCTAGCTCAGGTTTAACACCCTGACCGGTAAAGCAAGACAGCAATGAAAAGTCCTTCTACATCTCAGTGTGATGGTATTCATGAGTCTCCCCCGAGACTTGCATGACTGACAGTAGTGAAAACCAAGAGGAAGCTACTGTCATGATGAAGAAAACCAGAGATGGAGGACCTCATTGCTGTCCTAAATGCCAGCGGTGTAATGGACAGTCAGTAAGTAGTTTGTAGGCTTGCACAATTGCTATGGTAACATCAGAGCAGATACTACGATCAAAGGAACCAATAAAATATCTCTCCATTTACTCTAATCTTAGATTGCACTGTCTGATTTCACAGTGTTAAGCAGCACAAGCATACAAACCCAATATCAAAAAATTCCCACCTCACTGATAAGATCACTCGCTCTCTTCATCCTTTCAATCCCCAACGCCCCTGTCGAAATCCAAGCCACTCCTCTCATGAATTTCAGGTCAGATCTGTACAAATTCTGAGAAAAACAGATTACCAAAACATCATGATCATTATACATTACTCAAAACACATTGGAAAAAAGATTTTAAGAACGCAAAGTTAATATTTTTCCATGAGTGCTGCTTGTGAACCTGTTCTGAGGACAGTGAATAGATCGGATTAGATTTCGTAATTCATTAATTTCACCTCAGGAAAAAAATCTCACTGGGTGTGTGCCCACCTTTTCCAATCAGCACCTGTCCTCTTTGGAAAACATCAAATTACACTTGTTTTGTGCTTCCCGGTGAAGTTTTATTTAATTATTTTATAGATACTTTTCTTAATCTGAAGAGATCTAGCAGTTACTTTTCTAATTACAGGCCAGCCCCATTTTTACAGGCATCCATAAGTCAATTTTGTCCATTAGTTGAAGAAGTACACAAAAAGTATTCAATATGGTAACCATGGTAACCCTGCCTCTGGAATACTGCAATGAAAGGCAAAAAATTGGAGAAAGAAGCCCTTCCCACCATTGTGCATATCTACACGGAGTGCTGTCGTATGAAAGCAGCATCCATCGTCCAGGACCCCCACCACCCATCGGGAAGAAGGTACAGACCCTTAGGACCCACACCACCAGGTTCAGGAACAGTCATTACCCCTCAATCATCAGGCTCTTGAACCAAAGGGAATAACTTCACTCACCCTATCACTGAACTGTTCCCACAATCCTATGGAATCACTTTCAAGGACCCTTCATCGTATGATCTCAATACTTATTTTTATTAATTAATCTATTTTTCTCTTTTGTATTTGCACAATTTATTGTCCTTTGCACATTGGTTTTTGTCTGTCCTATTGGGTGCAGTCTTTCATTGGTTGTATTGTGATTCTTGGATTTACTATGTATGTCCGCAAGAAAATGAATTGCAGGTTGCATATGGTGACATGTATGTACTTCGATAATAAATTTACTTTGAACTTTGAGAAGGGAAACCAATTTTACCATCTATAGAAAGAAACATATGTATATACATAGGAGTTTTGAATTTAATAATATTATGAGAGACCATTCATATGTAAGAGTGTCCATTGTTTCATAATCTAGGGATAACCTGGACTTAATGAAAGCATTAAAAAACTGAAAAGAATGAATTTTACAAATCATGGTATAGTCGGAGATTAAAAAGTAGCAGAAGTGCCAGACTGAATTGCTATCTTAAAGAAAATACGCGAGGATACACAAAAGATCAGCGCAGGAATGCCCTTCCTGGTGTAAGGAGGCATGGGAAAAGAAATATTCAGAGCACCATTCCCTCTAAGCCATACAGTAACAAACATGTGGACACGCACATAGCCTTTGTTGCCACGGAGCTCGAACTTTCTTTTATATGATTTTTTTTTCAAATGTTTTTATTGTGAAGCAACATCAGCTTAACCACAACCGACAATGTCCTAAAGTATAATGTTTTATAAAAGTGCTATGCAGCTTTTAGGCCATGTAAAAATTTCCTGCTCAGAACAATGGTTGACTTGCGTAGCTATAAAAGAATTTTGGGGAAACCTTGGTCCAGTGGTAGAGCAACAGCTAGAAAATCTCACCAGAGTTGGAGACAGTACCCTCCAGGGAAAAGGCTGAATGTGGGTGAAGTACCAAGCTGCTAACGTGAACATACCTCGCTCTGTAAATCATATGCTCTCTTCGCCCATTGCACCTTCATGTCACTCGGTAGTGTTGTATAACGATGAATGATATTCTTGTAGTTCTGATCACTAGCTAAGGCCTGGGCTTTTCTAGCATGTACCAAGTTCACCATGTCCATTGGTAGATGGAAGTCTGTCTTTGTCTTCTCAAAATCATCCTTGTACTTCAGCTGGTTTAGACAACAAGCAATAAAAATACCTTTTCATTATTCCAATCAATGGTCATTTAGTTCCTGGAACAATAATACTATCTGTAAAGTTGATGAAATATTGAAATTTCATGGAAAAAGGAAGAGAACAAAGGATACCTTATATCAGGGATTCCGGGATTATTGTTCCCCAAGGAGTTAGATTAGGGTCTAGGCCTCCAGTTAGAGATTAGTTTTATCTGTCATATGTACATTGAAACATTGAAACATGCAGTGAAATGTATCATTTGTGTCAAATCAAATCAGCAGGGATTGTGTCAGGCAGCCCTGCAAGTGTCATCACATTTCTCGCACCAACATAGCACACCCACAACTCACGAACACTAACTGTACTGTACCAGTTTGTAATGTGGGAGGACATCACAGCATGCTGAGGAAACTCAAGTGGTCATGGGGAGAAGGTACAAAACTCCTTACAGACAGTGGCGGGAATCGAACCCTAATTAGTGATTGATGGTACCATAAACCACTGCTCTACTCCACCGCTCAACAGGGGAAGAGAAACACCGCCACCCCTTTCCTCCCTTCTTCTATCCAGAGATCATGTAGATACAGGAGAAGCTAGTGTTGAGCCTTCAAACAGTGATTCCCTTATCCAAGAGAACCAGTCAGTCAAAAACATTCACTAACTACTGTAAATGTAAACATAAATGTCTCTAATTTAGCATTCTGATCCATACGTCATTCTACAGATGCATAGTAGAGAGCATTCGGACAAGCTGCCTCACTGCATGGTACGGAAACTGCACTGTGATGGACTGGAAAGCACCACCACAGATAAACAAAACTGCCAACACATCACAGGCACCAGGCCCACCCGCCATCAGGAATGTATGTACAGAAAGTTGCCAGAAAAGGACCAGTAACATCACCCACCCTACTTATGGACTGCTTGTCCCACTCCCATCAGGGAGAAGTTATTGTAGCATCCATGCCAGGACCACCAGACTCAAAACACAGTTACTTTACCCAAGGAGTAAGGGTGATCAACACCTCCTTCCACTAACTCCACCACTATTTTATTATTTCCCATCAGTCACCTTATGTACAGCCTAGAGTCACATTACGGACATACAATCAAACTATGATTGTATTGGTCTTTATTAATCAAAGTGTTGAGTATAAGAGCTGGAATATTATGATGAGGTTGTATAAGGCATTGGCGAGGCCGAATCTGGAGTATTGTGTTCAGTTTTGGTCACCAAATTACAGGAAGGATATAAATAAGGTTGAAAGAGTGCAGAGAAGGTTTACAAGGATGTTGCCAGGACTTGAAAAACTCAGTTACAGAGAAAGGTTGAATAGGTTAGGACTTTATTCCCTGGAGCGTAGAAGAATGAGGGGAGATTTGATAGAGGTATATAAAATTATGATGGGTATAGATAGAGTGAATGCAAGCAGGCTTTTTCCACTGAGGCAAGGGGAGAAAAAAACCAGAGGACATGGGTTAAGGGTGAGGGGGGAAAAGTTTAAAGGGAACATTGGGGCGGGCTTCTTCACACAGAGAGTGGTGGGAGTGTGGAATGAGCTGCCAGACGAGGTGGTAAATGCGGGTTCTTTTTTAACATTTAAGAATAAATTGGACAGATACGTGGATGGGAGGTGTATGGAGGGATATGGTCCGTGTGCAGGTCAGTGGGACTAGGCAGAAAATGGTTCGGCACTGCCAAGAAGGGCCAAAAGGCCTGTTTCTGTGCTGTAGTCTTTTCTATGGTTTCTATGGTATATAAGTTATCTTAAGATATGCATTTATATTTATTCAGTATTCTTTTTTATTATTATTATTTTTTTGGTCTTTAGCTTTTGTGGTTTATTTTCATGCTGCTGTGAATCCTGAGTAGCAATTATTTCATTCTCATTATATTGTGTACAGGAAATGTCATTAAACAATCTTGAAGAGGTACCGTATTTTTTCACTGGAAAAGCTCAAGGTACATCTTGATCTGACCTTGGAAGGATAACGATGCACTGATACCTCCATGATTTCCTTCAACATCAGGCAACTTTAAATCAAATTAAACTACAAATATTTTCCAAAGCACACATGAAAACCCAACAGGCCAACATTAAACATTGAATACCATTCCTTCCGCAATCTGCTCTCTGCCTCATACAACACAACGCTGATGATATGATGCTGTGTTATGTATCTACCCAACACCACCAGCCCCCACAACACTATCAGTCTCTCCTGTGGCTACCCACAGTGCTGAAAAATATATATGAGAACAATGCGCTGCAAAGTTCTTTTCCTACGTACATCACTGGTGAGTTTGGCTGCGTGAACCGAATGAGAAATATTCAGATCATCCTCCAGTTTTCGCGTTCCAACCATCTGACCTCTCGTCTTCTCAAATGCTTCTTTGTATTTATGCTGTAATAAAAAACACATTTTAGGAACCAGCTGAAGTTGAGGGAAGTAGTGCAATAGTGTAGAATGAAGCTTGAAGAAGTGCTTCATTTCCTTAGCCTGATACTCCAGAAACCTGGCTGTGTGAACCACACAATCAATAAATGCATCTGAAGATGTAGACTTGGTGATTGTACTCTTTTAATTAATCTAATATTACCGGAGTGCTGAGAGGAATTTCAATCAATTCATGAAAACTTCAAAACTTTGGGAAACTTCTTCACTCAAGGAGTGATCAGAGTGTGGAAGGAGCAACCAGTAGAAGTGATGCGTGCAAGCTCAGTCTCAATGCTTACAAGTTTGGATAGGTATATGCATGTAGGGGTAGGAGGGCTATAGGACATAGAATTCTACAGCTCTTCGGCCCACAATGTTGAGCCGACTCTATAGCCTACTCTAGAAACTGCCTAGAGTTTCCCTACCACATAGCCCACTATTTTGCTAACCTCCATGTACCTAAGAGTCTTTAAAAGACGTTATTGTATCCTCCTCTACCACCGTTGCTGGCAGTACATTCCGCGCACCCACCACTCTTTGTGTGAAAAACTTATCTCTGACATCTCCACTGTACCTACTTCCAAGAACCTTAAAGATATGCCCCCTCATGTTAGCCATTTCAGCCCTGGGAAAAAGCCTCTGGCTATCCACACAATCAATGCCCCCAATAATCTTATACACCTCTATCAGGTCACCTCTCATCCTCCATTGCTCCAAGGGGAAAAGGCCAAGTCCACTCAACCTATTCTCATAAGGCATGCCCTCCAATCCAGGCAATATTCTTGTAAATCTCCTCTGCACTCTGTCTATAACGTCCACATCCTTCCTGTAGTGAGGTGACCAGAACTGAACACAGTACTCCAAGTGGGGTCAAACTAAGGTCTTATATAGCTGTAACATTACCTCACAGCTCTTGAACTCAATCCTATGGTTGATCAACGCCTTCTTAACAACACTGTCAACCTGCTCAGCAGCTTTGAGTGTCCTATGGACTCGGATCCCAAGATCTCTCTGATCCTCCACACTGCCAATATTATATTCTGTCTTCAAATTTGACCTACCAAAATGAACCACTTCACACTTATCTGAGTTGAATTCCATCTGCCACTTCTCAGCCCAGTTCTGCAACCTGTTGATGTCCCACTGCAAGCTCTGACAACCCTCCAGACTATCCACAACTCCCCCAATCCACCCCATCAGCAAATTTACTAACACACCTTCTCCTTCTTCATCCAGGTCATTTATAAAAATCACAAAGAGGAGGGGTCCCAGATCAGATCCATGCAGAACACCACTGGTCACCGACCTCCATGCAGAATATAAACCATCTACAACCACTCTTTGCCTTCTGTGGGCAAGCTAATTCTGGATCCACAAAGCAAGATCTCCTTGGATCCCATGCCTCCTTACTTTTGAATGAGCCTCGCATGGGGAACCTTATCAAATGCCTTACTGAAATCCATGTACACTACATCCACTGCTCTACCTCCATCAATGTGTTTTGTTACATCCTCAAAGAATTCAGTGAGGCTCATAAGGCACGACTTGTCCTTGACAAAGCCATGCTGACTGTCCCTAACCAGATTATGTCTCTCCAAATGCTCATAAATCCTGCCTCTCAGGATCTTCTCCAACAACTTGCCCACCACTGCAGTAAGACCTACTGGTCTATAATTTCCTGGGTTATCTCTACTTCCTTTCTTGAACAAGTGGACAATATTTGCAACCCTCTGGTACTTCTCCCATCCCCATTGATGATAAAAAGATCATCACCAGAGGCTCAGCAATCTCCTCCTTCACTTCCCACAGTATTCTGGGGCATATCTTGTCCGGACCCGGTGACTTATCTAACTTAATGCTTTTCAAAAGCTGCAGCACATCCTCCATTTTAATGTCCATATGCTCAAGTGTTGGTCCAGGAGCAGGTGGATGGGAGTAAGCAGCTTAAATAGTTCAGCATAGACTAGATGGTTTCGGTGCTGTACTAATAACACACAGCAGAATGTTAAAAGGGCTGTCTCTAAGCTGTGAAGGTGCATGGCATGCAGTAACTAAAGCGCTCCCAGGCACATAGCATTTGTTGCCGCACGGTTGGAATTTCTTTTATATAATGTTTTATTAAAGTGCAGCACAGTTTTCAGAACGTGTAAAAATTTCCTGCTCAGTGCAATGGTTAGGGTTGGTCCACTCAGCTGCAAAAATAATTAGAGGGAACTTTGTTCTGCATCTAAGAGTACCATTACAATTTTGTTGAAGGATGGTCTTTTAATGCCCCAATGTTGTTGATCAATAGCAGTAAGAATCGTCCCCTCTGAATAGCCCAAATTGTCTTGACAGTATTGACGATACATATTCCACAGAAGCATCCAGAACTTAGCTCCTGAGATGCCTCAACATTGACCCTAGGTTAGACCTGGTAGAATATCTGTGACCCTATTGATTTCAATCCAGATTGTTGAATTGCAGGGCAGTAGAGCCATGAAAGAACATGTTGCTGTTTAATTATTTTAGATTTGTCACATTGTTAACAACTTAACCTGCAGGAGGAGTACAACCTTCATGGTTTGGAGGCCTGCGTGCCTCAGTGACCCGGAGAGCTATGCTGGCTGGAGTCAGGGCTTTATGCTTTGACTCTTGGTAGGGTCACCCATACCAAGCAGGTCAACGGGTACAGGCTGGACTAAGAGTGGTCCACCACGCCTCCAGGTTCCACGGGTCAGCTCAGGGCTAACAACCCTGACTGGTCAAAAAGAAAATAGCAGTGAAGAATCCCTCTACGTCTGAGTGCGAAGTTATTCCTGAGTCTCCACCTGGGACCTGCATGACTGACAGTAGTAAAAACCAAGAGGAAGCTACTGACACAATGAAGGAAGCCCTGAACACTGCCAAGGAGATGGCAGACCTTCATTGCTGCCCTAAATGCCAGCAGCATTATAGACAGTGAATAAGTAAGTTAACAACTTAAATACATTTTACTTTTGTCCTTTATTTCATTTAAAACCCAGCAGCTTTGACAGACAGGAAAGATGGCAGCTGGGTTTTGGGCCCATCACAGGTATTTCAGGAGTGGAATTGCTCCAAATAGTGATCAAGCCGTGCCCCAGTTCAGGCTTTACTGTTAAGAGTGTGGGGTTGTCTCTGTAAATCCACACCACGTAAACTCAGGGGTTTTGGAATTGGTACTGGTTTATTACCATCACATGTACCAAGGGCAGTGAAAAGCTTGCCTAGCACACTGTTCATATAGATCAGATCATTACACAGTGCACTGAGGTAGAATGAGGTCAAACAGTAACAACGTAGAATAAAATGCAACCACTTCAGAGGAAGTGCAGCACAGGCAGACAATAAGGTGCAAAATCATAACAAGGTACATTGTGCGGTCAAGTGTCCACCTTATCGTACTAAGAAACAATGTAATAGCCTTATATCAGCAGCTAGAAGATACCGTCGAGCGTGTTGGTGTATGCTTTCAGATTTTTACCTCTTCTTCCCTGTGGAAGAGGGGAGAGGAGAGAATGCCCTGGGTGGTGGGGTCTTTGATGCTGTTGGCTGTTTTTCTGAGGAAGCAAGAACTAGAGACAGAGTCCATAAAAGGGAGGCTGGGTTTCTATGAACCATTGTGGGCAGTGGGCCTACGTATAAGATCTACATGTTGACCTCTTCTCAATTAAAGGTCTTTAAACAATACGATCTCAATGACTAACCAACAGCTAACTTACAAGTAACAAATATAAATGAAGTGATGGTTGTAGCATATGTGTAGTGAGGTGTTCATCGTACACCTTCACCTTTCCCCTTTCTATTCCCTCAGGTGGACCTCCTCCTTCCCTTTCTCCCATGTTCCATAATCCTCTCCAGTCAGATTTTTTTCTTTACCTCTCTTCCTTATCCACCTACCATCACCCAGCTTCTCACTCAACCCCCTCCCTCACCCAACCACCTTCCCCCTCACCTGGGCTCACCTATCACCTGCCAGCTTGTACTCCCTCCCCACACCCCACCTTCTTATTCTGACTTCATCCCCCTTCTTTTCCAGTCCTGATCTCAGCCCGAAACATCAACTGTTTAGCCCTCTCCATAAATATTGCCTGACCTGTTGAGTTCCTCCAACACTTTGTGTGTGTTACTCCCCCGTGCTGTTCTGTATATCATAAATTCAACACCTTCACTAAGAGAAATTCAATATAAAGCTAAGGGCATATATCTGAAGTTTGGTAACTATTGTAATGTAGGAAACACAGCAGTCAATTGATATACAGAAAGGTAAAGTTATCATGACAAACAATCTGTGTGTGATGTTGACTGAGAAATATACTGTATATAAACAGAACTGTGCCAAAGTCTTAGGCACACAAATATAGTTAGGCTGCCTAAGACTTTTGCACTGTACTGTATTTGTCAATGTGGTGCGGAGAGCGAATTTGTAAATCTGGCAGGAGCAAAGGATGTTGCAAATGGTGAGGGTGAAGTGCCTTGGGTGGGCATGGACAGCTGACGGAGAAGGAGTGCCAAGGGCAGAGGAAAGTAGTGCAGGTGCAGGCGCACCCAGTCCTGAGACACCAGGCAAGGTCACTTGATTCCAAGCAATTGGTTTATTGATCATTACAGATGTCTCTCCGGTGCTTCCCATTCTCTCCCCTCTCCAGTCCCTTTTCCCAACCATGATTCCCCCTCTTCCTGCCTCCTTCCCACTCTCAGTCCACAGCAGAGACCCATATCAGAATCAGGTTTATCATCACTCACTCATGTCATGAAATCTGTTGTTCAGTAATAGCAGTACAGTGCAATACATAAAATTACTACAGTACTGTGCAAAAGTCTTAGGCACCCTAGCCATATATATGTGCCTAAGACTGGAGTAATGGAGCTAATGCTCATATCAAAAGATGTGTTTGCAGTAAACCAATCCTTATGTCATCAAACGTCATTACTACTTCTTTTCATTACTACTTCTTTTCATTACTACCACCAGGGAGGAGGTCCTGGAGCTGGAAGTTGCACTCTCAACATGTCAGGAACAGCTTCTTTCCCTCCACCATCAGATTTCTGAACTGCTCATGAACCCATGAACAGAACGATTGTTCTCGTTTTGCACTATTGATTTATTTTATATCATTCTTATTATAACTTGTAATTTGTTACACCTGCACTGCTGCCACAAAACAACAAATTTCAGAACATATGTCAGTAATAATACTCCTGACTCTGATTCTCTTTCTGAGTTAACCAGAGACTAGCAAATTAATTAAAGCCATCCTGCAGTGTGTACAAATATTGAGCAGTTTAAAGCAACATCTTACATCTGAAATGTAAAGTTATGTCAGAATCAGTATGTTTCTGTATGAAGGATGTTAAAATACTTAAAAATGAAATCTGCTCTGTTAAGTTGGAAACTTTTCCAATTTCCAAAAGTCTTAAAGGAGTTCAAAGTCCCAATGGAAAGACACTGTCAAACATGTCAGAATTTTAAATTACGTTCCTACAAGGTTGCAGAGTGCTGCCAAAGGCCTCAATAAGTGGCTTCAAGTGTCAACTGAACTATGAGCACTGGAAGAAACGTAACAGGAGGAAGCTGGTATCAAAAGTGGCCAGTTCTCAGAATGCTGAGAGATGTATTTTAATCAGAAGTGGACTTCATTAAAATATTAAAGGCTTTGTTACTAGACCATGGCTGTTAAAAAAGATATTACTGTACTTAGCCTACAGTAACTCTAACGTACTATTCCCCTTTGCACTAATCATCTGCTCTGAATTTCGTTCTGATAATTATTCACGTAAAAAAAATGAGGTAGGTCAGTAAAATATGCCAATACAGACTGTAATCATGACAGAACCAATCCCAACATACATGTCGGAGAGAGTAGTTTTAATAGCTTCAAAATGTAAGTTTGCCAAAGGCCAAGGAATAGTTAAGGCTGGATTTTATCCAAGCGTATGAGTCCAAAATTGCTCTCAAGTAAATGGCATTAATTCTAAATAGCACATAAACTGTTTAACTTCATCTTCTTTGCACCTCTGGAAAGTATTAACTTCAACAATTTCCAAAGTAGTTATCTAAGGTTATACTTACATCACTAATAATTTCTCGGGAAGCTTTGGCAGCTTGGAATGGAATAGCATCCAACTGTAGTTTGTATCCACCATCTCGCAATTTTGTCCATGCCTCCTTGTAGCGAATCTTTAAGACAAGAAGTGATGTTAGAGTCTTAATCATAGAAAAGCACTGCACAGAAAAAGGCCCTTCGACCCATCTAGTCCATGCCAAGCTATTTAAACTGCCTACATCTATTGACCTGCACCAGGACCATAGCCCTCCATACTCCTCCCATCCATGTGTCTATCCGAACTTCTTTTAAACATTGAAGTCGAATCACATCCATCACTTGCACTGGCAGCTCGTCCCACACTCTCGCCACATTCTGAGTGAAGATGTTTCCCCCATGTTCCCCTTAAATATTTCGCCATTCACCGTTAACCATGACCTCTAGTTGTAGTCTCACCCAAACTCAGTGGAAAAACCTTGCTTCCATTTACTCTATCTACACCCTTCATGTACACCTCTATCAAATCTCCTTTCAATCTTCTATTTTCCAAGGAATAAAGTCCTAACCTATTCAGTCTTTCCTTATAACTCAGGTCCTCCAGATCTGGCAACATCCTTGTAAATTTTCTCTGCACTCTTGCAATCTTATTTACATCTTTCCCGTAGGTAGGTAACCAAAACTGCATACAATACTCCAAACTAGGCCTCATCAATGTCTTATACAAGTTCAGCATTATGTTCCATCTCCCATACATCATACTTTGATTTTGTAAGCACTTTTACTGCGTCCTATTCAGCTTTGAGATCTCAGAGACTGAAAATTCAGACATACTCAATTGCCAGCCAGATTCACGATTGTTTATTTTGTTATCTTTTCCATCACAGAAAGAAATGGCAGTTTTGCCTTAAATTCTTTTATTAAAGTGAACTCTTATCTTAATTTACACCTGATCATTCGAGTGCCTCTTGTTTTTGAAGGACTAATTACCTCACAAAGTAACATAAAAATATATTACAAAATGACGTACTAGTTACTAATGAAATAATAACTTAAAACAGGCACAATAATTTTCCTACGATTGTCAATAGCTTAGCCCATATAATCACAAAGATTAAGTGCCAAGCAAGCACATACATTCAATTCTGAAGTCATTAAATATCACAGCATCGTCTTTCAATGTCGTGCCAGCTGGGGCTAATTAGAATTTTGGTAAGTGGATTCAAATTGTTTAATTTGCTCAAGGCTTTGTATCTTTAAAAAATGTTTTTCACTTTTGTGGATGTTGTGCCTGTCAAGGTAAGTGATCCCAGTGCTGGGAGATGGAGCATTTCCATTATCAATGCAGAGCATTATACAGAGTAAAACCTAACCTTTTCTGCTCCAACCTCAGTTATTGTATTATTTCAATTCTCAAATCAATCATACTGTGATTTCTCTGAATGGAGCCACCACTTTAGTACCACATGGCATCAATAATGCTCCATTGGGATGTCCTGCAGATGTTTATACTGTTAAAGTTGTAACATTGTCCTGGTCGGTCTTCCAACTTTGCACCCTCCAAAACCCTGCCGTCCACATCGTAACTCCCATTCATACATTACCCATTTGCCAACTACCCTACATGGACACCTGATGTGACCATTCGTAAATCTTAATAGTCTCCACCTCATTTTTCAAAGGTTACACTTGGGCTTTCTCCAGATCTATGGCTCTTCAGAATCACAGAACTGCATTAACACGGGCCCGTGTTTTCTTGCTCCGATACTGATGAACGTTCCCCTCAGCTGGCTGAACCCCAAGCTCTGAACATCCGGTCCCAAATTTCTCCGCATTTTTAGCTTGTTCCTTAAAGCCCATACAATTTTGACAAAACCATTGGTAACCAATCCCAGTTTTTATTTCTATCAAATTTTACTTGATATCAGTGTAATTATGGTCTGATCATGAAGGGATACGGGGGGAAGGCAGGAGATTAGGGCTGAGAGGGAAAATTACTCCAAATCAGGCCTCACCAACATCTTAACATAATATCCCGTCTCTGTACTCAATACATTGATTTAGGAAAGCTAACGTGCCAAAAGCTTTCTTTATGACCTTATCTACCCGTGACACCACTTTCAATCTGTATTCCCAAATACCTTGTTCTACAACCGTCTTCAGTGCCCTATTGGCAATATGGACAATTGGATTTGTATGTAATAGTTGTGGATATTGTTTGCAAATCCAGTCAAATCCTATCACACCAAGACATTAGATCGGTTGAGCTCTTATTCTGCTGTCATATATGACAGTTTTGATAATCCAAAGTAGTGACATGTTGCTGAAAACAGATCGATATCGGTTCATTTTAATGACTGGCAGGTTGAGGAACACGTGTTTCATCCTCATGTGAAATTACAGAAAATGTAAGTAAAATCTTTTAACCAAACTGCCTTTATTGCCTGGGTTGCTCATTACAGAAATGACAATTTTAATTCACTAATAAGCATTAGCAGTGCCTCTGATCAGCTAATAAAGCTACAGAACATTGGATTAAGGACAGAGAGACACCGTTCTAAATCTCACCTCACTGATGTTCTTTGCATTAACTTTAGCCTGCAGAAATTCTGGGAGGTCCTTTGTCAGTGTGTAGTCATGTTTTACACTTTCTCCATGTTCTCTGTACAGTCTCTGTCAAATAAAAGAATAAGTTCCATTTTAATATGTATCTAGGGCAACGTCATCTTACATCTTGGCAGGTGGAAAAAGTATTATATCTTGTAAGAGAAATATGCATATAACACAGTTGCAATTGTGCACATCCCACTACTGGATTATTAATTAAATAACAAATTACATTAACGACTCAAGAAATAGGTAGCCACAAAGCAATAAACATGTTAAATTATGAATAATGTTCACAGGCTTATTTAGTTGGTACCAATTTAACTTTCCACTATTTTAAAGTAGATGTTAACTTATTTAATACACGTTGTTTAGGACTCAGAATGAGGAAGTGCATGTGAATGCTTTCAGCATTTCTACCTTTTTTTAAGATTGGCTTTATTTGTCACGTGTAGATTGACAGGTCAAAATATACAGTGAAATGCATTGTGTGCGTCAAATCAACTCAGCGCATAAGTGTCACCACATTTCTGGTGCCAATGTAACATGCCCACAACTCACTAAACCTAACCATGTGTCTTTGGAATGTGGAAGGACACCAGAGCACCCAGAGGAAACCCACACAGTCACGGGGAGCACATACAAACTCCTTACAGACAGCAGCAGGAATTGACCCAGGTGGTGATTGCTGCCTCTATAAACTGATTGCACCTTTTTAAACTTATAGAAAAGGAATGATATTCTTCAATTAATTTTCATTTTGGCTTTTTACATCTAAAATAACTCATAAAATATCATGGTGTGAACCATGTTCAAGTTAGAACTGATACTAGGTTTGTGTATTAAATCTGATCAGTTAATATGAAGTATCGTTAGGGATACTGGGCGGCACCAACTCCAAGGATCTGAAGGACTGCACTGTTTCTCAATAAAATAAAAAATATTGGAAAGATATTTTTGATATTATTTCAACGGTCCTAAATCTAGACTTACAACCTCATCCAATTACTGCTATCTTTGGATTACCAATGATAGACTCAAATAATTTAACCTCTTCATCACGAAGGATGATTGCATTTCTTACTTTAATAGCTAGAAGGTCCATCTTGTTGAATTGGAAAGAGATCAACCCTCCTACAGTATTTCATTGGTTTTCACAAACTATGGTGTGTCTGAATTTGGAGAAAATTAGAAGTGCAGTTTATGACCCTTCTATTAAGTTTGAAAAAATTTGGAGGCCATTTATTCAGCATTTTCATTTGATGTAATTTGATCATTTCCAAACTGGTTTTATTTCTCTGTACTGTTGGGAGGGGAGTGGAGGCGTCGACGCTGAGGTTTTCTTCTTTTCCATTTTTAAGTTGTTAGTTTTGCCCAAGTCTTTTAGTTTAGTTTAGTTTTTTTTTCTTTTGGGATGGGTTTTTTTTTCTTTTTTTTGTCTTTTTCCTTTTTTTTTTGCTTTATATTATCCGTGATCAGTTCTACATGTATGGGAGTTTTGGTAATTTCCACTATTTGGTTTTGCAATTACTCTTTTTTTAAATGTAACAATACATCTCATATTATTTGTATTATTGCTATGTTTTGTTTCTATATTTTGAAATTAATAAAAAGATTGAAAAAGAAAAAATATTTCTACAACAGAATTTAAAACCAGCTCCAAATACAAGTGAACAACTATTGTGATGGAAACAACAAATCATTCCAAAAATATTTGATTTTATAACATTTTCAAAAGAACAACCAATGGAATGTATTTATAGAAATTGCAGGGTGGCACGGTACTGTAGCTTAGCAATTAGCACAACACTTTACTGCAGCCAGCTGTAAGATCAGGGTTCAACTCCTGCCACTCTCTATAAGGAGTTTGTACATTCTCCCCATGACTGCATGGGTTTCCTCCGGGTGCTCCAGTTTCCTCCCACAGTCCAAACAAGTATATTTACGTTTAGTGAGGTGTGGCACACTATGTTGGCGCCAGAAGCGTAACGATACTTGTGGGCTGCACTCAGCACAATCTTCACCATTTGATTTGACACAGGACAATGCACTTCACTGTATGTTTTCATGTACATGAGACAAATAAAGCTAATCTTTTTTTAAAAATTATTTACAATGCCACAAGGAGAGGCTTTAATCACCTTACTTGCATTACCAAGAGTATATCTATTCCCTTCCTAAGGGACTTATACAGATAATGATGCAGAGGGAAGAGAACTGAAGGGCAAAGACATTCTGAAGGAGTGATGGGTGCAGCCTACTTTCTCAGCTGGTGGGATCCTCATGTATCATGCAGGATGGAATATCACATAGTTACTTCACTCCAGCTGGCAAACAAGTAAGGCCCATTTGGGAAAGAGGAGCAGAGTATGCACAAAGTATAGTGACAAGCTAACATCACATTGGACAATGTTTATCAGGCTTCCTTAAAAAATGTACATGTTAGAGTTATAGAGTCATAGAAAAGTACAGCACAGAAACAAGCCCTTAAGCCCATCTAGGACATGCCGAGTCAATTAACCTGCCAACTCCCATCGACCTGCACCAGGACCATAGATCTTCATACCTCTACCATCCATGTACCTATCCAAACTTGGCTTAAACGTTGAAATTGGCCTCGCATGCATCACTTGTGCTGGCAGCTCATTCCACATTCTCATGACCCTCTGAGTGAAGAAGTTTCCCCTTAAGCTTTCACCTTTCACCCTTAACCCATGACCTCTAATTTTAATCCCTCTCAACCTCAGCGGGAAAAGCCTGCTTGCATGTACCCTATTTATACCCCCCACAATTTTGTACACCTCCATCAAATCTCCTCCCTATCTTCTGTGTTCTACAGAATAAAGTCTTAACTTATTCAATCTTTCCTTATAACTCAGGTCCTCCAGACACATCCTGGTAAATGTTCTCTGTACTCTGCCAACCTTACTTACATCTTTCCTATAGGCGGGTAACCAAAGCTGCACACAATATTCCAAGTTAGACCCCAACGATGTCTTACACAACTTCAACATAACATCCCATCTCCTGTACTCACTACTTTGATTTATGATGGGGAATGTGCCAAAAGCTCTCTTTATTGTGATATCTACTAATGATGCCACTTTCAATGACTTTTGGATCTGTATTCCCAGATCCCTTTGTTCTACAGCACTCCTCAGTGCCATCCTGACCATATGGAGAATTGGATTTGTATGTAACCGTTGTGGATATTGTTTGCAAATCCAGTCAAACCCTATCACACCAAGACATTAGATCGGTTGATCTCGTATTCTGCTGTCATATGTGACAGTTTTGATAATCCGAAGTAGTGACATGTTGCTGAAAGCAGATCAATATCGGTTCATTTTAATGACTGGCAGGTTGAGGAATACGCAATATTCCAAATTAGACCTCACCAACATTTTATACAACTTCAACATAACATCCCATCTCCTGTACCCAGTACAGTATTTAGATTTATGAAGGCCAACGTGCCAAAGACTTTCTTTATGATGTTAGAGAACTTGGGAAGTCTTTTTTGTGGCAGAACAGAGGTGTAGTTATTACCTCGCACTGCTAGTGATGTGGGTTCAGTCCTGACCTCCTGTGTGCAGTTTTCACATTCTCGCTGTGACAACATGAGGTTTCTCCAAAACCTCTCATTTCCTCTCACATTCTAAATATGTGATTAACTGGCCATTATAAATTTCCCTTCGTGCATAGGCAAGTGGTAGAATTGGAGAGTGGAGTGGTGGGAGATGAGAAATGGGAGAAGAGTTTACAGGGGAAAGGATGTGATGAAGCTTTGAGTCAGCTTAGACTCAGTGGGACAACTCGTCCTCATCTCTGTCATTTCACCTTAAAAATTACTAACTATAAGACCATAAGATATAGGAGCAAAATTAGGCCATTCAGCCCATCTAATCTGTTCTGCCATACCACCACGGCTGATCCTTCACTGGTAGTCTTGGGTCTTTAGGCCGGACTGGAGGTCTCCATTATATCACGCAGAACAACTGTTAATTCACAGAAGTCACCAGCACATTCTCAACAGCCCGTCGCCTTTTCGATAGATTTGATCTGAAATATTCCCTCCTAACCAACAAGGATACTTGTAGGTAAAGGACTGCAAAATGCATTGAAGCATTTGCTCTCTTCTTGCTGCTGCCATCAGGAAGCCAGTGCAGGAGCCTCAGGGCTCAAACCACCAGGTTCGTAAACAGTTATTACTCCTCAATCATCAGGCTCTTGAACCAAAGGGGACAACTACTTCACTTGTCCTATCAATCAAATGTTCCCACAACCAATGGACTCACTTTCCAGGACTCTTCATCTCATGTTCTCCATATTTATTCTTTAGTTATTTATTATTATTATCCCTTCTTTTTGTTTTTGAAGTTTGTTGTCTTCTGCACCCTGATTGTATGTCCTAGATGGGCAGTCTTTCTTTGACGAAGGGTCTCGGCCTGAAACGTCGACTGCACCTCTTCCTACAGATGCTGCCTGGCCTGCTGCGTTCACCAGCAACTTTGATGTGTGTTGCAGTCTTTATTCGATACTGTTTTTCCATAGAGTTATTGAGTATGCACATAAGAAAATGAATCTCAAGGTTGTATGTGGTGACATATATGTAATTTGATACCAAATTTACTTTGAACTTTCAAAATATACAATTTTGTTTTGCCCTGTCCACAGTGCACTCACTCCAAACTGAGAAAAGTAATAGACAGAAAATAGCTAAAATGTTCTACTTTCAAAGTTGGCAGATATTGTACAGTCCCATACTCTGTCATTCAATCTGAGTTTAAAAATATACTTCGTTCTTTTGCTGCTTCATTGTCTAGGCCAAGCGAATGTGAACATAACCAGATATACACTCTATTTACAGAGACATTTTTCTTTTCTATTACTTCATAAAGAGATACATTTCCTACAGAAAAATAGAATGGTCCTGATAAAATGCAATAGTCATTAAGTGCTAATTCTCTTTACGTCTCCTCGGATACTTCCTAGTTTTCTACGTATTACTAATATTTTCTCTTCAATGAAAGAATAACATAGGGAAATAATTGAGCAGTTAATGTATGAAACACGTCAATCAACTACTTACATCCACAGCCTGGTTATAACTAATCTTGGCTTGTATCATTTCAGGAGAGTCTGTAACACTCGTAAATTTCAAGTTACAAGGATATTGACGATATTTTTTCTGAAAGGCACAGATGTAAAATCAAGAATTATTGTTGACACAAATATAAATACTGAGTACATATTTCTAACAGATTATTTTCAGTGTCAATAAAAAGTTATTGACATGAAGACTAATTCTGGTTTTTCTCCATAGGTTCAACCTAATCTAACAAGTACTTCCAGCAGTACCTAGTTCCAGATTGTAAAGAGCCAAATGCATAAGGGTTTATTGCCATGACAGCCAGTGACAACGTGGGGCTTGCCCTTGGCCGTCCAGCTGAAACATACCACCTGATGAATCCAGCTGGTAAATTTCAGCCAGAATATCTTACATCCAAGAGAAACTCGGAGCAGAATTGCTGAATTTCCTTCAAGACTTGCCACAACACTCCCCAAAAGCAGTTTTGAACTTCAAATAACTCTAAGAAGAGTAAAGTACATTTAGAAGTTACATCCCAATGGCATTAAACAACATTAATCAAGCAAATGATTGATGACCAATTTAAACAGAAATGGTTATGGGAGCGGGAAGCATAAAGGTGCTCCTTGCTGCTGCTGAACTTACATGAGAGGTGACGTAAAGGGCAGGATGAGGTGTTGTGCTCCAAACTGGCAGCACTAGCAACAACCTAGCATATCTGGACAGATAGGCATGAGCCAACTTCCATAAGCAACACTGGTAGGTGCCTCAACTTGCCCCGCAAAATGTGCTTTCGTCTTGCAGATATCGTGTTCAACCTTTAAGGACTCAGTTAGCATCTAAATCTTTCCAATCAATTCCAGAAACTTTGTGATGTAGAATGGCATGAAAGTGGCGCTGGATTTTGTGTTCTAATTGTGTGCTGGCTGATGGTTTTGATTAGCAGGAGCCATTTATCACACTTACCTCACTGAACAGTTCTCCTGCCTTTTTAGCTTGTTCAGCATTTAGAGAACCACTGGTTATCCATCCAACACCACGCATCCAATTCAAGTCAGACTTGTACTGGTTCTGATAAATTTTAGAAAGTAATACTGTATCAATCTTCCCAGACAGGATTATAAGGCAAGACATATTTTTGTGACATAAGCGAGCTTCATAAACTACAAGAGGGAGTCACTGTATTTCCTCTCAACCATCTCCCAACATTAGTTCAGACTTGAAGACTTAGGCATGCGAAACAAACTGCCTTGCTAAAAGAAACTGGGTGACTTCCTCTTCTCTACCGTTGTGTACTTAATATTTCAGTAAATTTGAGTAATCTTGTAAATTTATTGTTGATTAAGCATTGTTTGTTCATTTAAATAATTCATTACAGGCTATATGTATAAATTGATGAATTGCATACATCATCACGCTACCACATAATATGTGCACACCTTGCTTAAAGTAAACACGAAGTTAGACGTGCATTCACGAATGTCCTTTGAATTAGTTTAATATTTTCAAGTTACAAAATGTATCATCTACCCATATCAATGTTTAGCAGAAAGGAAAATTACCACCCCCATGTTGTGTATTCAATAGTTCAGTAATATTTGTGTAATATTGTAAATATATTGTTTGATTAAGCATTCCTTATTTTTTACATATTTCAATATGGGTTATATGTAAAAGCACATAAATGGCATACATTATTACAACACCACGTCATATGTGAGTGCCTCACTAAAAAACACAAACTAAATACAAAAGTTATCCCTGACTCCTGTGTTTTACTTTCAATTAGTTTTGGAGGTACAAAACATAACGTCCCTTCATTCTTCCACTTCAGTACTTTTGATCAGAGTTTGTATTCAGCTTGTTTCACTGGGCATCGATATATTGAATTAACCTTATTAAACAAGACTGTAACACAAATGATTACTAAATTATCGGGCTGTAAAAACAGTATATGTTGTGAACAGGCACCAGAATTGCCCGTCCTCCCTTTGTGTTCATTTTATGAAGGAACAATTTTCCAAAGTTACATGATCCAGGGCTTTGGTTAATGAGTCATGTGGATGAATTTGGGCACAAGCTTTAAGACAGCTCACACTATAAATAATACCCAACACTTCAGAACCAGCTGGGCTCCCTCTTGCATTAGCTCTCTTTAATACATTGGAATATGTGATGACAACTACATGCTGTAAGGCAGGAAACAAACTTTTACTTGGCTTAGAGTTTCCAGATTTGACAACTGCAAAATTGAATAAATAGAAAATTTCACATAAACTGAAATACTATAATCTTGCTTAATTGAATCCATGCTTTTAGCAGGATAATCTTAATGCTGTCAACATTTTAGGGCCATTACAGCTTTGCGCATGTGGTAAATTGAGTCAAACAAGGTTATACATAATTAAGTTAAGGGAGAGTATTCATCAGAGAAATTGGAGTATCAGGAATAAGTTCATAAGACCATAAAATATAGGAGCAGAATTAGGCCATTTGGCCCATCGAATCTGTTCCACAATTTCATCATGGCTGATCCATTTTCATTCTCAGTCCTAAACGCCTGCCTTCTCACCATATCCCTTCATGCCCTGACTAATCAAGAATCTATCAACCTCTGCCTTAAATATACCCAATAACTTGGTTTCCACAACTGCCTGTGGCAACAAATTCCACAGATCCACCATTTTCTGGCTAAAGAAATTCCTCCTCAGATTTGTTCTAAGATCACACCTCTCTACTCTGCAGCGGTATCCTCTGGTCCTAGGCTCCCTGCCCCCAAAGGAAACGTCCTCTCCACATCCATTCTATTGAGGCCCTTCAACACTCAATAGGTTTCAATGAGGTCACCCCTTGTTCTTCTGAATTCCAGTGAGTAGAGGCCCCAATCCATCAAACACTCCTCAGATGGTAACCCTTCAATCCCAGAATCATTTTTATGAACCTCCTTTGAACCCTCTCCACTGTCAGCACATCCTTTCTTCCATAAGGGGCCCAAAACTGCTCACAATACTCCAAGTAAGGCCTCACCAGAGCTTCATAAATTTACAATTATTTGCTAATGTAGAAATGTGAACACGTTGGAAGTGGACACGTGTGTTTTTTCATTGCGTTGAGGTCTTTTCTGCAAAACATATATAGAATCAAGCCAATCCTATCAAGACTTTGATTTCTTCACAATGCAGTCTCCTCTACACCAGAGAAACCAAACCTAGATTGGGTGATCAACTTTGCCGTATATCAAGTACTCATCCCACAGGAGAGACCTTCCGTTTTCTGCTGGTTGTCACTTGAATTCTCCATCCTACTCCCATCCTGCACTCTTACAACAAGGAGCAATTCAAAATGGAGCAACGACATCTCACCTTCAGTCTGGGCACACAGCAGCAGGAAGGAAGCAATACCATGTGGTCGAAGAAATAAGTTAAATTTTCTTTGCACCATAAAGAAACACATCACAACAGTAAAGAACACTATTGAATTTAGCAGCTTGTTGCTTACATTACTTTGAAGAGCATACGCTTTTTTAGCCCATTCGGTTTTCATGTCTCCAGGTAGGACGGTATACTGGTGGAATCGGTGTTTGTAGCCCATGTCAGTGGCCAGACTCTGCGCCCTTTTTGCACGCACTAATTCCAGCATATCCATTGGGAGATGGAACTTTGTCTTGGTTGCCTCCGATTTCCTTTTGTACTCTAGATCACTCTGCAGCTTGGAGGCTTGGATGGAATGGGCCAGCTGAGAGTCACCTGCAACCTCCTTCACCCCAATCAACTTGCCTTTTATCTTCTCATGTTCCTCCTTGTACTTCAGCTGTCAAAGTATTTCGCAAAGAGGTTAATGAATGATGTTGAACTGCCTGCAAAGTGCTTTCAAAACATTGGACCAGATAAGCATCTATGTAAGTGTAAATCTAGCCAAGTGCCTACAAGCAAACCATAAACTTGTACATTTACTGAAACTTGAGATTTTATTCCAGGCATAAAGATAATTCCAGGACGCCACAGTAGTATAGTGGTTAGCAAAACACTTTACAGTACCAGAGACCCGGGTTCAATTTCCACTGCTGTCTGTAAGGAGTTTGTATGTTCTCCACATGACCGCTTGGGTTTCCTCTGGGTGCTCCAGTTTCCTCCCACAGTCCAAAGACATACTGGCTGGTAGGTTAATTGGTCATTGTAAATTGTCCCGTGGTTAGGCTAGGATTAAACTGAGGGATTCCTGGGCAGTGCAGTTCAAAGGGCTGGAAGAACTTATTCTACCCTGTTTCTTAATCAATAAAATAAATAAAACCACCCGTGCTATGAAGCAGTATGATAACATCACTGAGAGGGAATGTTTCTGTCAAGTATGTAGGTTCTGTTCATACTTACTGTTTTTGTATCTATTGTCAACTTTTCTATCTTCACATGAAAGCTGGATTCATGTTGTTTTAAATGGCACCGGTCTTTCAGAGAATCAGTTTGTGTTCCACAGACTTCTAGCAACTTACCACCCCCACCCCCTTCAGAAGACAAATATCCAGACAGATTTCTAGATTTTTGTGAGTTCCGTTGTGGATTTTCTATATGCACATGACCTAAGCATTCCTTGCCTAATTCGGGTGATTCATTACATCACACAATTATATGTTATATTATTTCTGCCAATGTGCTTTACCATGAAGCGCTGCATGTACAACAGATTGGCTTTAACAATACCAAACCACTTACATAACAGTATGAGTGTAGCTCCAGTGATTTACTGAAGTGCTTGCACACTAAAATGTTTTTGCCAAGCCATGTGAGTAATGAAAGGGGACAAAAAGAAGGTTCGATCAAACACGTAGATTTTAAAGAGCATCTTAACAGGAGAACAGAGTTACAGAGAGAGAGGGAGGGTTTGATAAAGTAATGAAGTGAGAATGTGAGAAAGTGGCAAAATGCAGGACAAAGGTGCTGGAAGAGAATCTGAAGTTTAGATCTTTGATGCAACTGTCAAAATCGAATTGCTAAATTCTCGGGATGTCTCAAATCACAGTAGGATTGAAAGTGATCATAAAGATATAGGGAGGTGAGACAACAAAAGAATTTGAAAACAAATTTAAAACTGATCCCCAATTAAGCAAAGCTTTAGTACAAGTCAGCATACCCAGGGATCTGGTGCAAACACAGTCCAAAGTTCAAAGAAAATTTTATTATCGAAGTACATATATGTCATCGTATACAACCCTGAGATTAATTTTCCTGCAAGCATACTCAACAAATCTATTGAATCATAACTATAACAGGATCAATGAAAGATCAACCAAAGTGCAGAAGACAACAAACTATGCAAATGCAAATATGAATAAATAGCAATAAATAATGAGAACATGAGATAATGAGATAAAGAGTCCCTAAGGTGAGATCATTGGTTGTGGGTATGGTCTCGACACAAAACATTGACTGTATTTTTTCCCACAGATGCCGTCTGGCCTGCTGAGTTCCTCCAGCATTTCCTTTGTCAAATTGGTTGTGGGAATCTGTTTTCTGTAAGGCTGGACACAGCTTGAAGATTGTTGGATCTCTTCAGGTTTGCAAGCATGAGAACAAGAAAGGCCTGCCAGGAGTGAGATAGACTGAGGCAAGTTTGGAGGTAACAAAGATAAGGATGAGACTTGGGTGTCTGATGACATGTGGATGAAATAGGATAATGATATGAATGTGAAAGTAAGCAATGTCTGAGCTGTCACAGAACTGAGCACTGAATGTCGACAGTAAAGTTGCAAAGAATCTGCTTCAGTTTCAAATTGGGTCAGTAGGAGGGGAACCAATGTTTGTGATGTTGGTCAAGGGTGATGGCTTCACTCATCCAAATAGTTCATTCTGAGAAAATTTCTGCTAATCCAGTCCTGGGAGTCAGCCACACTGCCCGGGGGCAGTGAATGGCTCAAAAGAGGCTCTGCTGGCTTTCATGACTACAAAATAACATTTTGGAGTTACTTCTATATTGACTTTTATATTGTATGTCTTTTTAAAACAAGCTCTTTTTATTTTCAGATAAATTAATTTTAAGTGGCAATAGGGAAATAATGTTTGCAATATCTAGTCTAATAAAGAAAATTCAGCATAATACTTATTCAAATTTGAGACATTAATGGTGTGTCAATTTGCTCAGAATATATCACTTACATCACTTGCAAGATCTCTCTTTGCCTTAGCTTCCAGGATGGCTATAGTATCTAGCCGCAGTTCAAAGCTTTTGTCTTTCTCTGCCTCCCAGTGACTCTTGTAGATTTTCTTGATGAAAGACAGATTTTACAATAGTTTCAGTTAATTGTACCCTTTGCTAATTAGAGTTTACATCATTCAGGTAGAGAAAAGAAACATCAGGAACTCATCTGGTTCCTGACTAACCCCAGGTAAGGCTTGATTTAAGGTCACTGGGGAATTTGCACAGGGAGTTTCCTGGTTTCCAACAGTAACACAAGCTGGAGAGCCAAAATTATACCATTCTTCCCAAGTTTGTATACCCCTTACAAGATTACAGTAAAAATACAGAAGCACAATGGGAATTCACTCGTCATCCGTGTTTGTGTCTTCCTACCTTCAAATATAAAATTCAACCTTTCAACGCAGGAGCCAAGTGCAATTAAAATTAAAATGGTCAGTTCTAAAATCTAACCAAAGCCATATAATCATTATTATTTTGCTTCTGGTCTGTGGAGAGAAAAACACAAGTGAAGTCCATTATGCCTGGACTTTATTGGGCTTATCTCTGTAATGAAGTGCCAACTTATTTTCTCCATTTCTCTTATCTGCTTGTGCAGTGCGCTAGATGTGACCAAGCAAGTATTTTTGTTCCCGGGTACAGCATTCCAACAATGAATTATTTGTGCACAGAAATTGCTCAGATTTATATGTTAATTTATACATTTTTAATTATAACAGTTAATCTGCTGCAGTGTCACTCACAGAACTGCCAATTTAAAACCACTTCTCGCTGAAGTTCAGGTTCTGCACATCTCCCAAACTTAAAATCCATTTTGTTTTTCTCGTCTTTTTCTTTTCTGTTCCACTTCCGTGCCGCCATTCTCTCTCTCTCTCCCTCTGACCATTGTGTCTTCCCCACCCACACACACCCTCAAAATGAAAACGCTGCTTCCCATTGTGATCCCCGGAACATTTGTCTTTTAAACACACTCGTACAGGACTCGGTGGCACGGCACTGTACAGCTCTACTTTGAAGCACTCTGTGGAGAGTGGACCATCTCCTCCCAAGGAACAGCACCATGTAAATAGAGCCTCTTACAGATGACCCCAGCTAAATTCTTGGGGCCTGACACAAGTGAATACCATCTAATTCCTTTTCCTTAAACTCAGTCGTTATTCGGAGGACACCCACTGCCAACTACCTGGTGCCATCCCAGACCCTCCACAACCTTCTGATTCCCACCCCCTTACTGGCGGCCCCGTTCTCCCACGGGTCTCAGGCACAAGTGAGATTTCAGGAGCAAACCCCTGGCCAAAGTATCGTTCCCTCGGGGTTGAAATATCTAATACTTGAAGTCATGCATTTAGGCTGGGGTGGGGGGGTGGCATACGTTCAGAGGAGATGTGTGGGGAAAAGGGAGAAGTTTTTTTGTTTACGGTGAATGGTGGGTGACAGGAGCGTACTGCCAGGAATCGTAGTGGAGGCAAATATGGAAGAGGAATTTAAGAGGCTCTTAGATAGCCAGATGAATGTGTAGAGATTGGAGTGACATGATCACATGGTGGCACAAGGAATTAGTTTAGATTGGTGCAGTTCCCATTCCCCTGTTCTGACATGTTGATCCATGGCCTCCTCTGATGCCACCTTCAGGGTGGAGGAGCAGCACCTTACATTGCTTCTGAGTACCTGATGGCATGGGTACCGAGTTCTCCTTCTGATAAACGAATCTACACACCCCTTCTTCTATACCCCACTCTGACCCTTTACCTCTTGTCACCTGCCTATTGCATCCCATTGGGTCCCCTCCGCATTCCCTTTCTCCTATTGTACACTCTCCTCTCTCCCTCTCCAGTCCTTGACCTCTCCCACCCACCTGGCTCCATCCATCACCTTCCAGCTAGCCTCCTTCCCCTCCACCCACCTTTTTATTCTCAGTCCAAAATGTTGATTATTTACTCTTATCCACAGATGCTGCCTGACCTGCTCAGTTCCTCCAGCATTGTGTGTGTGTGTGTGTTGCTTTGAATTTCCAACATCTGCAGACTTTCTTGTGTTTAGACTGGCATTTAATTATTAGTTTAATGAGCTTGGCACAGCCAAAGGGTCTATTCCTGTGCTGTATTGTTCCGTTCTACGATAGCTCTCTGTGCCACACAGCCCTTCAACACTTCTCAAAGCAATAGCAAAGAACTTCTAAGCCACAGTTTCTTTAATTACTTTGAATAAACAACACTGCTTTTGTTAGTGATCGTCCACGTAAAGCATTTGTGTTTGCATCAAGCTAATTAGCACAGCTGTTATAGTGCTGAACTAGTGCTACAGATATCACAAGTTCAAGCCCCAATGTCATTAATTGTAGGAAGCCATGAAATTATATCATAAACTCCAACTATTCCATTAATGCCTTAGAGAAATTAAAGTTTATTGATACTAATCTGTGACTTAATATTCCTTGAGTTATTGTCAGAAGTGACCTCGCAATCTATCAGTCCCTTCCGAGAACAAAGAAAAATGGACAGAAAATTTAGCCTTACTACAAACAGCGAGATCTCAGGGAGAAATAATACCATACACTTTGAGTTGGCACGGTAGCTGCCTGCAACCGCCTGCAAGGAGTTTGTATGTTCTCCTCACGACTGCGAGGGTTTCCTCCGGGTGCTCTGGTTTCCTCCCACAGTCCAAAGGCATACCAGTTGGTAGGTTCATTGGTCATTATAAATTGTCCTATGATTGGGCTGGGGTTAAATCGGGAGATTGCTGGGGAGCCCAGGTTGAAGGGCCAGAAGGGCCCATTCTACGCCGTATTTCAATAAATAAATAAACATTTTCACCAGAATACCATTCACCTATTTTTCTCACCTGTACTCAGGCAAATTCTAAAATCTAAGTAATGAATCATGGAACAAAAGTTGAACCTAATGACACCCAACTTATAATTTCAGGTATTTTAAATAATTTGTTACTTACATTACTTAAGTACTGAGCGTTAGCCTTGGCTTGCATGAACAATGGCTCATCTTTGCTGATGCTGTACTGATGAAGACTCTGTTCGCCCACTGCCTTGTATGTTAGCTGTGTATCATGGACAAAAAGCACAAAACATCTCTTGAATAAAGTGGTATCTATCCTTTGCCAATGCTAAGTGCAACAATTCAAGACTTCAACACTAGAAAACTGTTTCCAGTATTTTCTGTTTTTATCTCAGATTCTCAGCATCTGCAGGTTTTTGTTATTTTCATCTTTCCTTTATATGTTCACAGTGACTGGGGCAGAATAGACTCAGGATTTCTGCTTTTGAAGTACTATAATTACGCGCATACAGTACTGTGCAAATGTTTTAGGCTAGGGTGCAGCTAGGGTGCCTAAGACTTTCACATCGTACTGTATTTGTCAATGTGGAGCTGAGAGAGAGAGTTTGTAAATCTGGCAGGAGCAAAGGACGTTGGGAATGGCGAAGTTGGAGTGCTGCGGGAGGGGTGGGGGACAAGTGACAGAGAAGGAGTGGCAGAAGCAGAGGGTGGCACGGGTGAAGACACACCCAGCCCTGAGACACCAGGCAAGGTCATTTGATTCCAAACAATTGATTTACTGATCATTACAGAATGTCTCTCTGGTGCTTCCCACTCCCTTCCCCTTTTCCCAACCATGATTCCCCTCTCGCTGCCCCCTTCCCACTCTCAGTCCACAATAGAAACCCATATCAGAATCAGGTTTATCATCACTCACATCTGTCATGAAATGTGTTTTCTGAAGCAGCAGCAGTACAGTGCAAAACATAGAATTACTACAGTAACTATGCAAAGGTCTTAGGGTCTTTGAATCTGTTAGAGTTCTTCGAGGAAGTAACAAGCATGGATAGCAGAATGGCTGACAGGCAGGAGGCAGCGAGTGGAATTAAAGGGGACCTTTTCTGGTTGGCTGCCAGTGACTAGTGGTGTTCCTCAGGGGTCAGTATTGGGACCACTACTTTTCACATTGTTTGTCAATGATTTGGATAATGGAATTGATGGCTTTGTGGCTAAGTTTGCGGGTAATACGAAGATAGATGGAGGGGTAGGTAGTGCTGAGGAAGCAATGCGATTGCAGCAGGACTTAGACAAATTGAAAGAATGGTCAAAAAGTGTTAGATGGAATAGTGTGTTGGGAAATGTGTGATAATGCACTTTGGGAAAAGGAACAATAGTGTGGACTATTATCGAAATGGGGAGGAGGTTCAAACGGTAAAGGTTTAGAAAGGCTTAGGAGTCCTTGTGCAAGACTCCCGGAAGATGAATTTACAGGTTGAGTCTGTGGTAAAGAAGGCAAATACAACGTTGGCATTTATTTCAAGGGGAATAAAATATAAAAGCAAGGAGATAATGTTGTGCCTTTATAAAACACTATAAGTCAGTCCACACTTGGAATGTTGTCAACAGTTTTGGGCCCCATATCTCAAAGAGGATGTGTTGTCATTGGAGAGAGTCCAGAGGAGGTTCACACGGATTATTCTGGAATTGAAGGGGTTAACATATGAGCAGCATTTGGCAACTTTGGACCTGTACTCACTGGAATTTAGAAGAATATGGGGGGATCTCATTGAAACCTACTAAATGTTGAAATGACTAGATAGGATAGATGTGGAGAGGATGTTTCCTCCTGTGGGGGTATCCAGTAATAGTGGGCACAGCCTCAAAATTGAGGGGTGACCTTTTAAAACAGAGGTAAGGAGGAATTCTTTTAGCCAGAGAGTAGTGAATCTATGAAATGCTCTGCCACAGACTGAGGTAGACGCCAAGTCCGTGGGTATATTTGAGGTGGAAGTCGATCATTTCCTGATCGGTCAAGGCATCAAAGGATATGACGAGAAGGAAGGTGTATGGGGTTGAGTGGGATCCGGGATCAGCTGTGGCTGAGCAGACTCAATGGGCTGAATAGCCTAATTGTGCTCCCAGGTCTTAGGCACCCTAGCTATTTATATGTGCCTAAGACTTTTGCACAGTATAGTATAACTGTCCAGGCTTGACAATCAATAAACTGATATAAACACTGAAATTTTAAAAAAAATCTCAAAAAAATGAATTTATGGATCCATTGTTTACCACTATTCTCTATTGTGCCACCTGGAGGAGGCAGGCGGTACTGAAGTTACACATTCTTTATCCACCTCCTTTGTGTCAGTGATCATTAATTTCCTTCAATTTATAAAAGGCAAAATGATAACACAATAAAGATACTTGAAGTGCAAGAGATCTCTAGTGTTGTGTTCACATAAATACCTTCACCTATTCCTTTGTATGACAGTCAGCATTGTTGAGGAGATATATTTTTACATCAGTGGGCTAGTGGAACTAACTGCATTCAGAACTGAAAGAGTTCAATTTTAAGCACCCAGTTACCTGCACTAAATTTATGTATGGAACTATGAAACACAATAAGAAAAAAAATCAGAAACTTTCAGATGTTTAGAAATAAACACATGAAACTTTTTCTTCCAAACTTTTCTGGTTTGATCATCTTTGATTATGTCAGTGGCACCCGTCACTCTTTGAAACACAGCAATTTTTTTTTCATAAGTGATCTCCCTCTGCCAGTGCAGTACTCACATCACTTTGCAAATCTTGGCTCTTCTTAGCATGAATAATCTGTGGAGTATCTGCCACACTGGTGAATTTTAACGCATCAACTCTCTGTCTGTATTTTTTCTGCAAGTTAAAAGAACGTACAATTTAATCTCTGACAACAGTGAACTTACTCTTTAAATCAGCATAAAAAACAGTCTGTGCCTGATTCTAGTGAAATGTTAACCAAATGCATGCTAGGGTTTATGAAACCAATTTACTATGATCACATTTGTTTTCAGTCTTTTCTTGATTATTGCTATTTGAAATATTACTGCTATTTCAGGACCATAATATCATTAAATGAAGATTCACTGTTAGCAAGTAGAACCCACTTTACCAACAATTATCTCACTGTCTGATATGTCTTCCATATTTATTTTTACATGGCTGCCCCTGTGTTTTGTATCAGCCTGATAATTAATCTGTCCCTGCAGCATAACCTGCCACCCGGAATGTAAAGTTATTATCCTGTCTTGCTGATAGCAAGGTTTCATTGCTCCTGGCAGATGAAACATAGGATTCCCAAGCAGCCAATATTGAAATCCATACAGTACTGTGCAAAGGTCCTAGGCACATATATACAGTATAGATAGCACAGTACTGTAGTAATTTTATGTATTGCTCTGGACTACTGCCGCAAAGAAAAAAACAAATTTCATGACATATGCGAATGTAAACCTGATTCTGATATGGGTCTCCGTTGTGGACTGAGAGAGGGAAGGGGTTAGCGAGAGGTAAATCATGGTTTGGAAAAGGGGAAGGGAGAGGAGAAGGGATGGGAAGCACCAGAGAGACATTCTGTACTGATCAACAAACCAATCGTTTGGAATCAAATGACGTTGCCTGGTGTCTCACGGCTGGGTGTGTCTGCACCCCTGTCCCTGGCACTTCTTTTCTGCCACCTGTCCCACGCCCACCTGTGGCACTCCACCCTCATCATTGTTTGCACCCTCCAGATTTACAAACTGGATCTCCACTCCACATTGACAGATATTGTGCTAAGTCTTGTGCACCCTAGCTATATACATGTGCCGAAGTCCCTAACACAGTACTGTAAATTAAGTTGAAATTGTACATGGCCACATCCTAATACTGTTGATTATTCTTTACACCACTATATTCCTATTAAGATCCAAAAGTTAGAGAACTGGGGTTATTATAATTGTTTATTTTGTTATCAGTACCCTTGTTCAAGTTTTTTGTTATTGTTGTCTTAGACATACTTAAATAGGTAGTCAATCTTGTTAAAGTTAGCTTTTTGCAGCATAGACAAAGACAAAGACTGAGTGAGAGAGAAGAAAACATAGCCCAAGATAATGCTAAGATTGATTAAAGTTAAAAGACTCTATATCTAATTTGGGAGGCAGAGTGGAGATACATCTCTACCAAAGGACGTGTAAGGCACTCCTTCCCTCGGCTAGCTTGCAGGCCACCCCTGGGCGAGGTGTGGCACCTGCTTAGCTACCTCCCCTCCATCAGGGTCACGTGAAGCCATAGGACCAGGTGTGGATGGTCGTATGAGCAGCTAGTGTATATCACAAGTCCTGGTTATGCGACCACTGACGCCAGGCAGACAATCTCTGAAGAGCACTGATAATGGCTGGGGTCACCCGTCTTGTAAAGACACTGCCCAGAAGAAGACAATAGCAAACCAGTTCTGTTGACAAATTTGCCAAGAATAATCACGGTCATGGAAAGACCATGATCACCCTCGCCATACGACAAGGCACATAATGATGATGCTATCTAGTTACCACAAAAGGGAAAAATTCAGAGCCCTTCTGGCTATTCTGTGGTGCACAGACCATGGTATCCAGTTATGTTATATGGATCAGAATGCTGGACAATATCCAGTAACATGAGGAAACGAATTGAAGCAGCAGAGATGTGGTTTTTGAGGAGGATGCAAAGAATATCATGGATGAAATGAATATCTAACAAGGATGTCATGAACAGAGCAAGTACAAAAAGAGAAATAATGTATGAGATCATGAAAAGGCAAAGTAACTTCATTGGACATGTGATTAGGAAAGAGGAGGTAGAATGCATGGTAATTATGGGAAAGATTGAAGGGAAGAAAGCAAAAGGAAGGCAAAGACAAATGATGATGGAGACAGCAGCCAGAGAACTGGAAATGAATACCAATGAATTTATCCACTTGACCCAAAACAGGAGTGTGTGGGCCATGGTAGTCAAAGCTCAATCTGGGCATGGCACCTGATGATGATGATAGACCATGGATACAGTGTGGTGTTATTCTTCTATTATAACAGATAGTCCTACAACTGTCTGTATACATATAACAGAATATCATAAAGGTGTAAAATTGCAATGTTGACATGGTACAAACAAACACGGAGAAACAATGCTGGCTTCGTAAGTGTTGTGAAAAGATGGAATTTTGAGCAAATAGCTGAACATGAAATGAAAGTAATGGTGCTGGCACGGAGGAGATTAGGAAGTGAACTCGAGAGTTTGAAGAATTCACAGCAATGCCCTAAACAGCAGGTTAATCTGGCCGCAGATCTGCCACATCCTTCTTTTAAAGTTTTCCTAATGTGAAGCTTTAGTCCCACAGTCATAACAAGGTTGGTAAGTGATTGTTAAAGGACACAGTCTTGCTGATATTAAACAGCGATCAGAAACATTAAATCTAACCAGCAGACCAAGTGTCAGGTCAAGGTCTAGAACAGCAGCATAAATCTAGCCACTACGCTTCAATATTAATCGTTCCGCTGTGGTTACTGTGAGGCTAAAACCACAAAACTCTCAGTTTTTTCTTAAAATAAAAGTATTCATGATTACCCCAGATAAAACTGATTTCATGATCAAAAAAATATGCTCAATTATCCCGGATAATGGTATTTTTGCATTTTCTGTCCATGCCTATGTTACGTGGCATTTTATTTTGTTTCAAAAAGATCCGATGCATTCTTCATCAAACCCATTTCACAAACTCCTGTCAAATAAAAACATGCAATGCAATTGGGCCTTTTTATCCTAAAAGAACCAAGGCAGGGGATGGACTAAATTGATGTTGTCCCTTAAAATTCTCGTCAGGGTGCTGTTATTATTAGGAATCCAGGAAATTGCTTTAAGTATGATAAGTAAGATACAGGAATTCACATGAAGAAACATTTCAGAACTTGTGACGTGAGAATATACAAATATTAGGGGCCAAATCTATGACTTTAATGGGATCATATTTATGTGCCTTAAAAAAAAGCACAACCCTTCAAAACTGACAGAATATTTGCACATTTCCATTACTTTATGTGATTATCTTGATCATATTTCCTAAAATTTTTGAACTCGACCCACTAAGGCAGATTTCGGGTCCAACTGTAATTTAAAACATACTGCCACACTCAGTTGGGGTATCATCCAGTGCACATAATGAATTTAAATCTGAACAGGAAATTAAGCTCACTAACATCAGCCACAAATGTCTCTGTGCTTCAAAGATACTTAACATTAATTCAGGTAAGCTTTCCTCAATGGCTTCTAGAAGGGCACCTGTTGGCAGTTTAATACTCTGACACGGTAACAGATCGAAACACAAGTGAAAACAAACCGTTTAACAATTATTGATTTTTCTCTCATCCTCAGAATAAGTACAGAAATTATTTACTTTATGTGAAAATAGTGTACTCAGAATCAAATCAGGTTTAGTATCATCAGCATATGTCAAGAAATTTGTTGTCTTTATGGCAGAAGTACAATATATACATGCTTTTAAACATAAACACAAGAAAATCTGCAGATGCTGGAAATCCAAAGCAACACACACAAAATGCTGGAGGAACTCAGCAGGTCAGGTAGCAAATATGGAAAGGGATAATCAATTGATGTTTCAGACCAAATCCTCCTTAAGAAGGGTCTCATCCTGAAACATCAACTTTTTACATTTTTCCATAGATGCTGCCTGACATGCTGAATTCCTCCAGCATTTTGTGTGTGTTGCTTATAAGGATCATTTCAGGTTAACCAATGGTAATATGTCAATTGTATTCATTAATCCCAAATTAGATTTTTGTTAATATCTTATCTACTGTTTAGTAGTTCCCAATCTTTCAGAATGAAAATATTACTTGTTCACATTCAATAAAATATACATCCCTCATTATCATTTGAGGATGTTGTGGGCCACTCCATTCAACGTCTCAGCATTGTTGGCAGCCCTCCTCTTTCAGGATTCTTGAGCAGTGGCTACCTGAATATATTTTTATTTAGCTTTACTTCTAATGTAAACTTCCCAACAATTGAATTTTCAGTTTAGCTTTTCTTGTGATCTTATCACAACTTTATTAAAGCCTCAAAGACTAATATGTAGTCTTTGCAAGTATTTCCAAAGGGGTTGATGTACCAGACACTGGGATGCAGATCACTTCACAGTCATTACTGGCTGTTTATTCCCAGCAGTCATCAGAAATCTATAATCTTGTTGGGTTGTACCGTGCCTTCTAAAACATAGCCAGTTACTAGCAAGTCCAGAAGTGCAATGTATGTGGGGAACAAAATTTTTGTTTGGTACTGTTGGATTTTTGGGTGGCATATGGAGATACATCTCTACCAAAGGAGATGCAAGGTGCTCCTTCCCTCTGCTAGCCTGCAGGTTACCACTGAGCAAGGTGTAGCACCTGCTTAGCCCCCCAAATCAGGGTCATGTGAGGTCATGGGAGCAGGTGGTGGAATGTCGTATGAGCAGCCGGTGCATATCGCAAGTCCTGGTTACGCGACCGCCTACGTCAAGCAGACAATCTCTGAAGAGTATTGATAATGGCTGGGGTCATCCGTCTTGTAAAGACACTGCCCAGAAGAAGGCAATGGCAAACCACTTCAGTAGAAAAATTTGCCAAGAATAATCATGACCATGAGACCATGATCGCCCACATCAGACGACACGGCACATAATGATGATGATGACTGTTGGATTGGAATGTAGAATTGTTGTTTTTCTTGTATTAATCCTGTAGTTTAACTTTCCGACACTTGTGTGTATTTTTATGTAATCACTTATGTATATATGATTTTCAGTAAATTTCCCAGTAACTGCAATAGAGTTGCCTCTGTATTTTTCTGGAAACCTTTTGGTTTCAGTCGCAGATATCATATTACTTGAATCTGACTATCTCATTGGTCATCATCACAGCTTGTCACACCAGACAACCAGCCACTCTCGTGTTGTTTGGTTGATGTTCAGCAGGTCAGTGGCAGCTAAATCAGGTGAGGGTGGGCAGTTGCGCAGAACGTGTTCAATGTTCTGCACCATTTCGCCACACTCACAGGATTCGCTGGTCTTTAAACCCCACTTCACCATATTGTCTCCCGTCCTACAAACTCCCGCTCTCGCTTTGTTGAGAGTGCACCACTTCCGTCTGTCAAGCAGTGCCCTGTCTGGCAACATTTCTGTGGGGTCTTGCACTGTATTGTTTGGTGGGGTTCTGGCTTCTGTTTGTTGCCAGAGGTCAATCCTGTATGTTTGGGGGGATGTTCCGTGCAGTAGTTCCTCCACTGTTGCAAAGCTTTTCCTCGATTTTAGGCGGTTGGAAACTGGCACATGATGGTGTAGTGGGTGCCGTGGATCCGAGTTCTGTTCACCTTTTTCAACTTTTCTTGTAGTGTGTCTTTGGATCTCTGGGAGAGCAATGCCTGCAAGTCTGTAAATGATGTTAGTGGGCGTGGCGCACAGTGTGCCCGTGATTATTCGGCAGGCTTCGTTAAGCAGCGGGTCTATTTTCTTCGCATGGGCTGATCTGCCCCACACAGGTGCACAGTATTCTGCAGGTGCATAGCAGAGTGCTAGGGCAGTTGATCTAAGTGTGTGAGCATTAGCTCCCCATTTCGTGCCTGCTAATTTTTTCAAGAGAGAATTGCGAGAGCCAACTTTCCCTCGGAGTGTTTGGATGTGGGTGGCAAATGAGAGCGTCTTATCCAGTGTCACGCCCAGGTAAATTGGAGTCGGATGGTGTTGGAGCTCCTTCCCACACCAGAAGATCTTGAGTTTCCGAGCTGCTTCTCGATTCCTCAGGTGGAATGCACACACTTGAGTTTTTGATGGATTTGGGTTCAGAGACCATTTTTCATAATACTGCTTCATTGCTTCGAGGACTGCTGTGCGTCGTACTTCAACTTCTTGGAAGGAGTTAGCTTGTGTTGCTATGCATAGGTTATCTGCATAGATAAACCTGTGTGTGTTAGGAAAGGCTGGTTGGTCGTTCGTGTAGATTAAATAGTAGTGGTGCCAGGACTGATCCCTGTAGTAGTCCATTCTTTTGTGGACACCACCTGCTCTTAATTCCATTCATTTCCACATAAGATCTACGATTTTCTAGGAGGCTTCTTATTACTTTGACTGTGGTTTTGTTCTTTAACATTTTAGATAATTTCAGGAGAAGGCCTCTGTGATTCACAGTGTCGTATGCTACTGTTAAGTCAACGAGTACTGCCCCTGTAATTTGTTGCATTTCAAAGCCGTCCTCAATATACTGGGTTAAGTTCAGGACTTGACCGCAGCAAGGGTGGCCTGGCCTGAACCCGGCTTGGTCTGGTGTTAGGAGATCTTCGACTAAGGGGGATATTCTTTTCAGTATGAATCTCTCGTAGAGTTTATAGAGGGTGCAGAGCAAGGAAATCAGTCTGTAGTTTTTAGGAATGTTTGGGTCTTTATTGGGTTTTAGGAGAGCAACAACTTTGGCTCTTAAGACCATAAGACAAAGGAACAGAAGTTGGCCATTCGGCCCATCGAGTCTGCTCCACCATTTTATCATGAGCTGATCCATTCTCCCATTTAGTCTCACTCCCACGCCTTCTCACCATAACCTTTGATGCCCTGGCTACTCAGATACCTATCAATCTCTGCCTTAAATACACCCAATGACTTGGCCTCCACTGCTGCCCATGGCAACAAATTCCATAGATTCACCACCCTCTGACTAAAAAAATTTCTTTGCATTTCTGTTCTGAATGGGCGTCCTTCAATCCTCTTCTCCACTTTCTCGGTATCTTTAATGATCTTAGGCAACAGTTAAAAAGGGACAGAAGCCAGTGGAGTGCTTTAGGTCCAAGATGTTTAAGGAATTCATTAAGAATCCCATCTATGCCAAAAGGATCTTATTGGTTAACTGTTATGAATGGATATTCTGTTGATCTCTAGTCTTGTTTGAGAAGACCACAACTACTTTTTAGTCTGCTTTCTTCCTTCATTTGTCTTGATGCCTCTCTTTCTTCCTCTTTGTAAGATTTAATAAAAATACAGAGGCAACTGTACTGCAGTTACTGGAAAATTCACCAAACAATCACATGTATGTACAAACATACATGAGTGATTATTTAAAAATACACACAAGCAGCTTAAAAGAAAAACAAGTTAAAATACAAGAAAAATAACAATTCTACACTTCAGTCCAATGGTCATCATCGTTATGAGCCATGTCGTATGGTGTGGGTGATCATAGTCTTTCCATGACCATGATTGGTCTTGGCAAATTTCTCTACGGAAATGGTTTGACATTGCCTTCTTCTGGGCAGCATCTTTACAAGACAGATGACCCCAGCCATTATCAATACTCTTCAGAGACTGCCTGCCTGGCCTCAGTGGTCGCATAACAAAGAATTGTGATGGGCACCAGCTGTACCAGCCATAAGCAACAACATTTATGCCTCATTCTTGACTTTGGAATAACCCTTGGATCACAAAGGCATCAGGATTCAACAGAACACATTGGCACAAACTTTCTTTTACCATTTTTATTAGTGGCATCCAAGCACCCATGGTATATCAATTAATACTTCTGCTAAAGTAGAATTATTATCAGCGGAATTTGTTTTCTTCAAACCGCTACGATACGATGCATTTTAATTCTAGCCAGTTTGTTTTCTCACCTCACTCAGAATATCTCCAGCTTTCTTCGCATGCTCCACATCCAGACTTTGATCTGCCTCCCACCCTACTCCTTTCATCCATGTAAGGTCTGCTCTGTACTTACTCTGCAGTTTAAAATTAAAATTAAAATAATCTTTGTTAACAACCAAAATCTTGTTAATGAGACAAAGATAGGTATACATTGTGCAAAACACAGAATCTCATGTTCAGCCTTTCAACTCAAGTGGGCCCCACTCTTACACCACTGAAGTCCTTTACAAATCACTGCCTCAGAATATATCACTTTCTGGTATTGGGCTGCCACCTACAGCCCGTTACTTGATTTGGTCTGATCAGTGCTGATTTAACTGATCCCGACAATGATAAAGGCAGTGCAAGTGCTCTTAGCAACCTCACAATTGCATGGTTTCCAGTTCTTAATTGCTTGTCTCTGACCCTTGCTGGCAAGCAAACGAGCTGTAGTCCAGAGGCTCCACCGTCAGCATCTCACTGTTCTTTATGTGAGAAGCTGGTCAGTCAAGTGTAGTGATGCAACCAATGCAACAAAAATATCCAGCTTTAGGAAGGCAGCAGGGACCTCACAGGAAAAATCCATGTATTTATCAGGATGCTCACTGCACTAATGCACTATTTTTACCTACAACTTCCAAATAAAAACACAATACCCTTCAAATAGCCAGTGATTTCTATACAAATAAATAAAATGTGCAATCTTACAGTGAACATCTAAAACAATAGCTAAGACCATAAAATATAGAATTAAGCTACAAACAAGAGAAAATCTGCAAATGCTGGAAATCTGAGCAACACACACACAAAATGCTGGAGTGACTCAACAGGCCAGGCAGCATCTCTGAAAAATAGTACAGTCGATGTTTCGGGCCGAGACCCTTCAGCAGGTCATGCTGAAGAGTCTCGGCCCGAAACGCCAACTGTACTCTTTTCCATAGATGCTGCCTGGCCTGCAGAGGATTAAGCCATTCGGCCCATCGAGTCTGCTCCGCCATTTCATCATGGCTGATCAAATTCCTCTCAGCCCCAATCTCCTGCCTTCTCCCCGTATCCCTTCATGCTCTGACCAACCAAGAGTCTATCAACCTCTGCCTTAAATATACCCGATGACTTGGCCTCCACAGCCACCTGTGGCAATGAATTCCACTGATTCACCACTGAACTTTGACCCTTCTTTAAGAGGAGGTCAATTTTCCACTCTCACAGTCCCACCTCGCTCTGTAGGCCATGGGCTTTCTTTGCCCATTTCAGCTTCATATCTTCAGGCAACAGTGTGTAGTCATGAAGCCTCGTTCTATAGTCCAAGTCACTGGCCAAAGCCTGGGCTTTCTTGGCATGAGTCAGATTCACCATGTTCAACGGTAGGTGGAACCTATTACACGTCTCTGCAAAGCTCTTCTTGTATGCTACCTGTTGTAAACAAGAAAAGAGACACAAATCCAAAAGAAGCATTAACACAGGAGTGAAGGCACTGGGTTGTAAAGTATGTAACTTGGAATTTGAAAGGCATCTTTTTAGGTACATAGCCTGTAGTGGGCCAATAACACTTCAACAGTTGGCTCACCAACTGGTATAGATTGGTGTGGGGATGGGAGATACATTTATGACCATTGATGCATAGGGAGATGTTGGATCAAGTTTATAATTAAAAGCAACACATACAATCAGGCAGGCTGCATCAATGGAAAAGAGTAAACAGTTGATGTTTTAGGCCGAGGCCCTGCTTCAGGACCTGAAAGAAAGGGGGAAGACGCCTGAATAAAAAAGTAGGGGAAGGGGAAGGGGGATAGCTGGAAGGTGAGTAAGAAAGGTAAAGGGATCTGATAGGAGAGGAGAGTGAACCACAAAAGAAAGGGAAGGAGGAAGGAACCCAGGGGGAAGTGACAGGCTGATGAAAAGGTGTGAAAGGACAGAGTTTACAATTAGTACACACAGAAGTAGAATAAATTTCTAAGCTTTTAACATTTTTGTAGTTATGTATTAAATACATGAATGTATTACTTGCAAGTTATAAATTAAGAGTGTATTACAACCAATGTAACAACATATTCATCACCATGCAAATTTTATTTCAATCCATTGTATGAAAATGCATCTTTAGCAACTATAGATCATAAGCACGATGCAATGTCAATTTGAAGGAAAATTCAGCCCTTCGATAACTGATGTGTTAATCCATTATGATTTTAAATTGCATATTGAACTGAGGTAAATAATGAGATTTTGATTTTTCTTATCTAATATACCTCACTGCTCATCTTGGAAACCCGCAGAGAATGCAGAGTCTTCGAATCATACACTTTGCTTCTCATTGCTTTGCCCTTGCTTTTCTCATATGCCTCTTTGTATTTTATCTTTCAAACAACAGGAGAAAGAAATTAAATTAAACATGTGGCAGTTGCCTGGTGATAAAGAGTTGAAATAAACGATTTAAACATGTTCGCAATCTTGTGGAGCTAAGAGATGTCCATTTTCCTTCATGTGGTGTCTAAGAAGGAGACACGTGAACAAAGCTACAGCCTATTTATTTAAAACATGTTAAAGTAGCAGGGAATGAAATGTCAGTTATTTATTAAACAAATTGTGGACATTAAGAACATAGCCACTTCCAAGAGAATTTGCTATTCCACATGCAAGTGCAAAATTTACTGAAATATGTATCAGCATCTGAATGTAATAAATAAAGCAAAAAATGCCAAGGTGCTTCACAAGGGAACGAGATGATGGAGGTGTGGGTAGGTGCTGTTGGTTATTAGAACCCTGACCCACAAAAATAAATGCCAAAAGCCTTGGTCAAAGGTGCCTATAACAAAAGGTAAGGTGAGGTAAGGCGTTTAGGAAGGCAATTCCAAACCGTGTAGCCCAGTCAGAAGGGTTAGGACACAGCAAAGGAAATCGGGGCAATGCAGTGTTGGGATGAGGCCACAGGTAAGAGCAAGAGGCAGGCCTGGGAGGGAATAAGATACAAATCTGACCCATCAGGGGACTGCGGTCCAACATCAGGCAGCACAGACCTTGAAGAATTGGGATTGGGTACTACAGTCTGTGTAGCTTGGAAAATGAAAGATTAACCATTCCTTAACGTACAAAGGGGATGCTTTCATTAAAGAAAACTTCAGCATCCTAATTTCAATATGATGGATTATTCTCAAAGGATTCAAAGTACATTTATATTCAAAGTATGTATGCAGTATTCAACCCTGCGATTTATTTTTTCCACAGACAGACACGGAACAAAGAAAGCCATGGAACCTATTCAAAGAAAACCAAAAAAACCTCAACCTCCCACGCAAAAAGCAAATCACGCAAGTAACATGATTTGCAGAGAACTTGTTACAGCAAAATAATGTCATCACAATTGAGCTCTCATACCCAATCACTGCAACCGGGACTCCATACTTCAGGAATGATAGTGGTCAAATCGAACTTCAGATGAGGATTCAGTAGCAGATGGGGTGAGGACAAGATGGAAGTGTGTAATATTGGAGAGGAGGGCTGGGCTGACTTCAGGAGGAAGACAACATTGGGGTGGCATTACAGAGCATGAATCATGAATAAACCCCTCCGTTTTAGTCTATAACTTAATTGGATAATGGCTGCTCTGTTCCTTGCCTCCATTTACCCAAAGCCAATTCACATCCTTTCATTTTTTTGCCCAACAGAAAGAAAAGTTTGTGCAGCCTCCATTACCATGATGAAGCCGTCATTGATAGCCATTTTGGAGAAGGTGATTCCAGATTTTCATCTCCTCTTCTGCGACAAAGGGCTTCCTAACTTTTCTTAATGGAGAGGCTTTAAGATAGAACTCCGTTGTAAACTAGCTGAGCAGCAAATTGACTGTCTCTGTACCAACCCTATCATAACCTAGATAATTTTAAGCAATGGTTAGATCATGCCTCAGCCCTTTGAATTCATTCAGGAATCACTGTCTTTTTATCTATCAAACAAAATATTTTATCACTGAGCTTTGTATTAGCATAAGTGATGTGACTTAATCTGGATCAATGGAAATAAGACCCAGTTTTTGTCTGAGTTTCTTTGACAACCTTTTTAGAAGATCAGGAATGTGTTTCATTCTAACAATTTTCTGCCAGAAACATGATTCCACCTTCAATCAGCAAAACCTTAAGACCTTTTTGACCAATGTCAGTAATTAATTTTCAGCATTCAATATCACCCTAGCTATGGTGTAGCAGACAGAGGTAAAAAAAATATCGACAGGATGTGTGAAAATGGCTTTGAATCTAGGTTAAGGAGAAACTGTAGAGAAAAAGCTCAGCAACTTACATCACTTGCCAAATCCCCAGAGGTTTTAGCAGCTAAAAGAGCAATCGAATCCAGCTTCACTTGGAACCCTTTGTCCTTATTCTTCTCCCAGAGCTCTTTGTATTTGACCTGAGAACAAAGAGTTTATGCCAATTATATATCACACATGTTTGTGCATGTGACAATACTTAATTGGCACATAGCATAAATAATCAGATCGAAACTGCAGGGCAATAGTGTAAGAGTGGTGGAATAAAACTAACTAATTAAGTCCATTCAGAGCGTTAGCAAAATCATGATGGGGGCCAGCAAATGGCTGCCTGTGCTATATGGTTTCCTCTGGCTGGTGAGTCTAAATTTGTGAACATACACTCATAATAAGTAGAGGACCATTGAGATTGAGATTGGGGGTATGATCTTTGAGCAAAGAATTGCAGGTACGATGCAGGGAGCAGTGGACACTCAGTCACTGACTACATTATATGGGGTGTTATGGGGTGTCAGGGAGGGGTAGCACCTCTGGTGGGGTAACATGTCGCGTCCTTTTCAAGGTGGTTAGTCCACCTTTGGTCCCCACCTGGCACTCAGCTCTCACCTGTGGCTCCCCCCCGTAGCTGTTTGCATGCGACAGCGGCCACACCCCGGGCAATGGCTTCGACAAGCCGGCTAAACCAGGTGAGGGTAGCCGATGGGTCTCAAACCCTCGGTGAGATAGGGAGTTGTCTATCCCAGCATGTGAAGACAGACTCTGGCGGATTGAGCGAACGAGACCAGTGGAAGGTCCAACGGTCAAGAAGGCGGTCTCTGCAAGCGTCGTGGAACGTGTAGAGCAGGACAAGACACAGAAGACGTCCTGGTCATCCACTGCGCCTAGTCCCATCTCCAGCCCTCTCGACTCTGTCTTGCCACTGGATCCAGATGGGAATTGGGAAGAGAGAATGAGGCTGACGCTGAGCAACTCTCCCTCACTTAAATCCAAGTCACGCGCTAGTCTCGACATCATCAATAATGGTGTCGAGGTCCTCATCGACGCCAACGATGGGCAATCAACAACAACAACAACATTATATGCTGAAATTAATGGTGTAGGAATCAGAAAAGATATAGAAATTAGACAGCATAGAAGACTTGAGCCACAGGACCAGCTATGAAGGTAAATGAAATCAGAAATCATCTGAGCTCTTAACGTTCCTCGTTCTTTTTGTGGCCACTTTTAATGAGCACCACAGCTATTGTTTAGCATCCAAATTGGCAGGTCAGACTTTTTTATACTATGCTCCTAAACTGTGGAATTCAATACCTAAAACTAAAAAGGATGCAAACTCATTTTGACACTTTTAAACACCAGCACAGAACCAATTTATTTAACCTTGCTTTTAACTAACATCTTTTTGTCTTGTATTTTCATGTTTGTACATTTATCGCAATGTAAAGCACTTTGGAATACATCATCTGGATGAAAAGTGCTCTATAAATGAAGTTATCATTATTTATTATTATTATTATTATCCATTGGGAAGTGAGAGGAAGTTGCTCAGAGAACATTGAACCTTCGGTGTCCATTTCACAGAGGAAAATAGAAAATAAAAGTTAATTCTATTTTAAGGTGCTGCATTGCCACTGATTCACTCATTTAGTGTTCATCTAAAATAGATGGTATTTTCAGAAACGTTCATCAGCACAGCAGGTTGATTGGAACTACTCAAATAAATGAAACATATTAGCTTCGAGACACTGCTCCCCTTTTCCAATAGTTTCTGACTTCTATTTTAACATTTTGTGCCACTTCTCGATTCAATGCTCAGGAGGGATCTTTACCAAAGTAATCAAGACACTCAGTTGAGATTAAGCAACATATGCAAAATGCTGGAGGAACTCAGCAGGTCAGGCAGCATCTATGGAAATGAACAAACTGTTGATGTCTTGGGCCAAGATCCTTCTTCAAGACTGGAAAGGAAGGGGGAAGACACCAGAATAAAAAGGTGAGGGGAGGGGAAGGAGGCTAGCTGGAAGGTGTTAGTTGAAGCCAGGTGGGTGGGACACGTCAAGGGCTGAAGGAGAAGGAATCTAATGGGGAGGAGAGTGGACCATAGGAGAAAGGGAAGAAGGAAGGGACCCAGGGCAAGTAATAGGTAGAGGAGAAGAGGTAAAAGGTCAAAGTGGGGAATAGAAGAAGGGGGAAGAGGAAATTAGTTTACTAGAAGGAGAAATTGATATTCCTGCCATCAGGTTGGAGGCTACCCAAATGGAATATAAGGTGTTGCTCCTCCACCCTGAGGGTGGCCTCTTTGTGGCACAAGAGGAGGCTGTGGATCGACATGTCAGAATGGGAATCAGAATTAAAACGTTTGGCCACCAGGAAGTCTCACTTGTGGGAGATGGTGTGGAGATGCTCGGCAAAGCAGTCCCCCAATTTACAATGGGTCTCACCAACATCGAGGAGGCAGCGTCAGGAACACCAGACACAATTTAAACAATACTTCACTTGTAGAGCTTTCAGGTCTGGATAATATTACTCAGGTCAGTAAGAACAGGATGAACCAATTGAGTACTTCCTGCATTGTAAACATTCTACGACGCAATCGGGAGCACCGATTGACAGTTTGCAATATTTTTCCAACACAATTCTATAAGTCCTCAGTTTCTATTAGCAGTCATGTGTGAGACTGGATTAACAATGGAAATCAGTGAGATGAATTGCAGACACCATGAACATTTGGAACTGTTGCAAGGCATAATAAATGTACAGAAAATGATGCTACAACTGGTAGTTTAAAAAAATGTATTTATGTAATGCCGTTCACAACCTCAGGATGTCCCAGACAGCCTTACATTGCAGGAAACACCTCTGAGGTGTCAGTGCTGTGATGTAGGATTGACAGCCACAAATCCGAGCAAAGCAACCTCCCACAAACAGCAAGGTCGTTACAGTAAAAAAATTATTTTTGAATGGCATTAGTTGAGGGATAGATACGAGCTGGAATACAGAAGGAAATCCCCTATAGAATCGACATAGGGATTTTCTTTCCCGACTGTCTGAAGAATATCTGAGGTTAACAGCTCATCCGAAAGAATGGATTGCTGTCCCTCCTTTTCTAATGGGGACCTAGATATTGGCACGTCAAGACTAGGGTGAAACTTTAAAACTGGGATGGAACTTAATCATAGTACTGTTAAGCAGAAGTACTAATGCCTAACCACTGTTGGTAGTCAATCGTAAACTTGGTGCATTTTTTTAAAAATTACATAAATTCACTACCATCACCATTAAATCCCTCTGGTTCTCCAGCCTATCATACCACTTGTCTTTTGTACTCTCTGGACCATCTCCTTTTCTCTACAGTCCAAATTGTGTTGCATTTCAAGATTTTCCTGAGACATTAGCTCCAATTCTGTCTCGGCAGATGCCCAGTGATTCCAGTATTGTGTGTGTGTGGTTTCAACTGCAGACTTAGCAGTGAAAGTGTTGCCTCTTGCACTGATTAAGATTAAAGCGGCTCACCTAAATACAAATAGAATCAAGGAATTGCTCATGATAAAGAAAGCTATTTGGCCCATCAGTCTATGCCAGTTTTTCAATACAGGACGTGCAAATTTCCATAGGACCATAAGATATAGGAGCAGAATTAGGCCATTTGGCCCATTGAGCCTGTTCTGACATTTCATCATGGCTGAACCATTTCTCTCTCAGCCACAATCTCCTGCCTTCTCTCTGTATCACTTCATACCCTGACTAATCAAGAATCTATTGACCTCTGCCTTAAATATACCCAATGACCTGGCTTCCACAGCCTCTCGTGGCAATGGATTCTACAGATTCACCACCCTCAAGCTAAAGCAATTCCTCCTCATCTCCGTTTGAAATGGACGTCCCTCTGTTTCAGGGGATACCAATCTTTTTTAGTCATGGACCAATACCATTAAGCAAGGGGTCCATGTATCCCAGGTTGAGAACCTCTGCTCTATTCTAAGCAGGTTTATTTTGTTCATTTTGCCTCTTTGTTATTTTATTCTTAAATACCATTTCTCCTCTTCGAAATTTCTGCAAAGATCAGCAAAAATTTTGCTGATTTCTACAGCAGCACGTACAAAATGTTGGAGGAACTCAGCAGGCCGGGCAGCATCTATGAAGGAAAATGGACAGTCGATGTTTCAGGTTGGGATCATTCAGTATTTCCCTCCAAGGCTGCTGCCTGACCTGCCGAGTTCCTCCAGCATTTTGTCTGTGTGTTGCTCAAGATTTCCAGCGTCAGCAGAGCCTCTTGTGTCTTTGTTTTGCAGATTTATTATTGTTTTATTTGGAGATACAGTGCTGAACAGGTCATTCTGGCACGTCGAGCCGCCCTGCGCTGTTCAGAAACTCCCGACAACCCCATTTTAACCCTAACCCAAGCACGGACAATTTACAATGACCAATTAACCCAACCAGTATATCCTTTGACTGTGGAAGGGAAGCAGTACACCTGGAAAAACCCATACATTCCAGAGTACAGAGATTCCTTACAGAGTGTGCCAGCATTCAACCTGAACTCTGACGCCCTGAGCTGTAATAGTGTCATGCTAACCACTACACTACCGTGGCATCATTGTCAGGGTCATGGGCTAAAGAATCTGTCCCTCTAATGTAATATTCTATGTTCATAATACAGCTGCATAGATCTTGTAATCAATACTAACATTAGAGCAAACAGGAGGAGCTTTCTAAACTATAAATACACTGTTTAAAAGAAATTACAATTTCCTTTGCAGAAAGGTATTTAACAAACTAAATCTCAATGCTTGGAGTGGACCTAAAGTAACTTTAATAAATTAATCTCCAATACCCTTTATCCTTTGGGAGAAGAGCAGTGTTATGTTAATACTGTAACTATGTTAATACTGCAGATTGGACAAGGGTTGTCAAGTGTTCAGCTGCTGTTTATGTGGGGTAAGACTGCCATCTCCTGGCTTCCTGTTGGCACTACAGAGCTATACACTAAATGAGAGTTCACAGCAGTGAACTCGAAATATTGGAAATCTGAGGTAAAAGTAGAAGATCAATGGGTCAGGCAGCATCCATAGAAATTAACATCTCATCATTCATCAGGAGTCTTATGAAAGTTTCTAGTACTATCTCTTTTTGGTTAAGCAGTATTAATTCTGCCAAAATGCCAGCAGAGAGGTAGCTCCTAATGAATCTGAACCAAGCAACTGGCAGCATTGTGGTAGGTTTTCAGCTCTGCAACAACTATAGATGGTGTATGTGAGGAGTCCCTATTGAACTCAAGGGTCAGAGCCGTCTCTATTTCCTGAGGAGACTGAGGTCCTTTAACATCTGCCGGTCGATGCTGAGGATGTTCTACGAGTCTGTGGTGGCCAGTGCTATCATGTTTGCTGTTGTGTGCTGGGGCAGCAAGCTGAGGGTGGCAGACACCAACAGAATCAACAAACTTATTCGAAAGGCCAGTGATGTTGTGGGGATGGAACTGGACTCTCTGACGGTGGTGTCTGAAAAGAGGATGCTGTCTAAGTTGCATGCCATCTTGGTCAATGTCTCCCATCCACTACATAATGTACTGGTTGGGCACAGGAGTACATTCAGCCAGAGACTCATCCACTGAGATGCAGCACAGAGCGTCATAGGAAGTCATTCCTGCCTGTGGCCATCAAACTTTACAACTCCTCCCTTGGAGGGTCAGACACCCTGAGCCAATAGCCCGGTCCGGGACTTATTTCATAATTTACTGGCATAATTTACATATTACTATTTAACTATTTATGGTTTTATTACTATTTATTATTTATGGTGCAACTGTAACGAAAACCAATTTCCCCCGGGATCAATAAAATATGACTATGACTATGACTAAATTAAACTATTTTAATGATTTTATATATATCTGGAAATGAAAAGATTAATGTATGAGGAGCATTTGATGGCTCTGGGCCTGTACTCACTGGAGTTTGGGAGAATGAGGAGGGTCTCATTGAAACCTATCAAATATTGAGAGGCCTGGACAGAGTAGATATGGAGAGGATGTTTACCATCGTGGGGGAGTCTAGAACAAGCGGGCACAGACACAGAAGGGAAGCATGTCCCATTAGAACAGAGATGAGGAGGGAATTTTCTTTAGCCAGAGGGTGGTGAATCTGTGGAATTCATTGCCACAGATGGATGTGGAGGCCAAGTCATTAAGTGTATTTAAGGCGGAAGTTGATAAGTTCTTGATCGGTCGGGGTGTCAGATGTTACGAGAATGAGGTTGAGAGGGACAATAAATCAGTCATGATAAAACAGCCGAGCAGACTCAATAGGCTACATGGCCCAATTCTGCTCCTGTGTCTCATATTGTATGAAGTTGGAATGTTTTAAATAATTTTTAGTTTTGGTAATTATTTAAACTTGAACAGTCCTGTCTCTGATTATCAGCAACATTCAGCGACGGAACGTTGTGTCAGTGTAGTCTGGGAGGGAGGCCTGACCTCAGCCTGTGACTGATGGAGCGCTCTGCTATGTGGGACAGCCACACAGCGAGGTCCCTGGGGCAGTGGGAGCTGCCCAGCAGCAAGTGCCTAGTGTGCCTGCAGACATGGTGTGGTCCAATAAGCCAGCGGGTTGTGGATGATTGCAGAGGTGGGGTTGGTGTGGTTGGGTGCCAGTTACAAGGGCACTAAGCTTTCCTCTAACCACCTCTCCACCACAAATTGGCCAGTTGAAAACGGAAACTGCAGACAGCCAAGGGACCAAACCACATGCCGAGCTGAGACCATGGGTTTCCACTTTACATTTACAGATTTGTCTCCAATCTCCATTCAGTCATCCAAAGTGCCGGAACCCAATATCAACGAGACTTGAAATGTTATGGCCAAGCATTTTAATTCCCATCCCATTCCCATTCCTGTTCCTACATATCCATCCATAGCCTCCTCTTGTGCTAAGATAAGGCCACCCTCAGGGTGGAGGGTATGCTCCAAGCCGATAGCATGAATATCGATCACTCCTTCTTGTAAACAATCCACTCAAGGGAAGGAAACAATTCAATTCCTTTCTTCCCCACTCTGACCTTCTACTTCTTCTCACCTGCCTATTACTTCCCTCTGAGTCCTCTTCTCTTTCCCTTTCTCCTACAGCCCACTCTTCTCTCCTGTCAAATTCATTCTTCTTCAGCCTTTGATTTTCCCCACCCACCTGGCTTCACCTATCACCTTTCTGCTAGCCTCCTTCCCTCCCCTCCAACCCCACCCCCCCACCTTCCTATTCTGGTATTTCCTTCTCAGTCCTGAAGGGTCTGGGCCAGAAACATCAACTATCTATTCATTCCCAGAGATGCTGTCTGACCTGCTGAGTTCCTCCAGTGTTTTGTTTGTGTTGGTTTGGATTTCCAGCATCTGCAGCTTTCCTCATGTTTTTGAAATGTTATGGGTGATCATCCACAGGGTACACCCTCCCTGGGCAATATTATTGCATGTCTTGGGCCTTGGGGTAGGTGCCTACCCTGGATATCACCCCCAGTCTCTCTCAAAGGCCCAGTCTGGTGCACCTGCTCGTTGCTTGACGATGCTCCCTGTCATTGTGTCCCTCCTCCCAGTTTCTCCTCCCACCCTCTCTTTCTCAAGCTCTTCAGCACCGATAGATCCCCCCAGAGATCCGGAGACACACTACAAGAAAAATTGAAAAAGTTAAACAGAACTCGGATCCACGGCACCCGCTACACCATCATGAGCCAGTTTCCAACCCCCTAAAATCGAGGAAAAGCTTTGCTACAGTGGAGGGACTACCACACGGAACATCCCCCCAAACATACAGGATTGACCTCTGACAACAAACAGAAGCCAGAACCCCACTAAACAATACAGTGCAAGACCCCACAGAAATGTTGCCAGACGGGGCACGGCTTGACAGACGGAAGTGGTGCACTCTCAACAGAGCGAGAGCAGGAGTTTGTAGGACGGGAGACAATATGGTGAAGTGGAGTTTAAAGACCAGCGAGTCCTGTGCGTGTGGCGAAATGGTGCAGAACATTGAACACGTTCTGCGCAACTGCTCACCCTCACCTGATTGAGCTGACACTGACCTGCTGAACATCAACCAAACAACACGAGAGTGGCTGGCTGTCTGGTGTGACAAGCTGTGATGATAAGCACCAATAGATGTTAAATGTCATTTAAGCCACCTGCTGCTCCATTTGGGGTTATGTGCGGAGGATTGCAAACTGACCCCTCCAGTGACCTTTCCTCCTCTAAACGTCCCCTGTTCTTACTAAACACATCAATCTTAGTTAGATGAAGAACAGCAGCAGAGCAGCACAGATTTAAAACCACTCAGTACACATGTGCACCTTTCAAAATCTAACCCTACGCCCCTGTCGTGAGAGGTAGAACTAGATAAGGCTGGCCAACAGGGCTCTGGTGAAGCTGTATATTCCAATCCCCTGTACAGAGGGTACGATGGATTGCAGAAACATTGATGAACTCCAACCATCCCATCGACTTTGGATGATGTAGACCAGGGGGCCCCAACGGACAAGAGTAGCAGTCAAATACGTTGTGTTTACCCCGAGAAAGACTACAATGACCATGAAGCGTTGCGCGGCACCAGTGCGCATGCGTGACTTGCGCATGCGTGTACGTGTCGATTTTTTCCTACAAATCATTTTTGGCGATTCTGTTCGGGGGGGGGTGTTAATCACGGCTGGAATATCGGTGATAAGTGGCTAATACACTCAATTTCGTTTCTAAAAGGGATTATCTAATGAATTTAATATTAAACACACAGCGCATATTTTCCTGGCATGAATATAGTAATAAGTCAATTATCAGGGGAGGACAGGGGAGCTTGAAGTAAGTGTTGAATGAACTTCCAGTAGAAGTGGTAGAGGCAGCTTCGATATTATCATTTAAAGAAAAGTTGGATAGGTATATGGACAGGAAAGGAATGGAGGGTTATGGGCTGAGTGCAGGTTGGTGGGACTAGGTGAGAGTGGCGTTCGGCACTGACTAAAGGGCCGAGATCGCCTGTTTCCGTGTTTTAATTGTTATATGGTTATATATAAGTCACTTATAAGTCAATAGCATCATAACATTTTAAGTAACATTTGGATATTAAATACACAGCACATATTTTCCCCGTATGAACATATAAAATCATTGCAACACACCAATATCGCTGATTCAGTGGGAGCCCTGGGTTTGTTTTCCTGCAACAAGACAGTCCTATTGAGGGGTAACAGGAGACAGCGATACTCAAAGGGGGTTCCTTATGTCCAGTCTATTCTGCAATTTAGTTTTCATTGCATTCATTGCAGAGATATGTTGGAAATGGAAGCAACGTTTTCAGGGCTTTTGTGGCTATCTCAGGATATTCAGCCTTGACTTTGATCCAGAATGCCGGCAGAGATGTTATGTCAAACATACTTTTCAGCCCGCCGTCATTTGCAAGCTCGAGGATTTGATCTCCTTCCTGCGCTGACATGGATGACACGTGCATAATGACCGCGTGTGCGTTCAAGCTCAACAGTTCGTGACAGGGAATGAGGAAAGGTGCAGCTGACTCATATCGCCAAATCATATCGTTTCCTCGTGGTCCGGTAGTGCATGGTGGTTGGGGACCGCTGATTTAGATGGAAGGTCATCAATGGTCTAGGCTCCACTGGGAACTAAGAGCCCAAGACGAAAGCACAAGTATACCCTGAGTGAATGCCCTGGTCACTCTTCATCTTTTATTGCTGTTGTTTCACATATTTATACGACTGCTTGTTTCATTATAACAGTGCCAGTAGCATTATCCTGTCTCACATAACCATGCACCTCATGCTTCATGTCAACCTGTTAGTCTTTAGGCCCTGCCTCTCAGGGAGTTGTGCTGATAGCAACTTGTGCTGGATCGTGACTATATGTGCTGTGCGTGACTGTAGGCACTGTGTTTTTCATTTTGGCCCCTGAGGAACAATGTTTTGTTTCACTGTATGGTTGAATGACAATAACATGAACCTGAGACACGATTTTGACTGTACTCAAAAACTAAGCAAGATAGCAATCAGATTAACGATTAAATTATTGATATCACTTCATAAAATAAAGCACTATGCTCTGATGTGGAATAAAGTTAAAGCAGGGTTCCATACTCACATCACTGTAAAGATCGGCATTAGCCTTGGCCTTAACTAGCTGTGGTACTTCAAGAGGCAACGTGTACTTGGTTTTAGTCTTTTCGTACTGCGCTCGATAATTTAACTGAAAAGGAAGAGGTAGAGGCTCAACTTTGTAACTAAAACACAAAGCAAGTTAAACATGTCTACCAAAATGACAACGATAGCAGTAAATTGTCTCTTCGTAGAGCTTTCCTGCTGTGAATCTGGAAAAAAAAGAGGAAGGAAAAAAAAGTTTGCATTTACCACTAATGTTCCCTCAAAGGCAGCGTTTTTAAAACAATTATTTTATCCCCATAGTTGACATAGGTATCCCAAGTAACCCCATATCCAACTGTTAATTCAGTTATTTTACAATAACTTACATTACTTAGCTGCTGTGCATTAGTCCTTGCTCGAACAATCTCAGGAGTATCTGTTACCGATGTGTAGTTCAGCTTCTCTGCATGCTGCCTGTAGTACATCTAGGACCACGCAGAAAAGCACAGAGGATAAGAGAGATGGACAGAAAGTCGTTGCAGTGATAACAATGAATACAACGTAAGTTCTCGGAAAAATGTGAAGCATTTATAATTGACAAGCATACTCTGTAAGAAGAACAATTGTCCTGAAACAGCAAATGCTTAAAATATGGATTATTAAACTTTATAACAGAGAAAGAAGCCATTCGGCCCAACAGCCAGTGGAGTAAATCCTGAGGAAAACCCCAGAGCTAGAGTCCCTAAGGCAGTCCTACGTTCAGTTCAACGCTGACTGGCAACTCCTGCGGCGTCGCTGGTGCCAAACTGAAATGGTCTCTGCCGTTCCTTTCAGCTGCATGGAGAGAGGGGGGCCTGCTACCTGGGCAACAGCTTGCTCTCCATATCGTACTACCCTGGTTTGCATATCATGTAGAGAGCTGGTACGCAACATCCGCGGTCCACCCAGGTCCACAGAGGGCTTCAAAAACCCTTCCTAAAGAACGGCAGCCAGGACTAATTTCCTTGATGCTTACAGTAACATAACAAATGGCGTATATAAATTAAACATTGCCCCTCACCACAACTTTGTAACAAGAATACTCAGTGCATTTAACACAGTTGAGTGTCTGAAGCCACATTTCTAGACCTCACTGTGTTACAAACGCCCAATCTACAGACATTCGTACATACAGACAAGTTTTCGGGAAGCCAGCGGAATGGATGAAGATGGATTTGTGGGATCCCGTGGGGCCACAGGCATTCTTTTGTCACGTGGATCATTTCGCTTCTCACCATACCCCCACCCCAAGCCACAACGAGTAATATCAAGCTGAGTAGACTCACACACAGAGTCCATTCGGCCAACTGGTGAGCACTCTTCCCTAGCCTGCTCGCTCTCCCAGCAGAGCTGTTTCTGTGATCCTCTCTCACACACAGTGCTTTTGTGTAACATGTGGGTTCTCAGGAACAGAACATGGGGACTGCCCACACTAAACAAAAATTGACATAAAGGAATATTTAACAAGATGGTGAACATTTTGGCCTATTAAGTGATCCCATGAAGCATATTGAAGCAGTGGAGAGAGTAGAGAGGCAGGAGCCAAAAGGATTCAACGAGGGAGTTCTAGGCCTGGCAGTTGATAACATGGTTGTCAGAGTGAACAATTGAAACTGGGAATGCTCCAAAAAACATCCAAAGTAGCTGGGGTTAGGGGGGGTGGATAGAGGAACAGGATCGTCAAGAGATATTTTAGCATATGATAACCAACATGGCTCAAATATTCCGATAAAATTAACTATAAACACAAGAAAGTCTGCAGGTGTTCGAAATCCAAAGCAATGCACACAAAATGCTGGAGGAGCTCAGCAGGTCAGACAGCATCTATGGAAATGAATAAACAGTCGACGTTTCAGGGTGAGATATTTGGGCTTACTCCTGCCAAAGGTAGAAAAGGACAGTGGAACTCTGGCCTAGCAAGAACCAGCACCAAGAGAAAGTGGCACAGGTAGATTACTGAAGAACCTTACTGTTGTATATGTAATATTTCAGTAATATTTGTATATTCTTGTATATATATTAGTTGATTAAGGACTCTGTTTAAATAATTTATTATGGGTTATATGTATAAATACATGAATTGCATATGTCATCACGCTACCATGTGATACATGTGCACCTCACTTTAAGTAAACATGAAGTTAGACTCATATGTCAGACTCCCGTGTCTTCCTTTGAATTAGTTTAATGTTATGAAGTTACAAACAAAGTATTTTTACAGCAAACCTAAGACAGATACCAACCCATTGAAGCACAGAGAGGAATGGTTGAGGTTTTTTTTTAAAAAAGCAGCACTGCAACATGTTCCTTGGAAGTGAAAATACAATTGAGTTTAAAAAAGGCAGAAAACTGAAGAATTCATGGGTTCATAATAATTAAAAAGTAGAGCAGAAATAGCTGACTACATTGGAAAGTTTGACACATTCACCAGGTAATGGGCTCACATGTACTGGGCTAATTGAACAAATGAAATAGCCAATGAGAAATGATTACAAATTTTGCTAAGTGCATTGGATTTAAGTTTCCTTCAACGTTTAACAGCTTCAACCAAGCCAGCAGAAATCAGCTTCGTTGATATTGTGAAAGTAATGCAAAAACATTTAGAACTGAAGCCATTGTTGAATGCAGAATGCTTTAGGGTTCACAAGTGGAATCAAAAGGAAGGGGAGTCCATTTCAGTGTACGTGGCTGAATTGAAGAGATTGTCTGAGCATTGTCAGTTCAGTGATGGTCTTATAATGCACTAAGGGATTGTGTCGTTTGTGGAATCTTACAAGAAAGCATTCAAAAACAGCTCCTAATTCAAGCACAGCTTATATTTACAGAGTACATAGCGTTTAACTGCGACGAAGGTACTCTCAAGACCATAAAGAATGATACCATTAAGAAAGTCTTTGACTACAAGTACCTCGGGTCAAGAATGATGAGTTCAGAGAAGGACATAAGGATACGGAAGGCGCTGGCGTGGAGGGCTATGAATGACATGAAGGAAATCTGGAAGTCGAACCTGACCAGAGGGCTTAAAAAGAGGATTTTCATAGCGGTCATAGAGTCCATTCTCACATACGGATGCGAGATGTGGACACTTACCAAGACTATGCGAAAGTTTCTGGATGGTTGCTATACACGAATGCTCCGGATGGCTCTTGATGTGAGTTGGCAACAGCACATGACGAACGTCGAGCTCTATAACAACCTACCGATGCTCACCACTAAAATTGAGGCGAAAAGACTGCAACTAGCGGGGCACTGTCTACGCCACCCCGAGCTACCTGCCAGCCTAGACATCATATGGGAGCCCAAGCACGGGAAGATGAACCCTGGGCGCCCTCCCAAGACTATGGTCAACACGCTCCTAGAAGACAGCAGTGCGGCTAATGTAGATGAACTGAACACACTGATGAGGGAGAGGGAGAAGTGGAGAGTCTGTCATCGTGCCCGACGCCGGCCCCCTAGGCCTGAGTCGACGTAGTAGTAGTAGTAGTAGTAGTAGTTACATTTAAAAGAGAAGTTGAAATTGCTCTATCAATGGAAACGGCAGATAGAGATGCAATTGAGTTGCAGTCAGGAATGAAACTGAGCATGAACATAATTGCAACATTTGAACAGAAACCTGCCTGTACCTGCCTCCACCTGGCTGAACAAATTACATTACCTTGTCACAGTGGCTCATATACAGCAGACCAGTGCATGTTTAAAGGTGAAACTTGCAGAAAATGCAACGAAAGGACACATACAAAGAATATGTTGGGCAGATAAAAATAAACAAACTGCTCAGAGAAGAGAAAAAGATAAAAAGTCAAGTTGCAGTTTTGAGAAGACCACTAATCTGCATGGTGATGAAAAATCTGATAATGATGACAGTGACACCAGACTATGTAGCCTTGAGATTTACAATGAGAAAACTAACAATAGACAAGTAATGTCTATAAGACTTAAGAGTGAATGGCAACTTAATAAAAATGGAACTAGACACTGGCTCAGCTGTTTCAGTCATTCCGCAAAATAAGTTTGAACAGCATTTTGAAGATACTAAAGCCTGCAGATATTCAACTAAAAACTTATACTGGAGAAAAAATTAAGTTCTATGGGGAGTGATGTTCGTAACAGTGAAATACAGCAACCAACGAGCCACATTGGGCTTGTATGTGGTAAAAGCAGGAGGGCCAGTATTGTGGGGGCGAGATTGACTGAGACGACGACAACTTGATTGGAGATCCATTCACCATTTGCATGTCACATCCCCTGCAAGGAAGTCAACTAAAAGTGAATTAAGAAAGGTGCTGGGTGATTCCACAACTGTCTCCATGCTGTACACCATGAACTGGTGTCCAACCGAGGACAAACGGGTGTTGATGCCAGCCTCTGGTTGGAAAGCATATTGGACCAAGGATATGTTAATCAGGCAGTTACTTGTGAATGAGGCTCAGTTTTAAGCTGGGAAAGAGTTCAAAGAGCTTCAGGAAAGTTGTAACCATTCAGCTTTTGTGAGTTTGAAGAATCAGAATCTACTCTGCGTGCATTAAGGTTATTGCATGAACTTCCAGTGGAAGACAAAAAGCTGCTTGTAAAAGTAGATGCAAAAACCAAAACCTATCTGGATGAATGGAAAGCCAAAAAGAAAGGAGTCAATAGGGATATGAAAATAGAGGACTTGCCAGATGATGCTGTGAATGAGAAGATCAAGAGGAGAGATCAGATTGTAAAGGGAGAAATAGACAGATTAATAAGAGAATGAACAATGAACTATATGCACCTTCACAAGATCAAGATGCACAAACTAGAAAGAGGAAGAAGAAAGGTGCCCGAAGTTTTCAGAACCACTTTTGCAGTCTCAGAACTCAGAACTAAATGCACCTTCCCAAGATCAGGATGCATGTCCTAGAAAGGAGAAAAAGGAAGACAAGAAGTTGAAAGAGATAGAGAAAAAGAACATGACTGAGAAAGAGAAAGGCATGAAAGAGAGAAGGGAAGTGAGGAAAAAGAAGAGAAAGAAACCAGGGCTGGGGGAGAAGTGGATCCAGAGAGAAAAGCTGAGAAAAGAACAAGAAAGGTGGCTACCATTGTCAGAATCACCTCCTGCAGGCTCTGAGTCAACTCTGTAGAGGAGGCCTCAGAACCACAAGTCTCACCTGTCAAGCAGAACAATCCCTCTCATCAAAGAAAACATTATCCACAAGAGTAAGAAATCCTCCACAGCGATTAAATCCTTAGGCCTAAAATGGGACAATTTAAAATTTACTTAGCTGTGGATGCCTGTACATCGTAGTTGTATTTTATATTAGACTGTATACATAGGGTGCATGTGGTGTCCAGGCAGGGGTAGCACACTGGTGAAGGGGCTTGTCATGTCCATTCTGGGGCAGCTCACTCACCTTTGATCCCCACTAGACACTCAGCTCTCACCTGTGGCTCCAAGTAGCTGTTTGCATGTGACAGCGGCCACACCCCAGCACACTGCTTCAGTAGGCTGGCAAAACTAGATGAGGGAAGCTGGTGGCCTCACACCCCCGTAAGATGTGGACTTGCCTGTCCAAGCATGTGAAGTCGGCACTGGGCGGATGAGACCCAACGACCCCGAAATCGGTACTGCAACGTTCCATGGAGAGTGAAGGGCATGACAAGGCCAGAAGATGTCATGGTCATTCACTGCAACCAAGGAAGACCCCAGTTTGTGATGCTTGTTTATATCACTGGACCCGGACTTCTGAGGTTCAGAGAGTGGAACTGCCCCAGTGCAACACTTTTCCTCTTTAAAAACTCCTGCACAGGTTTCCTATCATTGTCAGACAACTGCAACTGTATATATAGTTGAGATGCAGCCTCCTTCGATTTGGAGTTTATAGATAAGCTGCGAGGAATGTTGTGTATTTAATAGTTCAGTAATATTTGAGTAAGCTTGTGTACATACTAACAAAGAAGAAAAAATCTGCAGATGCTGGAAATCCAAGCAACACACACAAAATGCTGTCAGGACTCAGCAGGCCAGGCAGCATCTATGGAAAAAGAGTATAGTCGACGTTTCGAGCTGAGACACTTCATAGGGAAGGTTTCAACTTCTTCAGGGTAGGCATCCCTGGAAGAGACTTCACAATGTAGTAATCCAAAATTTTTGAAGGGTCTCGACCTGAAACGTCGACTGTATTCTTTTCCTGCCTGGCCTGCTGAGTTCCTCCAGCATTTTGTGTGTGTGTGTGTGTGTGTTTATATTGGTTGATTAAGCATTGTTGTTCTTCTAAGTAATTCATTACAGGTTATATGTATAAATACATTAATTGCATACATAATCATGCCACCACGTCATACATGCGTGCCTCGCTTAAGTAAACACAAAGTTAGACTCACATTTTGGACTCCTGTGTCTTCCTTTGAATTAGTTTAATGTTTTTAAGTTGCAAAACATGACACTTACATCTTTTAATGGGACCAGTTTCTTCATTGTCTTATACGAAGCTGTGATGTCAGCTGGGTAAAAGCAAAGCATTTTGTCCCCTTCCAAGCCACCTCTGTACTTCCTCTGAAAAATAAGTCAGAATTTCACGTTAAATATTATTTTTTCAAGAAGCTTGTATTTACTGGATTAGCACCAATATGGTTTTGAAAACGATCTGAGTCTGTCAATGACAAAAGCTGAATCTTGACAGGTATCAATACATAATTCTGTGAACCGTTAATCAGCAGTGAGTGTATTGGACTCCCTCAAGAAAATGAATATTTATTCTCATGTTGCATGCCAAAAAAGGTTTGATTGTTACTAAGCAATGGTATCTAACATAATAGTCAATCTTATGGTTCATAAAATATAATGATAATTACTAAAAAAAGGTCATTCTGCAATTTGTGTTGAAGAGAAAATGCTTTCCACTGACTCCAAAGAAAGCTGGTTACAATTATTTTTACCTGATTTGTTAAATGTTTTACAATATTTTATAGTTTACAAAGTATGTCAGCAAAGTATCTTCTCTTTGACTTCTGTTAGATTTCCCTTCCCTTCTTCTCAGGTGTCAGCTTAATGGTATCCAACGGCCAGAATATCATCCAGCTACGTGAATGATCATCTCATCCCATCTTCTTGGGTGCACTTTATATAACTCTACAGTACGGAAATCCTCGTTCATATCACTTTCTGGGTAATGAAGTTAGTCCTGAATTCTCTATTAGATTTCTTAGTCATACAGACATACACATTGGAAATAGACACTTAGCTCAAATGGTCCATGCCAACCAAGATTCCTATCTAGGCCAGGACTATCTGCTGTCTGCCTATCTATCATTTATTTACTTATTCAGATACAGCGTGGAATTGGCCTTTCCAGTCCTCCAAGCCACGCCACCCAGCAATCCCCTGATTTAACCCTAGCCTAATCACGGGTCAATTTACAGTGACCAATTAACCCACCAACCAGTACGTCTTTGGACTGTGAGAGGAAACTGGAGCATCCATAGAAAACCTACACAGTTACAGGGAGAATGTACAACATACAGAATATACAGGCAGTGGCAGGAATTGAACCTGCGTCACCTGTGCTGTAAAGTATTGTGCTCAGCACTACACTGCCGTGCCACCCAAATTTCCCTGCATTTGTCCCACATCCACTGTTCCCTCTAGGCTGCACACTGTCCAATTACACCCATGTGGCCAGTTAAACTATTAACCTTTCGACCGTGGGAGGAAGTTTACACATTCATGGGGACAACGTATAAACAGTGGCTGGAACTGAACTCAGGTCACCAGCACTGTAATAGCATTACTTACTTATTAGTTTGTTGAGAGTCAGCACTGAATAGGCACTTCCAGCCCTTCCAGCCATGCCTGATTTAACCCTGGCCTAATCACGGGACAATTTACAATGACCAATTATCCTAATAATCAGTACGTCTTTGGACTGTGGGAGGAAACCGGAGCACCCGGAGGAAACGCACACATTCCACAGAGAGGACGTACAGATTCCTTACCTAGGAGTTACTTTAATGTAGTTAACTGTTAAGCAACTGTGGCTCCCCACTTACAAAAATTATTTTCTCTTTGGAAATCTGAATATTTACTTTTTTCCCATCTTTATTTGCGTGATTTGCCTCTTGCCTACCTTATGAACTCTGAGCTTCTCGTGCACAAGTTTCATGCCCTTTGTACTGCAAAGTTTCTGAAAATTGGCACTTAGCAATGTCTCGCAACACACATCAAAGTTGCTGGTGAACGCAGCAGGCCAGGCAGCATCTCTAGAATTGCTTGAATTTCCAACATCTACAGAATTCCTCGTGTATGCATTTAGCAATGTCTTTTTGTTAAGTAAATGCCAACTTTGGTAAACAAGAGTTAAACTGTTCCTTGGTCAAACCAGCAGGTTTAAGTTAGAGTTAGGTCAGAATCATATGTTACTTCAAGATATTTATTTCATTATCAAATTGTTAATTTTTTTTCTAGAATATGACTTCTGCATACACTCAATAGCTTTCCTTAAAATATAACAAGTAGATAGATATATCTGTAATCTATTCAGAATCAAAGTCATATTTACTGTAGCCAAGCACATAACAAAACTATTATAATATTTGAGACTATATTTCCTCTGTAAACTGGAATAACACACAAAAAATGCTGGAGAAAATAAGCAAGCCCTGAAGAAGGGTCTCAGCCGAAAACATCAGCTATTTATTCATTCCCATAGATACTACCTGACCTGCTGAGTTCCTCCAGCATTTTGTGTGTGTTACTCTAGATTTCCAGCATCTGCAGAATCTCTTGTGTTTACACCTCTGTAAACAGTTTTGGATTAGAAATCAAACAAATTAAAGTGAAATGCTATCTTGACTTAAAAGCTTGTCATCGTTCACTTGTGTTCTTTGCATTGTTTCACAAAAGGCATAAATTGACATTATTTTTTATGAAGAGTCTTGTCATACATAAAGTTACTGTCTATGCTGTCTATACTGTCTTTACAACTTCTAGCAGTGGTATTCAGCATAAACTGACATTGGATCTCACATGATCTGACCTCATTAACATCATTATTTAAAAGAATGGGGCTATAATTAGAAATCGTTACTGAACACAATATACATGAAATTACTTAGCAATGATAGCAATTCTGCATGGTACAAGTCATCTCAGGGTTATTAATACCTAACTTATCGACCCTGTACCTGTGAACAAGCTCCCATGATATTAAATTTAATAGTCATACATACTGAAGCTCATTCCTATGAACAGCCAAACTAGTTTGTGTTCACTCTCTGCCTCTCCCCTCCCCCATTTTTCCCTCCTTCCTCCCTCTCTCCCTTTGCCCCTTCCCTCTCTCTCCACCTCCCTCTCCCCCTGATCCCTTCCCTCCCACCCCCTTCCCCTCTCTCCCTCCCCTTCCCCTCCCTCTCCTCAATCCCTTCCCCTTCCGCCCTCTCTTCCCTCCCTCCTTTCCCTCTCCTCTCCCTCCCCCTCCCTTCCCTTACTTTCCCCTCTCTCTCTTTCTCCTTTCTGCTCCCTAGCAATCCCCTCCTCCCCTCCCTCTCCCTCTCGTTCCCTCTTCCCCCTCCCATTTTTGGTGATTGTTCTTTCTTGTCACACCTCTGTGTTCTTACACGTTGTTGATACCATCATTACAACGCCGTGAAGAATTGGTTGCCGTATCATGATTTTTGTACATTTTTATGACTTGTGTTCAAATTTGGTTTGAGAACGTCTGCAAAAGCAGAGACCACTCATTACCCAGAGATGGACTGTACAACTATCAGGAAGTTTGGGAGTCCCGTACAAGAGTGTGCGACTGTAAGCCTCAGACTTCCTGAAGTGCCTCACTGCTGTCATTCCAGTGATGCTCAGATATTGTGGAATACCACCGTCCCGCAGTTCCCCAGCCATTCTGCTGCACCATAGTAATGGTGCAGGTTTACAGAGTGCACTGGAAGATCCTCCCCACACCGAGTGTTTGGCAGCAGTGAATCCCATTGCCTTGTCATTCCGAGGAAGGTCTAGAACATAGGCCCTTTGGCCCACAATGTTGTGCTGACCATGTATCCTACTCTAGAAACTGCCTAGAGTTACCCTACCGTATGCCCTCTATCTTTCTAAGCTCCATGTACTATCTTTCTAAGCACTATCTAAGAGTCTCATAAAGGACCCTATTGTATCCCGCTCCCGCACTGTCACCAGCAGTGCATTCCACGCATCCAACACCCACTCTTACCCCTGACTTCCCCTCGGTACCTACTTCGAAGCACCTTAAAACTATACCCCCTCATGTTCGCCATTTCAGCCCTGGGAAAAAGCCTCTGGCTAGCCACATGATCAATGACTCTCATCATCTTATACACCTCTATCAGGTCACCTCTCATCCTCTGTCACTCCAAGGAGAAAAGGCCAAGTTTACTCTCATAAGGCACACTCTCCAATCCAGGCAACATCCTTATAAATCTCCTCTGCACTCTTTCTATAGTATCCATTATAGTATAGGCCTATAATATAGGTCTGATCAGTGAATTTAACAATGAACTTCATAATAATTAATTTTAGTTACACTCACATCACTTGCCAAACTTCCAACTTTCATACAATGCATTGTGCGCCTATCCATGCCAACGCCTTCATAGTGACCTTTCACCTGGTTTTGGTAGTTTTCTTTGTACTTGAGCTATGCAAAGGAAATAGGGCAATATATTAATGTCATGTTTTAATCACACAGTCACAAGCTACTTAACCAGCAAAACTGACTGGGAATTGTCTTACGTCCAAAGAAGAGAATTCCATTTATGCAACATTAATGCTATTACTATACCTGTTTATTTATTTATTGAGATACAGCAAGCCCTTCTGGCCTTTCGATCCACGCTGCCCAGCAAATCCCCAGATTTAACCCTAGCCTAACCATGGAACAATTCACAAGGACCCTATTAACCTACCAACACGTAGGTCTTTGGACTGTGGGAGAAAACCGTAGTACCGGAAGAAACCCCTGTGGTCTCGGCGAGAACATACAAACTCCTCATAGGCAGTGGTGGGATTTGAACCCGGGTTCCCAGTACTGTTGAGCGTTGTGCTAACCACTACACTACCTTATGCATTAATGTTAATATCAAAACTGAGAATGGCAGAAATAATCCAACATCTGTAGAGGGAGAAATACTTAAATATTCTGGGCATTCACGTTTCAGCAGAATTGGGTTGAAAATTAACAATGCTTTAAGTTACAGGGGGGTGGAGAGGACAAAGAAAGGGTATATTTGTGTAGAAGATCTGGAGAGAGTGAATGACATACGTATTGGTAGTGCTGGCTGTAAAGGCGTAATGAAGATGTGTTAACTTTGGGTGATTTGTCTGGAAGAAGTGAAACAAGAGAATATAAACCAAGCAGGAAACTAAATGCAGCTTCAGATAACCAGCCTTTCCAGTTTGTGTCAGAACAGACCAGCTCCTGCAATTCCTTTCTCTTTCTCCCTGTCCTCGTTTTGTTTTAATCACCCTCTAGTTCCATCTCCTCCAGACACATCTCTTCCCCTCTCTCAATCTAGTTAACTTTCTCGTCAATGGCAAAACCGAGAACATTAATGGTGGGGAATTCAATTATAGCAATGGCACTGAGCATCAAAAGAATGTGGTCTGATCACTTCTTGGTGAATTATCCCACAGCTTTGCACGTGTAATATGACTACCACTTAGAATATTATTACTTGTCAATATAATTGCAGGAGTCCAGATACTGAAGGATGTTTACTGAATTGGTCTGCAATAATAGTAACTGTTTAAATCATGGGTTCCCAACTTGGGGTCCACAGATCCCTCAGTTAATGGTGGGGGTCCAGAGCATGCAAAGTAAAAGGAACTTTATACTGCATCTGGATAAATTATAGATCTACACAATCACTGAAGGGGAACCACAATATACAAAAAGCCAATAGCAAATAAGCTCTGAATTTTAACCTAAGTGATTCAAATTCAAGTGTCTTTATCACGAGAACATTGAAACAAACAGTGAAATATGTCATTTGTGTCAGCAACCCAAGAGATGGAGGGAATAGTGAACATGTTCAATAAACTTAATCTAGAGTAGGATACCATTACAGTACTGTGCAAAATTCTTAAGCAAATATATGTATTTGCTCCACCCCGCATAGGTGCAACTTCACGGAGGCCAAACATTTTAATTCCCATTGCTATTCCTGTTCCAACATGTCAGTCCATGGCCTCCTATTGTGCCAAGATGAGGCCACCCTCAGGGTGGAGGAGCAACACCTCATGTCTTGGTCTCCTCCACCCTGATGGCGTGACTATCAATTTCTCCCTCTGGAAAACAAATTTCCCCGCTCCATCCTATATTCCCCACTCGGACCTTTTAATTCTTTTCACCTGCATATTACTTCCCCCTGGGTCCCTTCCCCCTTCCCCTTCTCCTATAGTCCACTCTCCTCTCCTATCAGATTCCTTCTCCAAAGCTTGACCTTTCCCACCCACCTGGCATCACCTTTCACCTTCCAGCTAGCCTCCTTCCCCTCCCCCCAGCTTTTTTTTCTGGCATCTTCCCCCTTCCTTCTCAGTCCTGAAGATGTGCCTCTGCCCGAAACTTTGACTGTTTATTCATTTCCATAGATGCTGCCTCACCTGCTGAGTTCCTCCAGCATTCTATGTGTGTTGCTATATATAGCTAGACTTTGGTACAGTACTGTAGTAATTTTATGTATTACACTGCCACAAAAAAAATCAAATTTCATGACATAAGTGAGTTATGATATGGGTCTCTATTGTGGACTGAGAGCAGGAAGGGGGCAGGGAGAGGGGGAATCATGGCTGGGAAAAGGGGAAGGGAGAGAGGAAGCTAGAAGCACAGGGAGATGTTCTGTAATGATCAATAAACCAATTACTTGGAGTCAAAGCACCTTGTCTGGTGTCTCAGGGCTGGGTGTGTCTGTACCTGTGCCAAGCCCCCACCCACACTCCAGCACTACCCCTCTGCCACACCCCTCCCACGGCACTCAAATCTTGCCATTCACAACATCATTTGTTCCCGCCAGATTTACAAACTTGGTTTCCACTCCACGTTGACAAACACAGTACTGTGTAAAAGTCTTAGGCACCCTAGCAATTCATATGTGGCTAAGATTTTTGCATAGTACTGTATATCAAAGAATAAATATACCTTACTAATTTCTTATTATAATTAAATACAAGAAATACAACAATTATCCTATCATTGATCTCAGGAGCAACAATTTTATCCCTAAAAGTTGTACAAAGTTGGGATGACTTACATTGCTTGTAAATTTAGATATTTTAGCAATATTCTTGAATTGGGGTGTCTCGCAGTAGTTAATGCTGTGACCCTTAGATGATTCGTGGTCCTTCTTGTACCCAATCTGAAAAAGTTATCAATAAAATAGTCAATTAATAGGAATATAAAGTAGATTGGTTAGTTACATTGAAATACATTTCCCATTTCCAAGAAAATAAACAAAATACAATACTCTGTAAAAGTCTTAGACACCCTAGCTATATACAGTATGTGTGCCTAAGACCTTTGCACAGTACTGTACCCTGTAACTTAAATAAACACATACTTTGGGATGACAATATTTCAAATATCAAGTATTCAAAGCCTTTGTATAAATTTGGCAAGTAACCTAAGTTCTCTTGAGCTTAACATTAATTGGACAATCATATGTGCTGTTAAGACAAAGTAAATGATAGAGAGTACTTTCTTCCAGTTTTCCCTCTAATAATATATCTTCCTCTAAGTTCCTGACCAACCTCAGACACTTTGCCAGCTGATGATTCTCCAGCCAATCTGGCTGAATGTTTTTGGCAGTGGTATTGCTGAGTTTTCAATAGAATCATGGGCCAGTTGGCATGGATACAGGCCCTGCAGTTCACTGGGTCCATAGAGACTATCAAGACCCCACTTATGCTAATCTTACACTAAGCTCATTTTAGTTTCCTCACATTCCCCTCAGAACCACTGCCACTCCACACCCTCTCCCTCCCCCGACCTGAACAGCACCCCCACATGCCCCCCCTCCCCAACCCTGATGCTATCACTCTCCTGCACACAAGGAACAATCTACATTCCCAATTAACCTACCAACCAGCACCTCTTTGGGACGTGAGAAGAAAGTGACATCGAGGCCAGTATGAGCTGATGAGGGGAATTTGATCGGACTTGACCAACTGTACGATTTACATTTGGTTACTAATCTGTACATTTTCATGTTTTATAATTGGCCTCCCCAGCATCCAGGACATCTTCAAGGAGTGATGCCTCAAAAAGGTGGTATCCATCATTATGGTCCCCTATCACCCAGGACATGTGTAATTACACTTTTTATTGTTATGTATTGCAATGTATCGCTGCTGCATAACAACAAATTTCATGACATATGCCGGCGATATCAAATCAGATTAGGAAATGATTTCATGTTATCACTGATAAATTCTTAGTTGGTTACAGGGAGAAGATGGGAGAATGGAATTTAAAAAAAATCTAAATCAGCCATGATCAAATGGTGGAACAGATCGATGGGTCAGTTGTCCGAATGCTGTTCCTTCATTTTTCAGTCTTATGTAAAACATTTATAGACCAATGTTCATCTGTTGACATAATTTCCTCGTCAAAAACTAGGTCAATCCTAAAGCTGCTGTAATCACTGAGGCAACTTAGATGCTGCAACTTCCTTTGCTTTGTAGACGATTCTTGGGTGGAGCAACCTTCTGGAACCCAAGTTTTCCATAGGTACACTTTTCTAGACCTAGTACTTAAATGCAGTGCTCCCGACCAAATTCTACCCTGACCTCCGAGATCAGGTAGAACCAGGAGTTCCAAACCATCATCAATAGAGCAGTATTTGCATCAACTAAATTACTAAATTCATGTTAAATCTTATTGTGTATTCCTGAGATAAAGACATAACATGGCCCTTTATTGCAGAAATATATCACCAGTAAGTCTGGTACAACCTCTGTCATTAGTAAGACTGGAAAGGCATCAGCTACAAATATAGATCATCGGGTGGAAATCCATTCATACTGGACACTAATATTTTTAATTACCTCACAACAAATCAATAAAACTGTGAACAGTCTTCCTTTGAGGACAATGAATTTTATGAAAATTTACAGTTATGACTCCTTGCTGATAGGTATAAAAATACACAAGCAATTAAGTTCCTTTACCTCACTGACAAGCTTGTTAACTTCCTGGGCACGTTTCATGGTTAAGTTCTCTTCAGCTGTCATTGTGTGGTATTGAGCTGATCCTTTCATCTGTGTAAGGTCTTTCTTGTATTTTATCTGCAATCGGGAAGAAATTGTCTCTTAAACAATGTTTTAATCATGTATCATCCTTTCAGCATCATGTTTCTTTAACGACAACAATTAACCATGTATTTACATCCTTGTACTCATTCGTCTTAAAATACTCCCTCAAAGACTACTTTCCACATGTCACCTTTCCCTCTATTAAAGAATGAGAATGAAGGGCAAAGGTTCAAAGTTTGGAACACAACTAAGTTTTCAGAATAAAAAGATCAATGATTGTTTGTCAGGGTCAAGGTTATGACAATCAAAAGCTTAAAGATTTTAAGAAGGAAGATGTTACACAGCTCTCCGGTCTTGGTCGTGCATGAATTAGATTAGGGGACTGGTATGTGTCTACATTTCAAGCTGATGGGAAAGCATACCAAAGAAAGACATAATATGTGATAATGTGCTTGACATATAAGGAAAAAATTGATGGGGATAATAACCATGGTGATATCAACTGTAAATTGCAGAACATAAAAATATACTGTATCTTGAACTCAGCAGGTCAGACAGTATCCATGGAGAGGAAAACTAGTTTATGAAAAAGAAAACTGCTGCAAAGCAACAACTTTGACAACATATGTCAGTGATATTGATTTGATACTGAATAAAGGATGAAGGTCTCAGCCGAGAACGACATTTTATTCCTCCCCATAGATTCTGCCTGACCTGCTGAGTTCCTCCAGCATTTTGTGTGTGTTACTCTGCATTTCCAGCATTGGCAGAATCTCTTGTGTGACTGTATCATGAATCAGGAAGGCAAAAGGTACATTTTAAGAAGGGCAAAAATTTTATTTTGAGTTTTGCAATGAGAAATGATACTTTAATATCTTTAACACTAGGAAGATGAGGGAAAGCAGGTTGTAAATGACACCCTTGTCACAACAATATCAATAAAACAAATGTAGATAGAGCATGGGTGGTGGAGTGGAGATACGTCTCTACCAAAGGAGGTGTAAGCTGCTCCTTCCCTCTGCTAGCCTGCAGGTCACCCTTGGATAAGGGAAGCACCTGCTAAGCCCCCATATCAAGATCAGAGTCACATGAAGCCACGGGAGCAGGTGGTGGATGTTCACAAGTCCTGGTTGTGTAACCACCAAACCAGGCAGACAGTCTCTGAAGAGTATTGATAATGACTAGGGTTACCCGTATTTTAAAGACACTGCCCAGAAGAAGGCAAATGCAAACAACTTCCGTAGAAAAATCGGCCAGTAAAAATCATGGTCAGATCATAAACATGAGAAAGTTTGCAGATGCTGGAAATCCAAAGCAACACACACAAAATGCTGGAGGAACTCAGCAGGTCAAGCAGCATCTACGGAAGTGAATAGATAATCGATATTTTGGGGCGAGATCCTTTTTCAGGACCAAGATGGAAGGGGAAAGACGCCAGAATAAAAAGGTGGAGGGGAGGGGAAGGAGGCTAGCTGGAAGATGATAGGTGAAGCCATGTGGGTGGAAAAAGACAAAGTCTGGGAGAAAAAGGAAAATTCATGATCACCTACATCATACGATACAGGACATGGTGAGATGATGAGCGTGAATTGAAGATTTCTAAGTCAAGAATGAATCACAGGAAGGTTAATGCATCAGTCAAGAATGAATCACAGGAAGGTTAATTCATCAGTCTGCTCTCTTATCTGTGGGTGATGAAATTTGTTAAATTGTTACAAAAAATGGGGAAACAAGGGGTTCTAGTCCAGAGATCACCGTCCACCACCTGCTCCCATGGATTCACGTGACCCTGACTGGGGAGCCAAGCAGGTGCTACACCTTGCCAAAGGGTGACCTACTGGCTAGCAGAGGGAAGAACTGCCTTACACTTCCTTTGCTGGAGATGTATCTCCACCCCAGCACACAAGTACATTATTACTTATATATAAAATAGCTATATTTGGAATAAAGTTATACATATTCGTTTTGGAGACAACATGAAATCAAAATGTTGCTTAGCATAATAAATCTTAATCAAATTATTGAGAATTTCTGGAAGTTTGAAACCTGATTCAGTAATTGGAACCCGCTTGACATCAGAAGAAACAGGGTGATTGAAATCAGGGTAATGGTACGTTCACATGCCTGAAATTCTCAGTGACAGATTATGCTGCCTCTCAGGGAATTTTCAACAACAAAGCACAAAACTGTGTCCAGTTCTGGCTGGGCCATGTATAGACTGTCCGTGGACACGATAAGAAGAGGAGGGAATTTTACATCTCTGGGATATAGTCTTTGCAGGGAAGAACAAACTGCAATACTGCAGCCACATACAATACTGTGCAAAAGTCTTGGGCACATATACCTAGCTAGGGTGCCGAAAACTTTTGCACAGTACTGTAGTAATTTTATGTATTGCACTATATTGCTACCACAAAAAAAAACAAATTTCATGACATATGTGAGTGATGATAAACTTAATTCTGATATGGGTCTCCATTGTGGACTGAGAGTGGGAAGGGGGTAGGGAGAGGGGAATCATGGTTGGGAAAAGACGAAGGGAGAGGGGAGGGAGCAGGAAGCACCAGAGAGACATTCTGTAATGATCAATAAACCAATTGTTTGAAATCAACTGACCCTGCCTGGTGTCTCAGTACTGGGTGTGTCTGCACCCAAGCCATACCCCACCCCTGGCACTCCTCTCTGCCATCTGTGCCATACCCTCCTGCGATGCTCCACCCTCACCATTCCCACCATACTTTACTCCCCCCAGATTTACAAATTCACTCTCCGCTCCACCTTGACAATTACAGTACTGTGCAAAAGTCTTAGGCACCCTAGCTATATATATGTGCCTAAAATTTTTGCATAATACAGTAATCTGGTATTGGGTTTTTTCTTACTTTTCAGAGAGGATGCAGAAACTTGATGAAGTAAGATTTATCACTGTGCTCAGAGAAGCACCCCGGCATTACCTATGCTAACGTGGCTCACTTTGGAAACTGGGTGTAGATAAACATAGCACAAGTTCGCTTCACTTCATTCTGTGCATCTGTCTTATCAGAAGCTCTTCATTGGTCAGGGTCAACCATGGATGTTGCGTCCCAACTGTCTACATGATACGCAAGCCAAGACAGTACAATATGGAGAGTAAGCCATTGCCATGTAGCAGGCTTCCCCCTCTCCACACCGCTGATGAATCAAAAGGAATGGCAGAGACTGATACAATTAGGAACTGGCAGCGCCGTTTAAGTTACCAGTCTGCATTGAACTCAACATAGGACTGCCTGAGGGTTTAAACCTCAGGGTTTACTCCCAAAGCCTTCCCCATGAGTGGGTATAACTGCAAGGCAGCGGAGGTCCAAGACCAGAGTTCTTCTCCTAGATGAGCCGCCAACCATGGCTGACGAGCCCCATCTGCCCCAAGTGACTGGTTTTAAGATGCCAGTAACCTACCCTTGTCCCTTCTCTTGTCAGTAGAACCAGCTCCACCTGGCTTAGTAGCTAAGCTACACGTGAAGGCCAGGAGCTGGACTTGGTTGTCAGAGGCTTTTTGAAACATATGCAATTGGGAGCATTTAATGGAAAGTGGGAGCTCATCCCCACGACCTCCCATGCTATAACAACCTTAAGGAGATTGTCATATAGTATAGTATATTGAAAACAATCTAATTCTGGAATATTTCATGTTTTGCTTAACAATTGTATTGCAATGAAATTCTTATTTTTCCCAATCAAATACTCACGTCACTTGCAAGATCATTGGCTCTCTTGGCACTGTAGTATGCTGGTGTGATCATTGCAGGGAAACTCCCTTTCCCCTTCGCTTCCTCAAACTCAGCAGAGAACTCCGGCTGTCAAAGAAAGGAGAAGCAAATTGTAAGTCAACCCATATTGACAATTACATTTAAAGACCAGATATTCCGATAGATCACTGACACACACCTATAACAGTAATAAAAACTCATCAAATTTAGCACATCTAAAAAAAACATATTTCTGACTTAAGCCTCAATATTCATTAACTTAAATATGCAAATTACCTAAATTAAAACCCAGACTATTTGCTTCAAATCTGTTATCCAAGAACTGAGATCACACTGGAGGGTTCTTGATTTATCTTTGGTTTATTTCTGGTTTACTTCGTTTGATTTTATTATTATCATTGTTTGACCAAACAGGTACTTTTGGTCATTAGAACAAAATGCCAATGCACTAACTAGCTTTATTTTCCAGCTGAAGTTATAACAACAAAATAAAATAGCAGCTCCTTCAAAATTATCCGTTATTTCCACTCTTTGATCAATCCATTGCATTTCTACCTGAATAATGCAGCCATTTAACTGACCAGTGAATCCTATTTTGTGCCCATGAACAAACAGAATTGGTCAGCAGCCTCTGCACAATATCCACATTTGGAAAGCCATATTCTTTAATAATAAAAATCTGTGGTGCAAAGAGACTTGGCAGACCTCTGAAGAGTAACTTGCAGGTGGCAGAGAAAGCAAACACTGTGTTAGCATTCATTTCGAGAGGACTAGAATATAAAAGCAAGGATGCCATGCTGGGGCTTTATAAGGCACTGATGAGGCCTTGATGGACTGAGAGCAGTTTTTGGCCCCCTATCTAAGAAAGGATGGAGGAGGTTCAAAGGAGGTTCACAAGGATTATTCCACGAACAAAAGGGTTATCCTGTCAGGAGGGTTTGATGGCTTTGGGCCTGTACTTGCTGGAATTTAGAAGAATGAGGGGAAATCTCATTGAAAACTATCGAATGTTGAAAGACCTAGATAGAATGGACGTGGAGAGGATGTTTTCTATAGTGGGGGAATCGAGGACTAGAGGGCACAGCCTCAGTATATAGGGATGTCCATTTAGAACAGAGATGAAGAGGAATTTCTTTAGCCAGAGGGTTGTGAATCTGTGGAATCTGATGTGGAGGCTATGTCACTGTGTGTATTTAAGGTGGAGGTTGGCAGGTTCATGATTAGTCAGAACATGAAAGGTTACAGGAAGAAGGCAAGGGAAAATGGATCAGCCATGATGAAATGGCAGAGTAGACTCAATGGGCTGAAAGGCCTAATTCTGCTCCTATGCCTATGGTCTTTAAAAAAAAAGCATAGTTAATATGGTAAAGTACAATACCACAAAACATTAACAATGTGAACAAAAATAATTAAAAGGGAAAATTCAACACTACAGATGATTTAATGACTTGCCTTGCCTTGAGGTAATATATTAAAAATTACAAGACCTGGTGCATATGATTTTTCATCCCATTCAAATGTGAATACAGTAGTCACAATCTTTTTCCTAGGGTAGGCTAATAACTAGAGGGAATAGGTTTCAGGTGATGGAGAAAAGATTTAGCAGGGATCTGAGATCAATTTTTTCCACACAGAGTGTGGTGAATTTCTGGAATGAGCGGCGAGAGGAAGATGTAAATTTCAGTATGGTGCTCAGGCCACATTTAGACGGGTACATGGAGAGACTTAAAGGGATATGGGCCGAATGTTGGGAAAACAGTTCTAGCGCAAGCAGACAACTTGGTTGACATGGCCACTGTGCGCTGTAGGGCCCGCACAACTCTATGACAAGCAGCTGACATCAGCATTTTTAATGTGCAATTGTTTGTGGGGAGATTTCCAAAACAAAATGCAGGCATCAATAATCAATCAAAGTTTGTTCCTGTGACGGGTTACTCCCCCATTTGAAATACCTGATATCACCAGCTTCCTTTGCCTGATACCAGGGGCAAGTTATAATTAGGAAATTTGACACTCTTCATATTGTGGAATCAGAGGGAATTCCAGCTGCTTCTGGGAAGTTTTAATTTTAATTTTAATTTCTAAAGGAATATACATTTTGGTCACTGTCACTGCTTTAAGAGGCTGTTTAACTGGTGGTGCACATTTGAATATTGGAGAATGTAGCAGCCCCACTCCTGCTTCACTCTTCAAAGTCCATGTGGACATGAGCAATTAAAATGGGTAACAGGGTCAGTGTTTACTTCATATATTAAAAATATGTTCCCTTTCAGTCAGCTACCAGCTAAACCCAAAACATGCGTAACTTAATATTCGGATAGAAGTATTTCATGTATCCACTATGGATCCCCAACTCTCCCTCACACATACTACCTCCATCAAGGAGCCTCAGTAAGGCTGAATTAGTACTTCCTTGTCCTGAAAAATAGCCATGCAGATATCTTCTGCATTAAAAACTAATTAGAAATAAATGGTCTGGAACAGAAGATTGTAATTCTGTAAAGATTTCTAACTTCTGCACCAACGGAATGAACCAAAGAAGTCAGAAAGGTGGTGGAGGCCAGGTACCTCCCGTCCATTTGTCTTGCCACTGGGTGTAGAATGATATCTGGTTATACTAAGCTGAGGGGCAAACACACTTTACATCTAGTCCATCAGCTCTTCTCAACCATGGAACAATGGGTATAATAACCTAATATGAAAAGGAAAGTGGTTTGAGATTCATTTCTTCATGTAAATTATTGTTACTGTTTACAATTGTTATATATTTTTAATTTATTATCTTTTAACCTTTTACCATTTTAATCCATGTGTTTTGATTACACTCAATGGCCACTTTATTAGGTACACCTGTGCACCTGCTCGATTAAACAGATATCTAATCAGCCAATCGTGTGGCAGCAACTCATTGCATAAAAGCATGCAGACATGGTCAGTTGTTGGTGGGACCAAACATCAGAATGGGGAAGAAATTTGATCTAAGTGACTTGACTGTGGAATGATCGCTGGTGCCAGATGGGGTGGTTTGATTATCTTAGAATATGCGATCACCTGGGATTTTCATGCACAACAGTCTCTAGAGTTTACAGAGAATGGTGCATAAAACAAAATAAAATCAGTAAGTGGCAGTTCTGTCGGGGAAACGGCTTTGTTAATAAGAGATGTCAGAGAAGGAAGGCTAGACAGGTTCAAGGTGACAGGAAGGCAACGGTGATTTAAATGACCACATATTACAACAGTGCCGTGCAGAAGAGCATTCATGAATGCACAATGTTGAACCTTGAAGTGGATAGTCTACAGCAGCAGAAGACAACAAACCTACCCTCAGTGGCCACTTTATCAGGTTCAGCAGATACCAAATGAAGTAGCCACTAAGTGTGTGTTTGACAAATACAGCTAATCTTTAATCTTTGAATATTTTATTTAAATAACTTTGCTCTCTACGTTTCACCGGATAGCAATGGGAACGTGACCTAAACCAGAGCTCCAGAAGTTTATAGTAACCATGAGGATAGTTGGGGGATATGGACAGAATTGAGCAAAGCTTTTCACTGGTGCAGGTTGAATATAGAAAGGCTGATTAATTTCATCGGGTATTTGTTGCACAAGAATGGCACTGGTAAAATAGGAAACAGAATTCAAGTCCCACTAAGGTAGGATGTGAAGCATAAAAATGTTCATGTTAACTTTCAATCTAAATATATTAGCACTTCCTTAAGACTCTGCGGAGAATCAGCATGACATCTAATACTCTGACAAATCTATAGATGTGTAGTGAAGAGTATATTGACTGGTTGCATCACACCCTGGTATGAAAACATAAAAGTTCTTGAACGGAAAAACTTACAAAAGGTAGTGGATTCGGCCCAGTACATCATGGGTTAAGCCCTCCTCACCAATGAGCACATCTACATGAAACACTGTTATAGGAAAACAGCATCCATCATCAGAGACCGCACCACCCAGGTCATTCTCTCTTCTCCAACGAGAGAAAATCTGCAGATGCTGGAAATCTGAGCAACACACACAAAATGCTGGAGGAACTGAGCAGGCCAGGCAGCGTGAATGGAAAAAAGTATAGTGGGCGTTTTGGCCCGCTGAGTTCCTCTAGCATTGTGTTTGCCATGCTCTCTTCTCACTGTTGCCATCAAGAGCTTCAGGACTTTATCACCAGGTTCAAGAACAGTTCCTACCTCTCAACCATCAGGCTCTTGAATAAAAGGGGATGACTACATTCACTTGCCCCATCATTGAGACGTTCCTACAACTAATGATCTCACTTTAAGGACTCTTTAACTCATTAACTCATGACCTCGTTACTTATTGTGGTGAATCTGTGGAATTTGTTGCCATTGGCGGCTGTGGAGGCCTAATCATCAGGTATACTTAAGACAGAGGTTGCTAGATTCTTGATTAGTCAGACCATGAAGGAATACGAGGAGAAGGCAGGAAATTAGGGCTGAGAGGGAAAATGGATCAGCCATGTTGAAATTGCAAAGCAGTTTTGATGGGCCAAATGGCCTAATCTGCCTCCTATATCATAAAGTCTTATGGTCTTATTTACATCAGCATTTACACGGTTTGTTGCCTTCTGCACTCTGGTTGATCTTTCATTAATCCAGTTATAGTTACTATTCTATAGATTTGCATAGAGTATGCCCACAAGAAAAAGAATTGAGGTTAAATATGGTGACACATATATATACTTAGATAATGAAATTTACTTTGAACTTTGAACTATTGATTGACTTTCATTCTGTGTTATTAGCTGGTCAATTAGGAAATTCACTTTTATTAATATCAGTCAAATCATTCAGATGATCAGGAAAATATTGAGGAGAGGGATGTTTGTGCATCAACATAATCTTTTGTTGCCCAACCAACCTGTGTGTACTTCAGTGAATTCTCTCTTTTCATGGCCACTTCAGCACCTGCTGCTTGGTTCCATTGTTTTTCAATGTCCTTCTCGTATTCTTCATTATGTTGAAACTGGGATGTAAAATTTAAAAAGAAAATGAAAAGAAAAGTATCTAATGTTGACTTAAATAAAAACAGAAAATGTTAGAATCACTCAGCAGGTCAGGAAACATGTGGGCATGAATATTTCAGCAACTATCTTTCACCAGTTTTCCATGATTGTTTTGTTCTAATTCTGACCCCTTCACTATAAAAATCTCATATCCTTGGTCTTTGAAACATTAACTATGATTATTAATCATTCTCTGAAATTATATTTCAGAGGTGTGCTTGCTTACAGCATGAGAATCCAAAATAAAATTATTTAGATTCAGCTGGCTACAAATTTGATTATAACACGGAGTCAATTCTCGTGTAGTGTCTGCCACACATGATTGAGTAAATTGGCAATATAGAACATAGAACATTACAACTGATTACAGGCTATTCAGCCCACTAAATTCTACCAACCTTTTAACCAAGTCTAAGATAAATCTAACCCTTCCCTCGTACATAGCTCAACAATTTTTCTATCATCCATGTGCCTAACTATGAGCTTCTTAAATGCCCTTAATGTATATGCCTCGACCACCATCCCATGGCAGGGCGTTCCATGCACCCACAACTCTCTGTGTAAAAAAGCTTACATCTCAAATCCCCCCAATACTTTCCTCCAATCGTCTTAAAATTATGTCCCCTGGTATTAGCCATTTCTACTCTGGGAAAAAGTCTCTAGCTGTCCACTCAATCTCTGCCTCTTATCATTTTATATGCTATATAAATGCACAAAATCAGTCTGCCAGACTCTCTAGTCATTTAGTCTGTGACTCAGTGGTTAGCCACAGCATCTTTCCCAACCTCACTGCCCTGAAAGTGAGCTTGGCTAACCAAGACTCTGGTTTATGACAGCCCTCCAGTTAATGGAAGAGGTAACCGCAGGGCACTTTGCAAAGGTCAATTGTGGTTGCTACTTCCACTACAAACTCTACCTCATGTAAAATAAGTTTTAATTAGCCTTTTGGTGAGAACCATTCAAAGGTCCTTTCTGCACTTGCGGTTTCCAGCTCGCAGCCAGGAAACATTGACCAGGTGGATGCAAACTGCAGTTAGCTACAGTCTGGGAAATGGCCTGAAAGGGACGTTCACATCCAAAGCTATGCACACAAAATGCAGTAGAAACTCAGAAAGTCAGGCAGCATCTATGGAAGTAAACAAACAGTCAATGTTTCGGGCCAAGACCCTCCTTCATGACTGGAAGAAAGGTCTTGGCCTGAAAATATGATATTTTACTCATTTCTGTAGATCTGCCTGACCTGCTGAGTTCCTCCAGTATTTTGCTTGTGTTGCTTTGGATTTCCAGTATCAGCAGAATCTCTCGTATTTATGTTTACATCCAAATTGGCATAGGCAACTGGCATCTATCAGACATACCTGGATGTCCTGAGGACATCCTTACCAACTATTAGTTACCAAACTAACTATTAGTTCACTACCAACAGGATTGAGTATGCCAATATCACATGCAGGAATTGTGTATAATGGAATCAAATTGGAGTGCTAACTTCCTAAAACTAGGCATACCATACCATGACAATTGCTGATTTTCACAAAATCCATGTTTTAGGCAACAAATATTTGTCATGAAAATAATGCAGATTTAACTTATCAATGCACTATTATAGTTACAAATCTGTTGTCATGAATTACATAAGTCACTCAGTGGTTAATTTCATCACTTACTATCTGCCTGATGTATTTCTTCACAAATAATAATAATTAGAAACATATATATACACTACAAATATTAATGAAAAAAACTGAACAACCCTTTTATGCAACATTAACACAATCTTTCCCAATTTTAAAACAGAATAAGCATTAAAATCTATTAGATTTTATTAAACATTAATGACAAATAAGCTGGTAGAAATGATGCCTTTAATCATTTAAAAAACTTAGAACTGTGACAATTTGTTGACATATATTAGATTTCGTACAGCTCAGACATACATTAGGAATGGGGCATGTATTACATTTAATTAAGTTCAATTTAACATTAGTTAAAGCAGGCTTCTTATTATTACTGCGACTTGTGTAACACCCTGGGAAAGGTTTCACTGCTAACGTAATGGTCTTTCTGTAGAAGCGGTGTTTGGGTGATGGTTAGTGATAACGGGTGCTTTGGAATGTGAGCTGTCCAATGAAGGGAGTGCGTTTTCGTGTTGTGTGTCTGACACCAAGGTGGTTTGGGTCTTTTATTCGGCAGAAGATAGAGAGAGAAGATGCCAGAGAGGAGAGGTCATAGGAGTGGTCTTGGAGTCGATGAAGCCCAGGAAAATCGATGGAGGATTGGCAAAGGGGAAACCGTGAGCTCCAACTTGTGCACATTGAAATGGATCTTTTTCTTTTTCTTTTTTTCTTTACTAACCCTGTAGTCAAATTAAGAATTATAAAGCTAAATCGTTAATTGTGTATGGTGCACTGTCTTGTTATTTTGTGGTACTGATTTGTAACAGGGTAACAAGTCACGCAGCATCCACCCAAACAGGAGGTTTCAGGTGAGCTTACACCTCAATCTCACACGTTTGGTGCGGCCAGAGATCGTCTTCCCTAGATTTACACAGCCGACAGAAGCTGAGTAAAAAATTACACTGGTATGATCAGGTTGAATGAAACATTTTCTGCTTTAGACCCATTACCATTATTTGAAAAGTCAAGCAAACATTCAAGGAAACATCAAACACCCAACATACACAAAAAAAATTGTGCAAACAGCAAAAAAAGAGCAAATAGCACACAGAATATTAAACATCAAAGTGCAGAATCTTTGAAACAGTCTCAGTATACTCAGTATAGTTGCTCTTCATTCTTTAATTTAACAATCAAACTGTTGTAGTAGTGCAGGAATGAATAGCAATCCGTATTGCTGAGTTGTACACACATAATTATGTACTGCGTCATTCACTAGTCCTCGTTATCCTTATCTTTCAGCAGTATGTGATCTGTAGTCTTAAAATAAGAATGATCTAATCTACAGGTCTTACTCCGAAGGCAGCATTAAGAAACAGGCCAGTGGAAACCAGACATGATACAACTTATTTAAGAATGAATAATTAAACTACATAAATCTCCCTTCACTTACCTTACTGATTACTTTTTCTGCCAGGGGAACTTGTACAACCTCTTGACTTGCAGCAGAATACCAACTGTTATCTCCTCCATACGTAGCCTGGTAAGCTTTCTAGAATGTTAGAAAAATGAGTAAACTTATTTATTTATAACTAGTGACAAACATTAACGTGTACAACATAATATATTGTTAACTTAGTAAGGCAAATAGTCATATGCTACCTCACTGATCAGATCCAGATTGTTCCGTGCTTGAAGAATGCCTGGTGGTAAGTGATATGACCCCTTCGTTTCATTCCAGTCTTTAGTATATTGCACCTGCAAACCAGAGTAATAAAGAAAACGCTTTCATATTTGTTTGTATGTTTAAAAAACAGTTCCCACAGAGACAGGAGAGAAAACACCAAACACTGAAAACCTGCAGGATTCACATCCAAGCTTCAAACTCATGTTTGAATCTAGGCCCAGGAACAATCCTCCCTACATTGTGATAAATTTTGAAACTAAAACTTGCTGAACAAAGACAAGTTTCCATTTTTTATATAATTTCAAAACAATTGTTACAAATATAACATGGTAATAGAAACCATAGAAAAAACTACAGCACAGAAACAGGCCTTTTGGCCCTTCTTGGCTGTGCCGAACCATTTTCTGCCTAGTCCCACTGACCTGCACACGGACCATATCCCTCCATACACCTCCCATCCATGTATCTGTCCAATTTATTCTTAAATGTTAGAAAAGAACCCACATTTACCACCTCATCTGGCAGCTCATTCCATACTCCCACCACTCTCTGTGTGAAGAAGCCCCCCCTAATGTTCCCTTTAAACTTTTCCCCCCTCACCCTTAACCCATGTCCTCTGGTTTTTTTCTCCCCTTGCCTCAGTGGAAAAAGTCTGCTTGCGTTCACTCTATCTATACCCGTCATAATTTTATATACCTCTATCAAATCTCCCCTCATTCTTCTACGCTCCAGGGAATAAAGTCCTAACCTATTCAACATTTCTCTGTAACTGAGTTTCTCAAGTCCCGGCAACATCCTTGTAAACCTTCTCTGCACTCTTTCAACCTTATTTATTTCCTTCCTGTAATTTGGTGACCAAAACTGAACACAATACTCCAGATTCGGCCTCACCAATGCCTTATACAACCTCATCATAACATTCAAGCTCTTATACTCAATACTTTGATTAATAAAGGCCAATGTACCAAAAGCTCTCTTTACGACCCTATCTACCTGTGACGCCACTTTTAAGGAATTTTGTATCTGTATTCCCAGATCCCTCTGTTCTACTGCACTCCTCAGTGCCTTACCATTTACCCTGTATGTTCTACCTTGGTTTGTCCTTCCAACGTGCAATACCTCACACTTGTCTGTATTAAATTCCATCTGCCATTTTTCAGCCCATTTAATATTTGATTTTGTACAATACATAGTGTAAATGGATCTAATCAGTCAGAACCCCATTTTAAATTTCTCCAGGGTTCTATTATCTTTAACCACACAGGATCTGAAAATCTACAGAATCATATAGTACCTGTAACCATCTCTACTGCTAACTCCACTAAAGTTTGTGGCGTCAGTGAGAAAGCCATTAATTCATATGCCTTCATCGTACCCAGCCCAACTACCAAAGAGGAAGATAAGGAAGTCTGGTCCATTGTTCCACCTGAGAGAACTGCACTATCTGTACTGGGCAGCTCAATAAAAGATCATTGCCATGGAAATTCAAAGTGAATTTCTTCCAAGAGACAGGAAGAGGCACGATCTTGCAGGCCCATCCCCAGAACACACTTCTGAGTGCTGTGTTGGATTCTGACCACAGTTATGGCAGGTTTCAATTCAAACAGTTATAAATATTCAGGGCCACTGTGTAATTACTAATGAATTATGATGCCCACATTACACAATAAGATCAAATTACTTACCTTACTGGCAAGTTGTCCAATATTACAGGCATGCTCAAGTTGCTTTGATTTTATATCCCACTGAAACACTGATTTGAATTTTTCGGCTTCCTCGCGGTACTTAATCTAAGTACAAAAATTCAGTAGACAGTTTATGATGATGAATTTTAAAACATATCTTTAGGGATCCTGTCCATAGTAATGCAGATGTTGCAATTTCTTTTGAATCCCACCTCATATCCTTGACATCACCTGTAGGAGCCATGTACCTATTGTCTGTCTGTATTGCATGTTGTGTTGCATGTTTATTATGGGTAATTTGTCAAGTGGGTTGGGGTGTGGTGGAAGTGAATGAGTATAATTATGTACTCTGTCCTAGTTGTTCAGTTTAGTCTAGTTGAGAGTTAGAGGCAAATGGGGAATGATAAATGATAAGGCAGGAAATTGGGGCTGAGAGGGAAATGAATCAACCATGATGAAAAGGTGATGGGCCAAATGGCCTCATTTTGCCTCTATATCTTACGGTCATAAGGTCTTAACAGCACCTCCAACTCCAGCCATCTCTACCACCAACAAAGTCTCGGAATGTAACTGTATGGAAGTAACTCCAAATTACTTGGTCACACATTATCCTGACTTGGAAAACTCTCTGTTCTTACATTGTTACAGAGTCTAAATCCTGAAACTAACAACCCAAATAATACATCGAGAACTCCTTCCAACATGGACTGCAACAATTCTAGCAGGCAGCTCCAATCGACAGATTCTGGCATTGTACTGGATGACTGGAAAATTGCAAATGTTACTCCACTATTTAAGAAGGGTGGAAAGCAGCAGAAAGGAAACTATAAACCTGTTAGCCTGACATCAGTAGTTGGAAAGTTGTTGGAATCGATTGTTAGGGATGAGATTACGGAGTACCTGGAGGCACATGACAAGATAGGCCAAAGCCAGCATGGTTTCCTGAAAGGAAAATCCTGCCTGACAAACCTACTGCAATATTTTGAGGAAATTACAAGCAGGGTAGACAAAGGAGATGCAGTGGATGTGGTGTTCTTGGATTTTCAGAAGGCCTTTGACAAGGTGCTGCACAGAAGGCTGCTTAGCAAGATAAGAGCCCATGGAATTACAGGGAAGTTACTAGCATGGGTGGAGCATTCATTGATCGGCAGAAAGCAGAGAGTGGTAATAAAGGGATCCTATTCTGGCTGGCTGCCGGTTACCAGTGGAGTTCCACAGGGGTCATTGTTAAGACCGCTGCTTTTTATGATGTATGTCAATGATTTCGACTACGGCATTAATGGATTTGTGGTTAAATTTGCCAATGATACAAAGATAGGTGGAGGAGCGGGTAGTGTTGAAGAAACAGAGAGCTTGCAGAGAGACTTAGATAGTTTAGGGGAATGGGCAAAGAAGTGGAAAATGAAACACAATGTTGGAAAGTGTATGGTCATGCACTTCAGTGGAAGAAATAAATGGGCGGACTATTATTTAGATGGAGAGAGAATTCAAAACGCACAGATGCAAAGGGACTTGGGAGTCCTTCTGCAGGACACCCTAAAGGTTAACCTCCAGGTTGAGTCAGTGGTGAAGAAGGCGAATGCAATGTTGGTATTCATTTCTAGAGGTATAGAATATAAGAGCAGGGATGAGATGTTGACGCTCTCTAAGGCACCCGTGAGACCACACTTGGAGTATTGCGTGCAGTTTTGGGCTCCTTATTTTAGAAAGGATATACTGACATTGGAGCGGGTTCAGAGAAAATTCACGAGAATGATTCCAGGAATGAAAGGGTTACTGTATGAGGAACATCTGGCAGCTCTTGGGCTGTATTCCCTGGAGTTCAGGAGAATGAGGGGGGATCTCATAGAAACATTCCAAATGTTAAAAAGCCTGCACAGATTAGATATGGCAAAGTTATTTCCCATGGTAGGGGAGTCTAGGACAAGAGGGCACAACTTCAGGATTAAAGGATGTCCATTTAGAACTGAGATGCAGAGAAATTACTTTAGTCAGAGGGTGGTAAATCTGTGGAATTTGTTGCCACAAGTGGCTGTGGAGGCCAAGTCATTGGGTGCATTTAAGGCAGAGATAGATAGGTTCTTGATTAGTCATGGCATCAAAGGGTATGGGGTGAAGTCAGGGGAGTGGGGAAGACTGGAAGAATTGGATCAGCCATGATTGAATGTTGGAGCAGACTCAATGGACCGAATGGTCTACTTTTGTTCCTTTATTTTATGGTCTTATGGGTAATTACAGATGGACAACAAACACTCATATATGGTAAGCAAATAAAATAAAATTCTTTTGTGTTCTAATTAGTTGTAATTAGCTCTGGATGCATGCTTCATTTCCTTGTTGGACTTCTCAAAATTAAACATTTTCAACTTGAGAGCAACAGGAACATTATATCACTGAAGCTGAATAGATTGAGTTAAGTTCTTCTTTTCAAGAAATTCTGTTATGTAAGTAAACGAAGAGTGGTGATCTGTCCCATACAAATAAACACAAACAGAAATCACTTGAAAAGCAAGAAAAGAGAGTTAACAGAGAGTAGATCGAACAATGTAGCTAAAAATTTATCAATCTTATTTACTTCAACTCCAAATTCTGGTCCCACACCTAATTCGAAATAAAAGCAGAATTTCACCTCCAATAAATGGTGAAATATTGATAACATTTGATTGTATGCAGTGCCTATAAGAAGTATTCACCCACCCACCCCCCGGAAGTTTTCATGTTTTATTGTTTTACAATGTTGAATCACAATGGATATAATTTGGCTTTTTTGACACTGATCAACAGAAAAAAAGACTCTTTTATGTCAAAGTGATCTAAATTAATTACAAATATAAAACACAAAATAATTCATTGCATAAGTAATCACCCCCCCCCCTTTTAATATGACACACCAAATCATCACTGATGTAGCCAATTGGTTTTAGAAATCACATAATTCATTACATGGAGACCACCAGGTGCAGTCATTGTGTTTAAATTGATTTTCAAGAATACACCCATATTTGGAAGGTCCAACTGTTGACGAGTCAGTATCCTGGCAAAAACTACACCATGAAGACAAAAGAACACTCCTAGCAACTTCACAAAAAGGTTATTGAAAAGCACAAGTCAGGAGATGGATACAAGAAAATTTCTGAGTCACTGAATATCCTTTGGAGTACAGTTAAGTCGATCATCAAGAAATAGAAAGAATATGGCACAGCTGCAGGCCACCCTCAAAAACTGAGTGACTATGCCAGAAGGGTACTAGTGCGGAACGCCACCAAGAGACCTACGACAACTCTGAAGGAGTTACAAGGTTCAGTGGCCGAGATGCACACATAACAACTGTTGCCCAGGTGCTTCACCAGTCACAGCTTTATGAGGGAGTGGCAAAGAGAAAGCTACCATTGAAAAAAATTCACATGAAATCTCGGCTAGAGTTTGCCAGAAGGTACGTGGGAGTCTCTGAAGTCAGCTGGAAGAAGGTTCCAAGGTCTGATAAAACCAAAATTGAGCTCTTTGGCCATCAGACTAAACACCGCACATCATCAAAAACACATCATCCCTACCGTGAAGCATCATGCTGTGGGGATGCTTTACTGCCGCAGGCTCTGGAAGGCTTGTGAAGGTAGAGAGTAAGACAAATGCAGCAAAATGCAGAGAGATCCTGGAGGAAGACCAGGTACAGTCTACAAGAGAACTGCAACTTGGGAGAAGATTTGTTTTCCAGCAAGACAGTGACATAAAGCCAAAGCTGCAAAGGAATTGCCTAAAAACAACAAAGTTAATGTCCTGGAGTGGCCAAGTCAAGAGTCCAGACCTCAATCCAATTAAGAATTTGTGCTGGACTTGAAAGGGGCTGTTCATTCACGATCCCCATGCAATCTGACAGAGCTTGAACAGTTTTGTAAAGAAGAATGGGGAAAAATTGCAGTGTCCAGATCTGCAAAGCTGATAGAGACCTATCCACACAGACTCAAGTCTGTAATTACTGCCAAAGGTGTATCTACTAAATACTGACTTGAAGGGGGTGAACACTTATGCAATCAATTATCTTGTGTTTTATATCTGTAATTAATTTCGATCACTTTGTAGAGATCAGTTTTCACTTTGACATGAAAGTCTTTTTCTATTGATCACTGTCAAAAAAGCCAAATTAAATCCACTGTGATTCAATGTTGTAAAACAATAAAATATGAAAACTTCCAAGGGGGGGTAAATACTTTTTATAGGCACTGTACGCACTTACCTGCTTTAGAAGAGAAAGGGTTTATATTTCCATTAAAAATATTACTATTTAAAAACCAATTAACTGTAAGATACTACATTTCATGATTTTCTTATTTTATGCATTTAAAATCGACAAAAGAAGCACAATTTCTGTTGCCGTTATACCATGTTATACATTCTATCCCGAACACTGTCTAATCAATCTCCTGCCGTTTGGTCGGAGATACAGAAATACCTTAGCCAAGGCAGTAAGACTGAAAAACAGCTTCTTCCCAAGGGCTCTTGTGCAGCTGGATAAGGCTACACCCCGGCTTGCCAATGACCTTTGAGTGTTACGGACTCTCAAAGTCACCTGTCACTGGTAAATATGGGATTGTTTTTTTTAAATTAAGCCGTACCACGAGCATTATAAATGTCTGTTCTGCACGGACTGAAGTAGCACCAGAGTCTCGTTGACTTGATCGTTCACAACAAAGTTCTACTGTATACTGTTCTATTCAGTTACTGGTATCAGTCAGAATTCATGTTGAATAGTATTAGATGGATTGAATTAGAATTAGACAAAATAAAATTCACATTGAATAGTAGAATTAGAAGAAATAGAATTCACATTGAATAGTAGAATTAGACGAAATAGAATTCACTTTGAATAGTATTAGACGACCTTGCTCCTTCTTTGTAAATTCACACAAATGAGACATAGTCATTTTAAACAGAAAAAAATATTATTTTGGTTTTGCTAGTCTCTGGTACAAATTGAAATTTACATTCCAATTGTTATGGAATTAAATTAAGCCCAAACTAAAGTGCAACTGGAATAAAAGACATTATGAACATTAACAACAAACGACATGCGAGCGGGTTTGCGAAAGCTGTCGTTATATATAACACAAGAAAATAGTGTGTTTGCGACGAAGTTTTCGTTATTCGCCTTTCGTACCTGCAAGGTTAACTTATCAAGGATCAGTTTCAATGTACTAAGTCATGGCATTTTATTTTAGCAACACAAAAACAGATTTGTGATTTGTAACTAAAAGCAATAGAAGACGATAAGAGCTAACGAGAAGTTAAGCCGGCTGTATAATTTGAATTTATACATGAAGTCGGAAGTTTCACGCCACATTTGCCATCCTGAAATAGATGTTGCCGTAACACGGACTTATTCCAAAATTTGGATGTCACCGAAAGCTACTGGAAACGTGTACTGAATCACTGTAAAACCTGTCCACCATAAAGTACTAAATTAGATACTTCCACGATTTACTAACTCATTTATTGTTTAAACTGAAATTCTTAAAGGAGGCGACAAAAACCATTGGGACTCATTTCGAGCTGTTGAAGTGACTGGCGCCTTGAGAGATCTTTAAGGATAAAATGTTTTCACGGTTTTTTTGGTGCACCCACCTCACTAGATTCGCTTTGTTTCTTTACGTTCACGTTCAGAGGAGTGTCAAGTATACTGGTGAACTTGTTGACTTTGGGGTTGTGCCTGAGAATTAAGCAAAACCGTTGCACATAATTGACAAAAATGAAATTAATGGAATTGTCCCGTAAGTTCACCTAAAGTTACCCAGGCAAGTTTCGCCAATCATACAATCTATTCTTACTATTAATAGGTTGAAGAATTCCGATGGTATAAATATCTAAAATTAGAATGGCTGTGACACTGTCAGTGTACACAGGAAAAACAGAAATAGAAATTACTAATGACATTGTTTTAGTGTTAATATTTTGCCATATTTTAAAGATACATTAATCATAATATAAACTTTTGCAAAGTGTCACAGAAGTTCCCGCTAATATTAAAAATCACTTACGCTTGACAATAAGGTTTCTTCTGATGGCTAATAAAATTGTTAACCGTTAGAATCATTTTGCAGACCTCACAATGAAAACAAGACTTGTGCCATGTCTGTGGATAGCAAAATAAACATGTTATTGATTGTCCATAATCTTCATTAATAATGGCGCTTCAATTAAAATCTAGAGATTATCACTTACTTGATCCAAGCAAACTACTTTCTCCGCGGGATAAACCCCGAAACCACAGCGGGCGCACGGTGTATTCATTTTGATTGTTGATTTATAAGTCAACGATAAAAACCTTACTTTCCCCCGAGCTGTGCTTTGTGGCCCCTGCCTTTTCACCGTGTCTGTACTCAAACCTGTCGCTAGCAGTCAGCAGCTTTATTTCATGGCTAATCCCGTCCTGTCCCCGCTCCTCATCCATTGGTTGGAACTATTCGTTACCGGGGCTCTGATCTCCCGAATACGGCTTGTGAATGGTCAGCGGAGCGGTCAATCACAGAGAGCGGCCCCTTGTGCGAATTGTATCAGATTGGGAGAGTGACGGTACTCAGAAATGTCTCGTCCCAAAATAGTAGGAACTGATATGATACTAAATACAATTTGACATCAACCACATGTAAAAGGGAACTGACAACATATTACCAGCAAAATAAAAAAAATCAATTCAATTCAATATCTTGAAGCACAATTCAGTTTCCTGTGGTTACTTTTTATTATTAATGGTCTCAACACATGCTTTAAAGTTGTCCAGAGTTTTCCTAAGGTAAACTACTAGTTTATTATTGTTTGTTCAGTGTGTCTAGTATTTCTTTTCATTATCATTTTGGTTATCAACTGAATATTATAAACCAATGGTGCATGCGAGCTCGATTTCAACATTTAAGTTCGGACATGTAGAAAGATGGTAGGGATATGCAGGGCTATGGTCCAGGTGCGGGTCAATGGGAAAAGATAATTTAGATAATTCAGCATGGACTGGATGGGGTATGACTCTATGAACATAACTGGATTAATCAATGTTCCCATTAAACTTCAGAAGGTGTTGGAATCTAACAACGTCATGTCGTTAATTGAGAAGCGTGAATAGAAATAGAATCAATACACACCGTGCTCACCATAGCCGTAACATCACAACACGGCTTTCGGGGCAATGGAATGTAACAGAAATAAATCAATCCACTATGGTTACAGTTCAAATTTTTAATCTTTACCATTTCCTAGTGTGTTCTTTCGCCTCTAAAAAGACAACTTTAGATCGGTGGTGAAAATCTGCATTGGTTTTAACACAACACAAACCAAAATAATAATCAATTTATCTGCTTCAAACCTTCCACTATTTTGTTGGGGTTTGCTGTTCTGCGATCAGTAAAGCTGTCATTTACATGGCATCCATGATTCATTTAGAATGAACATTGATGTGTTATGATGTAATCATAAACTAAGAGTTAATTTACTCTTTAAAGTATCTACAGTAACTATCATGTGCATATGTCAACTTCTAATAATGGTGATATTAGAAGATTAATGCACTCTGACATCTTTTGTAATACGCTGTTTTTACCAGTCAACTTAGAACATGGTCGTCACCGTCATTATGTATGTATTGTATGATGTAGGTGATCATTGTCTTGTCAGTGATTGTTCTTGGCAAATTTTTCTGCAGAAGTGGTTTGCCATTGTCTTCTTCTGGGCAGTGTCTTTACAAGACAGGTGAACAAGACAAGTATAAATTCTCTTCAGAGATTCACACACAAAGTGCTGGAGGAACTCAGCAGGTCTGGCAGCATCCGTGGGATTGAACAAACAGCTGACGTTATGGGCCAAGACCCTTCATCAGGATTCTTCAGAGATTGTCTGCCTGGTGTCAGTGGTCGCATAACCAGGATGTGTGATCTGCACCGGCTGCTCATACAACCATCCACCACCTGCTCCCATGACTTCACATGACCCTGATCCAGGAGCTAAGCAGGTTCTACACCTTGCCAAAGGGTGACCTGTAGGCTAACGAAGGGAAGGAGCACCTTATCCTCCTTTGGTAGAGATGTATCTCCATCCTGCCACACTAAGAACCTGTTAAACCAAATGATAAGAATAACAAATGAATAAAACTCCTGCATGACTTACAGAGTTAGTCATTTAAAGATAGAGATTTAATTGACTTAATGTTAGTGAGCTACATGTGTGTTAGACACTTATAGATACTTTATTGATCCCAAAGGAAATTACAGTGTCACAGTAGCATTACAAGTCCACAAATATAAATATTAGAAGTAAAAAAGAATAAAAAATTAAGTTGCTTCAAACAGTCTAACAGGAGGGAGTCATCACTTCCCCAACTATAAGTTGAGTCATTATAAAGTTCAATGGCCAAGGGTAACAATGACCTCATACAGCACTCTTTGGAACAGCACATGATTGAGTGCAGCATTAATGAGTCCTGGGATGAACTGACATAAAACAGAAAGATTATAAAGATACTCGGCAGATCAGACAGCATCTGTGAAGAGAGAGACAGAGGTAAAGTTTCAGGTCAATGGCTCTTCATTAGAACTGAAAAGTGAGAAAATAAGCGCATTTTAAGCGAAAGAAGAATTGGAGGATAGGGAGAACAAAGAGAATGTCTGTGATAGGGTGGAGATTATGGTTATCTGGTTATCTAAGTAAAAACATCATTTTTGGTGCCATCTAATTAATCATTAATCATTGGAGGGGTAGTACCTATGCTGAAGGGGCTTATTGTGTCTATTCTAGGGCAGCTCACTCACCTTAGTTCCCCACCGGGCACTCAGCTCTCACCTGCAGCTCAAAGTAACTGTTCACATATGACAGCGGTCACACCCCTGTACACCACTTCGACAGACAGGCTAAACCAGGTGAGGGTAGCTGGCTGGCCTCATACTCCGGTGAGATAAGGACATGCCTGTCCTAGCATGCGAAGTCAGCTCATCCAGCGGACTGGGCAGATGAGATGTACACTGAGATCCAACGGCCAGGAAAGCGGTTCTGCAACGTTCTGTGGAGAGCGAAGGGCATGACACGGTGCAGAAGATGTCATGGTCATCCATGGCAGCCAAGGGAGATCCCATTTTGTGATGCTTGTTTTTACCACTGAAGCTGGACTTCTGAGGCTGAGAAAGTCGAACTGCCCCAGTGCAATCGCTTTTCCACTTTAAAAACTCTCCCACGTAGGTTCTACTGTCGTCATCAGACACAACGGACTATCACTAGACAAGAATTAATCATAGCTGATGTGCTGGGAAGCATGCAAATGACCAGAAGTGAATGAAAACAGTATGTGTTAAAGACAATGATGAAAATACTCAGCCAATCAGTTCCCGTGCGCGGAGAAAGACAAAGCTGAATTAATCCTACAGATGAATGGCTTTCTTCAGAACAGACCAGAAAAGGCTGATTAGCTGAAATTATTGAATTCAATATTGAGTCCATAAGTCTACAAGTGCTTAGGTGTAAGATGAGGTGGTGCTCCTCAAGTTTATGTTGGGTATTAAACTCAGGATTATATAGAAGACCCAACACAGAGTTCGGAGTGGCAGTCATATGAAAAATTAAGGAGCGAGATGACAGGAAGAGCAAAATTCACACAGGTGTTCTGTGAAGTGTCAAACCAACCTGCATTTGTTTTCTCTGATTTGAAGAAATCTACAATGTGGCAACGGGTACATGTACTTAATTTGATGATATGCAAAAGCAAAAACTGTCCACCAGCCTATGACAAAGGAAAATCATGAATCACCTCAACCCCAGATCACCACCACGGGAATTCGAATTTAACCTGTTCTTTAACAGATTTGACATTGTGACCCCTACCCATCCCCCACATGAGTCATCTGTTGTCGGCCCCAACCAACACATATTCCACTCTCCCCTCCTACCCCTCCTCACAGTCCCCCATCCTGCTCTCATGACTATACCCCTTTCCCACACGAAACCACCACGGTGGGCTTCACAGCTGAACAGGTGAGAAGATAGCTGAAACGTCTCAACCCAAGCAAGGCTGCAGGACCGGATGGTGTCAGTACCAGGGTGCTCAGAGCCTGTGCCCCTCAGCTATGTGGAGAACTTCGCCATGTCTTCAACCTGAGCCTGAGGCTCCGGAGGGTTCCTGTGCTGTGGAAGACATCCTACCTCGTCCCTGTGCCGAAGACGCCACACCCCAGCGGCCTCAATGACTACAGACTGGTGGCATTGACCTCCCACATCATGGAGACCCTGGACAGACTTGTTCTGGAGCTGCTCCGACCTATGGTCAGGCCACACTTAGATCCCCTCCAGTTCGCCTACCAGCCCCGACTAGGAGTTGAGGATGCCATCGTCTACCTGCTGAACCGTGTCTATGCCCACCTGGACAAGCCAGCGAGCACTGTAAGGGTCATGTTTTTTGACTTCTCCAGAGCATTCAACACCATCCGCCCTGCTGTGCTGGGGGAGAAGCTGACAGCGATGCAGGTGGATGCTTTCCTGGTGTCATGGATTATTGATTACCTGACTGGCAGACCACAGTACGTGTGCTTGCAACACTGTGTGTCTGACAGAGTGATCAGCAGCACTGGGGCTCCACAGGGGACGGTCTTGTGTCCCTTTCTCTTCACCATTTACACCTCGGACTTCAACTACTGCACAGAGTCTTGCCATCTTCAGAAGTTTTCTGATGACTCTGCCATAGTTGGATGCATCAGCAAGGGAGATGAGGCTGAGTACAGGGCTACGGTAGGAAACTTTGTCACATGGTGTGAGCAGAATTATCTGCAGCTTAATGTGAAAAAGACTAAGGAGCTGGTGGTACACCTGAGGAGAGCTAAGGCACCGGTGACCCCTGTTTCCATCCAGGGGGTCAGTGTGGACATGGTGGAGGATTACAAATACCTGGGGATACGAATTGACAACAAACTGGACTGGTCAAAGAACACTGAGGCTGTCTACAAGAAGGGTCAGAGCCGTCTCTATTTCCTGAGGAGACTGAGGTCCTTTAACATCTGCCGGACGATGCTGAGGATGCTCTACGAGTCTGTGGTGGCCAGTGCTATCATGTTTGCTGTTGTTTGCTGGGGCAGCAGGCTAAGGGTAGCAGACACCAACAGAATCAACAAACTCATTCGTAAGGCCAGTGATGTTGTGGGGATGGAACTGGACTCTCTGACGGTGGTGTCTGAAAAGAGGCTGCTGTCCAAGTAGCATGCCATCTTGGTCAATGTCTCCCATCCACTACATAATGTACTGGTTGGGCACAGGAGTACATTCAGCCAGAGACTCATTCCATCGAGATGCAACACAGAGCGTCATAGGAAGTCATTCCTGCCTGTGGCCATCAAACTTTACAACTCCTCCCTTGAAGGGTCAGACACCCTGAGCCAATAGGCTGATCCTGGACTTATTTCCTGGCATAATTTACATATTACTATTTAACTATTTATGGTTTTATTACTATTTAATTATTTATGGTGCAACTGTAACGAAAACCAATTTTCCCCGGGGTCAATAAAGTATGACTATGACTATTCTTCAGTGAAGATCTACACCCAGCTATCTTCACCCAATTCATCCATGATGGCCTTTCCTACGTAAGTCAGAAATGGAAACATTTGCTGATGACTGCGTAATGTTCATTACCATTCTAAATTTCTCCAAAAAATGAAGCAGCCCATGCAGTGGGACATTCAGGGATGGGCTGAGGCGCAGCAGGGAACATTTTTTAGTTCCACGCAATGACATCTGCACCAAGAGAAAATCTATCCTCTTTATCCATGACATTTGGTGATATCATTGTGAAGGCTCCAATTTCAAATATCTTGGAGAGTGGCAGCATAATAGACCAGCAACCAATCCAGAAGTTTGGAGAAGAAAGGACTTCAATCAGGTCCACTGCCTGACCATAAAAGGCAGCAAAAGATCGCAAAAGCATAATAGAGCTTTGATCAGTGACCAATCAGCCTCTCATATTTATTAGTAAGATCAAATTAAAGGAAAGCAGGGGCAAGCGCAGTGGACATAGTCAGAGTGGTGATCTTGAGGCTTTAGGTCTTCAAAGCCTCAGAGCTGAGAGGCTTCACACGGTGAAAGCAAAGGAAAGAAAAGCTCAAGATTTTTTTCTTCTCTTCTTTATATCTGTTCAGCTGGGACAGTAGAGATGCCAAGCAGGATAGTGCATTGCTCCTCTTGTGGGATACAGGCAGGCAGAGAGATGTCAAGTGTCCCTGACAACTACAACTGCAAGAAGTGCATCCAACTTCAGCTTCTAACAAACTGCATTAAGGAGTCGGAGCTGGAACTGGGTGAACTCCATTTGGGAGGCTGAAGGGGTGATAGATAGGACATATAGAGAGGTAGTTACACCCAGGGTGCAGGACACAGGAAACTGGCTGACAGTCAGGAAGGGTTAAGGAGCCAGTGCAGAGTACACCTGGGGCCATCGCCCTCAACAACCTTTGGATACTGTCCAAAGTGATGATCTGTCGGGTCTCTGGCACTGAGTCTGCCTCTGTGATCAGAAGGGAACGGGGGTAGAAGAGGCACACTATGGTGATAGGGGATTCATTAATTAGGGGAACGGACAGGAGATTCTGTGGACAGGAATGAGATTCCCAGATGGTATTTTGCCTCTCAGCTGCCAGGGTCCAGGATACTGTACTTGGATCAAGTGCTCAGCATTCTTAAGTGGGAAGGTGAACAGCCAGAAGTCATGGTCCCTGTAGGTACCAATGACATGGGTAGGATGAGTGACGAGATTCTGCATAGGGAGTTAGGGGCTTAGTTAAAGGGCAGGTCCTCCAGGGTTGTGATCTCAGGATTGCTACCTGTGCCACGTGCTATTGGGGGCAGAACTAGGAAAATTGTACAGTTTAATATGTGGCTAAGGACTTGGTGTAGGAGGGAAGGAATAAAACGTTTGGATCACTAGGCTCTCTTCCAGGGAAGGTGGGACCTGTACAGAAAGGACAGTTTGCACGTGAACTCTAATATCTAGCTGGAAGGTTCGCTAGTGCTGCAAGGTAGGGGTTTAAACTAGAGTTAAGGAATTGCAAGGGTAAAAAGTCCTGAAAGGGCATGAAGTGATATGGGGAGAACGCAGAAGATTGGGGCTGACAGGAAATTGGATTAGCCATGATGAAATGGTGGATCAGACTCGATGGGCCAAATGGTCTAATACTGCTCCTATATCTTATATACATACATATATACAAGATTGACATGAACTAGATATTTAACTGGATCAGCTGGAAAATACTGCTGAAGGGGCAAACCAGAATCTAGGTATCTTGCATAGGGTGTTTAACTTCCCAGCTCCAGAAATCCATTCCACTGGTAAAAATGCATACAGCACTGTGCAAAAGTCTTAGGTGTATATACACACCAAAGGATGCTGGGAATGGTGAGAGTGCAGCGCCGCGGGAGGGCTGTGGGACGGGTGGCAGAGAAGGAGTGCCAGAGGCAGGGTGGGGGATAATAGACAATAGGTGCGGGAATAGGCCATTCGGCCCTTCAAGCCAGCACCGCCATTCACTGTGATCATGGCTGATCATCCACAATCAGTATCCAGTTCCTGCCTTATCCCCATAACCTTTGATTCCGCTATCCTTAAGAGCTCTATCCATCTCTTTCTTGAAAGCATCCAGAGCCTTGGCCTCCACAGCCTTCTGGGGCAGGGCATTCCATATATCCACCACTCTCTGGGTGAAGGACACACCCAGCCCTGGGACACCAGGCAAGGTCATTTGTTTCCAAACAATTGGTTTTATGATCGTTACAGAATGTCTATCTGCTGATTCCTGCTCCCTCACCTTTCCCTTCCCCTTCTCCCAACTATGATTCCCCTTTCCCTGCTTTTTTCCCCACTCTCAGTCCACAATAAAGACCCATATCAGAATCAGATTTTTCATCACTCATGTATGTCATGAAATTTGTTTTTTGCAGCAGCAGCCGTACAGTGCAATACATAGAATTACGACAGTATTATGCAAAAGTCTTAGGCAGCCTAACTATATGTAGGTGCCTATGACTTTTGCACAGTACTGTATGCCAGATGTATATGGGAATACTAGCCAATTAACTGCATGGATGAAGTTCCGATCTACCAGTCCAAACAACAATATACTCCTTCACAACTACAGCACAACTTTAGTATGGCTACCTGTCAGATTCTCTAGAACGACTGAATATGCATCCTTCAGCATTATCTCATATCTTTGTGGCTCCCATCCAGTTAAAAAAGAGCCTACTTGATGGCTCCAGATCTACCAAAATAAACATTCACGCCTTCCACAATCAGCACCCCTTAGCTGCAGTGTACACTATCTACAAAAAAAAACACAGCAATTACAGTATTCACTCAGGTTAATTCAACAGCATGTCCCAAACTTGGAAGTATGGAGTGTTTTGTACTTAATATTTCAGTGGCATTCGAGTAATATTGTAAATATCTTGTTTGATTAAGCATCCTTATTCATTTCAATAACTTATTAAGGGTTATATGTAAAAATAAGGGAATTGCATTTGTCATGATGTGACCCGTGATACGTTTGCAGCTTGTTTAAAGTATACACAAACTGAGACTCACATCTCTTGAGCTCCTGTCTTTTTCTTCAAATTGGTTTTACATTTTGGAGTTACAAAGCACTTCCAATGGAAGGATTATCATCACTTCTAAAGATCAAGAAATTATCTATTTAGGCCTCCTAATAGATAGTTGGGAAATGTCTCTTTGAAGCCTGCCAGAGACACTTGAAGTTTTGATAATCCTCCAACGTTCGAAGTTCAAAGTGAAACTTATTAACAGAGTACATACGTCACCACATACAACCCCAAGATTCTTTTTCCTGTGACCGTGCTCTGCAAATCTAGAGAACAGTGACTGTAAGCAGGATCATTGAAAGAGCAAGCGCATAGAAGACAATAAACTGTGTAAATGTAATATAAATAAACAGCAATAAATAACGAGAGCATAGATTAACAAGATAAAGAGTCCTTAAAGTGAAGTCATTGGTCGTGGGAACACCAGAAATAGAATGAGTGTAGTTATCCTTTTTTGTTCAAGAGCCTGATGGTGGAGGGGTAGTAAGTGTTCTTGAACCTGGTGGTGTGAGTCCTGAGGCTCCTGTACATTCTACCTGATGGCAGCCGCGAGAAAAGAGCATGGCCTGGGTGGTGAGGACCTTTGATGATGGATGCTGCTTTTCTGCGACAACATTTCGTATGTTGGCCTCGAGAGACAGATAGGTGGGTAACAGTCAGGAGAGGGAAGGGCAAGAGTCAGATACTAGGAAGTACCCCTATGGCTGTCCCCCTTAACAGTAAATACTCCTGTTTGAGTACTGTTGGGGAGGGGGGACAACCTACCTGAGGGAGGCAACAGTGACCGCGCCTCTGGCACAGACTCTGGCCTTGTGACTCAGAAGGGTAGGGAAAGGAAGAGGATGGCAGCAGTGATAGGAGACTCTATAGTTAGGGAGTCAGACAGGGGATTCAGGATAAATGCACAGCTGAGGGATTGGAGCAGGGGGCAGGGATTCAGATTTCTGGATCATTGGGACCTCTTTTGGGGCAGGTGTGACCTATACAAAAAGTACGGGTTGCACTTGAATCCAAGGGGGACCAGTATCCTGGCAGGGAGGTTTGCTAAGGCTATTGGGGAGAGTTTAAGCTAAAATTGCTGGGGTTGGGAACCAAACTGAAGAGACGCAAGAAGGAGCGGTCAGCTCACAAATAGAGAAAGCTTGTAGGCAGTGTGAGAGGCAGGGTAGGCAGGTGATAGAGAAGGGATGCACTCAGACCGATGGTTTGAGATGTGTCTCTTTTAATGCAAGAAGCATCATGAACAAAGCGGATGAGCTTAGAGCGTGGATCAGTACTTGGAGCTACGATGTTGTGGCCATTACAGAGACTTGGATGGCTCAGGGGCAGGAATAGTTACTGAGAGTACGAGGCTTTAGATGTTTCAGAAAGGACAGGGAGGGCGGCAAAAGAGGCGGGGGCATGGCACAGCTGATCAGAGATAGTGTCACGTCTGCAGTAAAGGAGGAAGTCATGGAGGGTTGTCTACTAAGTCTCTGTGGGTGGAAGTTAGAAACAGGACAGGGGTCAATAACTCTACTGGGTGTTTTTTATAGACAATTCAATAGTAACAGGGCCATCGAGGAGCAGATAGGGAGATAGATTCTGGAACGGTGCAGTAATAACAGGGTTGTCGTGATGGGAGATTTTAATTTCCCCAATATTGATTGGTATCTCCCTAGAGCGAGGGGTTTAGATGGGGTGGAGTTTGTTAGGTGTGTTCAGGAAGGTTTCCTGACACAGTATGTTAATAAGCTTACAAAAAGAGATGCTGTACTTGATCTGGTATTGGGAAATGAACCTGGTCAGGTGTCAGATCTTCAGTGGGAGAGCATTTTGGAGATAGTGATCATGATTCTATCCGCTCTACTATATCATTGGAGAGGGATAGGAACAGACATGTCAGGAAAGCGTTTAATTGGAGTAAGGGGAAATATGAAGCTATCAGCCATAATTTGGGAACAGATGTTCACAGGGAAACGTACAGCAAAAGTGTGGCAAATGTTGAGGGGATATTTGCATGGCATTCTGCATAGGTACATTCCAATGAGACTGGGAAAGGATGGTAGGGTACAGGAACCATGGTGTACAAAGGCAGTTGACAATGAAGTCAAGAAGAAAAGCTTACGAAAGGTTCAAAAAACTAGGTAATGATAGAGAAAATTATAAAGCTAGCAGGAAGGAGCTTAAGAATGAAATTAGGAGAGCCAGGAGGGGCCATGAGAAGGCCTTGGTGGCCAGGATTAAGGAAAACTCCAAGGCATTCTACAAGTATGTGAAGAGCAAGACGATAAGACGTGAGAGAACAGGACCAATCAAGTGTGACAGCAGAAAAGTGTGTATGGAACCGGAGTAGGTAGTGGAGATACTTAATGAATACTTTGCTTCAGTATTCACTACGGAAAAGGACCCTGGTGATTGTAGGGATGACTTATAGTGGACTGAAAAGTTTGAGCATATAGACATTAAGAAAGAGGATGTGCAAGAGCTTTTAGAAAGAATCAAGTTGGATAAGTCACTGGGACCGAACATGATATACCCCAGGCTACTGTGGGAGGCAAGAGAGGAGATTGCTAAGCCCATGGCAGTGATCTTTGCATCATCAATGGGGATGGGAGAGGTTCCAGAGGATTGGAGGGTTGCAGATGTTGTTCCCTTATTCAAGAACTGGAGTAGAGATAGTCCATAAAGTTATAGACCAGTGAGTCTTACTTCAGTGGTTGGTAAGTTGATAGAATAGATCTTGAGAGGCAGGGTTTATGAACATTTGGAGAGGCATAATACGATTAGGAATAGTCAGCATGGCTTTGTCAATGGCAGGTCTTGCCGTACGAGCCTGATAGAATTTTTTGAGGATGTGACTAAACACATTGATGAAGGTAGAGCAGTAGATGTAGTGTATATGGAGTTCAGTAAGGCACTTGATAAGGTACCCCATGCAAGGCCTATTGAGAAAGTAAGGAGGCATGGGATCCAAAAGGACCTTGCTTTGTGGATCACAGAAAGGCAAAGAGTGGTTGTAGACGGGTCATATTCTGTATGGAGGTTGGTGACCAGTGGTGTGCCTCAGGAATCTGAGACCCCTTCGCTTTTTGATTTTTATAAATGACCTGGATGAGGAAGTGGAGGAATAGGTTAGTAAATTTGCTGATGACACAAAGGTTGAGGGTGTTGTGGATAGTGTGGAGGGCTGTCAGAGGTTACAGCAGGACATTGATAAGATGTAAAACTGGGCTGAGAAGTGGCAGATGGAGCTCAACCCAGATAAGTGTGAGGTGGTTCATTTTGGTAGGTCAAATATGATGGCAGAATATAGTATTAATGGTAAGACTCTTGGCAGTGTGGAGGATCAGAGGAATATTGGAGTCAGAGTCTATAGGACACTCAAAGCTGCTGCGCAGGTTGACTCTGTGGTTAAGAAGGCATATGGTGCATTGGCCTTTATCAACCATGGGATTGAGTTCAGGAGCTGAGAGGTAATGTTGCAGCTATATAGGACCCTGGTCAGAACCCACTTGAAGTACTGTGCTCAGTTCTGGTTATCTCACTACAGGAAAGATGTGGAAACTATAGAAAGGGTGCAGAGGAGATTAACAAGGATGTTGTCTGAATTGGGGAGCATGCCTTACGAGAATTGGTTGAGTGAACTTGGCTTTTTCTCCTTGGAGCGACGTAGGATGAGAGGTGACTTGATAGAGGTGTATAAGACAATGAGAGGCATTGATCATGTGGATAGTCGGAGGCTTTTTCCCAGGGCTGAAATGGCTAGCGCAAGAGGACACAGTTTTAAGGTGCTTGGAAGTAGGCACAGAGGAGATATCAGGGGTAAACTTTTTCCGCAAAAAGTGGTGAGTGAGTGGAATGGGCTGCCGATAATAGTGGTGGAGGTGGATACGATCGGGTCTTTTAAGCGGCTCTTGGATAGGTACACGGAACTTAGAAAAACCGGTAATTTCTAAAGTAAGTACATGTTTGGCACAGCATTGTGGGCCGAAGGCCCTGTATTGTGCTGTAGGGTTTCTATGTTCTATTTTCTATATAGATATGCTTAATGGTTGGGAGGGCTTTACCCATGATGTACTGAGCCAAATCCACTACCTTTTGTAGGATTTTCTGCTCAAAGGCATTGGTGTTCCCATACCAGGCTGTAATGCAGTCAGTCAATACACTTCCCACCACACATCCACAGAAGTTTGTCAAGTTATCTGATGATGGATGCCATGTAATTTCTCAGAACACCCATGGATCACAGGAGGCAAGCTTTAGATCCCATAAACAACATCTTTTCCCCATGCATGTGTCTCACAAAATACACATTTTGAATGCAGTCATGGTCCAAAATGTATACCATTTTCCGTTAATGTACTCAGTCATCAAACAAACTGAGCACTCGTCACTGAATAGTCTACATTTTCCCTGTAGACCATAGAAGCAAATGCATTCCTGGGAAAGTGAAACTGAAACTTAAAATATTTTAGCAACACACATCAAAGTTGCTGGTGAACGCAGCAGGCCAGGCAGCATCTCTACGAAGAGGTACAGTCGACGTTTCGGGCCGAGACCCTTCGTCATATTTTGTTGCCTGTGAGTTGATATTACAGATTATGAGAGGGTGATTGCAACAAAACTCAAAGATCAACAGCATTTGAAATATAAGAGTCTGACTGAATCAGAATCAGATTTAATACCACCAGCACATGTCGTGAAATTTGTTGACTTTGTGGCAGCTGTACAATGGAATAATAGAGAAAAACTGAATTACTGTAAGTATATATTCACTAACTAGTTAAAATAAATAAGTTGTTCAAAAATAAATATTTTTAAAAAGTAGTGAGGTAGTGTTCATGGGTTCATTGCCCATTCAGAAATCTGATGGCAGAAGGGAAGGAGCTGTTCCTGAATCACTGAGTGTGTGCCTTCAGACTTCTGTACCTCCTTCCTAATGGTAACAATGAGAACAAGGCATGTCCTGGATGATGTGGGTCCTTAATGAAGAATGGCATCTTTCTGAGTCGTCACTCTTTGAAGGTGTCCGGGATACGACAGAAGCTAGTGCCCATGATGGAGCTGACTAAGATTACGACTCTATGCAGCTTATTTGATCTGTGAATGCTCTCCACAGTACATCTGTAAAAATTTGCAAATGTTTTTGGTGACAAACCAAATCCCTCAAACTCCTAATGAAATATAGCCACTGTCATGTCTTCTTTGTGGCTGCATCGATATGTTGAACCCAGGTTAGATCCTCAGAGATACTGACACCCAGGAACTTGAAATTGCTCGCTCTCTCCATTTCTGATCCTTATATGAGGACTAGTGAGTGTTGCCTCGACTTACCCTAGCTGATGACAACAAGCAGTTCTTTGGTCTTACCAACAATGAGTTCAAGGTTGTTGCTACGACACCACTCAACTAGCTGATGTATCTCGCTTCTGTATGCCCTCCTGTCACCATTTGAAATTCTGCCAACAATAGTTCTGTCATCAGCAAATTTATAGTTGGCATTTGAGCTGTGAACCACCCTTCTCCATTTGAACTCCCTGCCCAATCACAGTGTCAAAATACCTTCACTCCCTCTGCAGCAATTTAAGAAAGTGGCTTCCCACCATGTTCCCAATGCCAACAGAGATAACCAATAAATGCTGGTCTTGCCAGTGATGGCCAGACCCCAAAGTTTAATAAAAACAGGCATAGCACCATTCACCAGTACACCATGCCAGCAGCTGGAATTATCTCTACAGGATCCTCCAGGACAACTCAAACACATCCAGCAACACCTCCCAAACATGTGATGTTCTCCAACACCTTGGAAAGTTTAGTGGGAATACAAAATAATCCAAGTTAACACCATCTCAACCTAAACGTTGATCATTGTCCCAGGTCAGCATCCTAGAAATCCTACTTAACAGGACTGCAGTGGCACTTACATTCACAGGCTCTAATAATTCTCAAATGTTTGATGCTGTCTATAATATAAACTGCAAATACATGATAAATACCCACATTGGAGTGGATAAAGAGCTTCAAAATCAGATTTATTATCACTGAAACACATGAAATTTGTTGTTTTGCAAGCACAAATTACAAAACTAAATAGTGCAAAGAAAAATCATTATCAAGGTAGTGTTTTCATGGACAGTCCAGAAATCTGACAGTAGGGAAGAAGCTGTTTTTAAATCATTGAGTGTGGGTCTTCAGGCTCCTGTACCTCATCCCTGATGGCATGTCCCAGTGAGTGATAGATACTGCATTATAGAGCGAGTAACATCTAAAGCTGTACTGATGTTCCATCCAGCTAGGAACACATAATCAAACTAAGTTTCTTAACAATGAGAATCAGAATTTGCATTGCAATTCTCAATGACATTCATGGCCAAGTGTTCATTGTAGTAAAATTTTTGAACCAATTCCAGGTACGTATAGTACGTTGCTCTTCTGGAAACTCCATGTTGCTGGGAAACATATGGCTTCAGATTATAACAGGTTGCTTCAGAGAGCACGTGCATTAGCTGGCTACAAGCCAAGATGAGATTTCTACCTCAGGCACGCACTTATTCCTTTGACCCAAGTAACACCTGGGCAAAATGGACCTCTGTCTGTCTGTATCTTATTGTACGGCGGTTGGCATCCAGCTTAATGGTGCATTACCGCCACAAAATGGACTTCACTCGCCATTAACCAACTCGGCTATGAGGAGATTGGAGGCATGTGAATCTCCTGTACACGGATCACTCCACAATCACCGCGTGAAATAGTCACGAGTATGTTGTCATCAGCATGATGAAGGGCGAATGAATAATATTTTCAATAAATGTTGCATTTTAAAATTCTTAACAAAGCATACATATCTATGCAGTTGGGTCATTACAAGCGATAAATTAAAACTTTTTTCTGCATACTTACGTTTATTTGTAACTATAACGATCAATAATTAACTAGTCGTTAAATAATAAATTGCCAGGCAAGAGTTCAATAGAAACTGAGTCATTAGCAGCGAATAAGATGAGAAGACTTGACATACTATTATCTAGCGGTCTGCTTTTATCCAATCATATCGATCAGAGCTAATTGTGTAAATAGCTACGTTGAGAGCGGATGTGGAGGCGGGGTTAGTTTTCAATCTAATTTTAAAACTGTTTGGCTGTGTACTTGTTCTACAACATACCCTTTACAGTAGACTACCATGGTACCAAAGAGCAATTCCTTTGGCGTTGTTATATGGCTCCTCGTCAGCAGTAGTAAGTTTTTAAATGTTAACATTGAGCTGGGGGGTGTTGGAACGACTGTATTGCTAACTTCCGCGTTTGGCAATAAAGATAAAGCGGCCGCAGGTGTGTGCGCGGCAGAGTCCAGCCATGTAAACTCCAGTTTAAACAGTTCCGGGTGGTGTATTTAATATACAAGGAGTTCTCCCCAATGCTAGACCATTATGAATTCGCCTAAATTTGAAGAAATTATTTCCACGCGCTATTTCGGTGTGGTCAAAGTTCGAAGTAGTGAAGTTTCGGCGTCTGTCGTGTATGGGGCTAGCTCTTTCGGAGCTCCCTTCTGAAAGAATTAGATTAACCTAAGAATGTTAACATGAGTTTTTTCTTTACATCCAAAACATAACTTTTGTGCCAAAAGAGCCAATTTTATCTCTTCCAGCAATGACCACGTGAAGAGATTTTGGCGTGATAAGGTTCCTCCTTAGTGACTTGACTTTCGATTTCCATTTCAGTTATGCTTTCACGAAATCCTGGGGTGGGTACGTCGACGTTTCCTAATTAGACAAATTAAATGCTGCCGCTGAAATCCCCGTCGGATTTTGGTGGTGTATTGTACTTGTTATTTAATAGTCGCTCCTAGTCTGTTAATCTTTAACGCAGCAGGCCAGGCAGCATCAGTAGGAAGAGGTACTGTCGAGATCCTTTGTCAGGACTAACTGAAGAAAGAGCTAGTAAGAGATTTGAAAGTGGGAGGGGGAGATCCAAAATGATAGGAGAAGACAGGAGGGGGAGGGATGGAGCCAAGAGCTGGACAGGTGATTGGCAAAAGGGATATGAGAGGATCATGGGACAGGAGGTCCGGGAAGAAAGACAAGGGTGGGGGGAACAGAGGATGGGGAAGGGGTATAGTCAGAGGGAGAGAAAGGAGAGAGAGAAAGAATGTGTGTATAAGTTTGAGAAGTCAATGTTCATGCCATCAGGCTACCCAGAGGGAATATAAGGTGTTGTTCCTCCAACCTGAGTGTGGCTTTATCTTTACTGACCATTAACTTCCGCTAATGCCCCACCTCCCCCTCGTACCCCATCCGTTATTTACTTATATACACAACTTTTTCTTTCTCTCTCTCTCGCTCTCTCTCTCTCCTTTTTCTCCCTCTGTCCCTTTGACTACTACCCCTTGCCCATCCTCTGGGTTCCCCCCTCCCTTGTCTTTCTCCCTGGGCCTCTTGTCCCATGATCCTCTCATATCCCTTTTGCCAATCACCTGGCCAGCTCTCGGCTCCATCCCTCCCTCTCCTGTCTTCTCCTATCATTTTGGATCTCCCCCTCACACTTTCAAATCTCTTACTAGCTCTTCCTTCAGTTAGTCCTGACAAAGGGTCTCGGCCTGAAACGTCGACTGTACCTCTTTCTAGAGATGCTGCCTGGCCTGCTGCGTTCACCAGCAACTTTGATGTGTGTTGTTTGAATTTCCAGCATCTGCAGAATTCGTCATGTTTGAATCTTTAACTCCGTCTTTTTTTTTAGAAAATCCCACCCTCGACCAAGGTTCAAAATAAATTTCATTTTCATTTTTAAATCTTTTTATTAATATAATCTTCTACAGCTATAAAATAGAGATTCAACAAATTAGTGTGTGTGTATATATTTAATAAAGCTGAAGAAAAAGAGCCCTATACTAATGAAAAAAAAATTTTTATAAAAGAAAAAAAAAGGAAAAAAGAGAATGCCAGCTAACTTAAAAAAAAACCCCGCTAACTATAAAACAAAAAAAAAGGGAAAAAAACCATTAGGAACCAACTCCCTGAGTGATACATCTTACAATTTTATATAGAAAACAGCAACTACTAAATCACATTTATATAACATAAAATTGGAAGGAAACCATGTAAATTGATTCAAATTAAATGATAATATTTAGCAAAAGAGCCCCACCTTCTCTCAAAATCAAATCGGGGATCAAAAGTTCTACTTCTAATTTTTTCTGAACTAAGACATAACATTACTTGGGAAAGCCATTGAGTTAGTGTAGGAACAGAAGTATCTTTCCACTTCAATAAAAAAGCTCTTCCCACCAACAATGTAACGAATGCAATTACGTGTTGATTTGAAAATGAAATACCCTGAATATGATGTGGAACTATTCCAAATAAAACAGTCAATGTATTAATTTTCAAAGCTTTAGAAATTGTGGAAAATAAAGATTTCCAGAAAGATTTCAACAAGGGACATGACTAGAGCATATGTGACAAAGTAGCTACTTCATTTTTGCACCTATCGCAGTAATTATCTATGTTAGGAAATATTTTGGATAGTCTCTCCTTTGTTAAATAATAGCGGTGAACAATTTTAAACTGAATTAAACAATGATTGGCACATATCGAAGAAGAATTAAACATTTTCAAAACTGGTGACCAGTCTTCATTAACAAAAGTCATATTAAGTTCTCGCTCCCAGTCTTGTTTAATCTTTAGTGAGAGGTTATCTTTTTGTAATAAAAATAAAGTAGAAAGAAAGTAAATTTATTAAAGTGCATACATGTCACCATATACAGCACTGGGAGGCATTTTCTTATGGGCATTTATAGCAAATACAATAGAACCAATGAAACCTTTCAGGTTACCCTTGGCCCAATAGTTGTCCAACTTACAGAAATATCAGGATAATGTTAGTTTCCAGCTGGTTTTGCTTTGCTTAAAAGAAACTTGGAGACATGAAATAAAAACATATATTGGAAATCCTGAATAAGACAGGAAATGCTGGAAGAATTCACCGGAGTGGGCAGCATCTGTCAGGATGGAATTCGACCTATTGCGGAGTTTGAGTTAAAATGTTGGCTGTTCCTGTCCTCCCACCCTCCAGCATGTACAGCATCTTGGGTCTCCTAATGCTGAAGCGATGGTGGTTAGGCAATATTGATGCATTGAAACAATATATACGGTGCCTTGAAAAAGTATTCAGCTACTTTGCTCACATAAATGAGTATTACAACCATGGATTTTGATCAATTTATGAATTTTTATTTGTGAACACATGCTCATTTTTCTAAAGCCCCCAAAACAGGCAAGATTATAAAGCATGAAAAACTAAAAATTCAAAAATAAATGTCAGCAGTTCAAAACTATTAATTCCCCTTTGCTATGTACTTAGTTGAACCACCTCTCAGCCATTAGACCCTGTAGTCTTTTGGATAAGCCAGTATTAGCTTTTCATAATGCGGTGGAGCAAGATTTGCCCATTCCTCATGCAAGATTGCTCAAGCTATGCCAGGTTAGTTGGGGAATGGTGGTGATCAACAAGCTTGACGTCTTGTCAGATGTTCAATCAGGTTAAGGTCAGGATGCTGGGACACTGAAGGACATCAATTTCCTTAATTTGAAGCACCTCTGTGGTTGCTCTGGCAGTGTGCTTGGGGTTGTTGTCCTGCTGAAAGATGAACTTTCTTCCCACTTTGTTTTCTGGCAGAGGCTGACAGTTTTTTTTAAATCCAGGATCTCTCTGTATTTAGCAGTATTCATCTTCTCCTCAATGCTGGCAGTGGTGGAGGCGGACACGATAGGGTCCTTTAAGAGACTCCTGGATAGGTACATGGAGCTTAGAAAAATAGAGGGCTATGGGTAAGCCTAGGTAGTTCTAAGGTAAGGACGTGTTCAGCACAGCTTTGTGGGCCGAAGGGCCTGTATTGTGCTGTAGGTTTTCTGTGTTTCTAATCCTGACCATATTTTCAGTCCCTGCTGCTGAAAAGCATCCCCATCTCTCCTCCATACTTTACAGTAGGGATGGTGTTACCAGCCTGGTGCACTGTATTAGATTTACACCACATGTACTGCTTAGTGTTAAAGCCACAAAGTTCCACTTTAGTCTCATCTGACCACAAGACCTTTTTCCACATCTTTACAGTTTTTCTGAGTGATGCTTTGCAAAGTCTTTATGGACAAGGGTATGTTTTTTTTTGTATTTACCATGGTTCTTCTTTTCCACTCTTCCATAAATGCCCTTTTTGTGCAAGGCCTTGGAGACTGCAAAGCCATGAACTCCAGCTGCAGCCACTACCTTCTGCAGCTCACTTGTTGACTGCTGTCATCACGGTAGCCTCTGTGACAAGTGCTATTTTCCTTCGGCAACTAAGTTTAGAAAGGCAGCCTGACCTAGACAGTATGGTGGTGTTTTCATATTTTTTTCCATTTTGTCAGGGTGGACTGCAGTGAGCCCTGAGGTGTGTTCAGTGCCTTTGTGGTGGCCTAGTACCCGTCCCTAAATATGTGGTCTTCTATTATCATGTTCCTGACTTGTCTTCATTTTGGTTAGTGTTGAAAATCTACCATACCTCTGGACCATATAAAGAGGTATTTATTATGAATTCATTGAGAAGAGGTGATCCTCCAATTTTCTACGTCAACAAATAGGGTAACATGGCTCTTGAGAAGTTAGCATAGTTATGCCAAGTGGATGAATACTTTCTCGGACTCACAATTTTGGTTTATAATTTTCAGTACATTGTTGTCAGGTTTTGGAGTTTTTCTTTTGATTTGACATGTACAGTGTTTTGTAGGTTTGATCAGAATCCTAATTCAATATTTGTATTTAGAAAAACAGTAAAATGTGAAAATAGTTGTGCGGGCTAAATACTTTTTCAAGGCACTGTGATGGAAAGTCAGTAACATGGAACCTTTATCTGTTCCTCACAGCTGCTGCCTAATTTGTTGCTTCTGTTTTGGTCTTAATTTAGTGACGCACTGAATACTTTAAATTTATCTCTCAAAGCTGTCCTTGCAGGCCCTTGGGTATATGTATTTCACTGAACAATCGCTGAATTTTTTATACTGTGTTTTATTGTAGAATGTTTCCTCACTTTCTATTTGGAATAGCCAACTGACACAATGTGTCCATTTTCACTGCATCCATAAAAGTAAATCCAGATTGTAATCTTTCAGTCCTTGTGCCTTTTTCTGCCTAAAATATAAAGTAGATCTTGCATGATTCAAATTATACCTGAAGGCAATAGCGTCTGTAATCAATCAGATTAATAATCGTTCAGTGCTGTTGTAATATACAAGACTTTGGGCTTGTCTGAGTCATAGTAATATTTGAAATTACCCTTGTTTCTCTAAGTCATTTACTCAATCTTCGGCCTTAGCTGTGAAGAGTAGATTTGCTCTTCGGATTCTGTCATTTATTAATTTCTGTTGAATAAAGTTAGAGCAGCAAGCGTTTTGTTTCCATTGACTGAAATGCTTTTGGTGCTCTTTGCTTGATTTCAGCAATTATTCAAAATGCTGTTGAAAATGAAAGGATAGGTTTTTCTCTGTGGAAAATCAAGTTTTTTTTCATTCACAGGTCTCACCTGCCAGACTTAATATTTTAGTGGGATCAAACTGGCAGATTTTCCAAACTATTGGCTGTTGCTCCTATTAATACCCCAACATACAATTTTTAGTTCCTATATTATGAGGCACAGTAGTGTAACATTCTTTGTTGAGCAAGATGAGTTTAAAGTAGGGGTTCCCAACCTTGTTATGCCCTAGATCCTTACCATTAACCAAGGTCTCTGTAGCCCCCAGGTTGGGGAAAACCTGATTTAAAGGGTTTAATGTCCATTCGGATTTCCAAAATAAGTGGATTATTGGGGTTTTAATTACCCAGTCCAAATATTTTGCCTGTAAAACATCTGGACTTGGACCTCTTTCACGACTAGGAAAAATCTCTGCGGGCCGCTGGTGTTTGTGGCTAAGACACCAACCAAGCCTGATGTTATATTTCAATGTATCTTTAACATCATAGGTACTAGTGATGCTCTGGTGATTTCAATACTTTCTCATTTACTAGTGTTCATGTTACCAGACATCCCACCCTGCAAAAACTCATTTCAGGGAGGTAACACCATCAATTTGCGGGAGACTCCCGGAACTTCCAGGAGAGATAGGATGTCTGCAATAGAGTAGCTCCTTAGCAGCTAGCCAGCTAGTTTAAATAACGTTAGCAATGCTGATGAATGAATGACACCTGTTAAACTCACCTCAACATGTCTTTTACAGTCTTAACCCACCATGGGCAATAGAAAAGTCACTGTTGCAAACAGCACAGCGAGCAACACTATCATTATTTTTGACCCCTATTAGGCAGGGGTACACTTTAGTGTAGTCTGGGGTGATGTACGTTTTATATTTTCTTTTTTTGGAACACTCTCCCATGGCACGCTCTTGCTTGCGTTCTCTCTCGTGCTCTCTCTTGCTTTCTCTCGCTCTCAAAAAATCGATTTTCGTGATATTGTATATAATTTGCAGGCATCAGGGAGCCACTATTTATATACGGGAGACTCCCGGAACTTCCAGGAGAGGTGGGATGTCTGTGTTACAAGTTTTTGTGGCAATGAAAATGCTGCAGTCAAAGCTCGCAGTAAATTTATTATCATATATCAGCATGTACAACCGTGCAATTTGTTTCCCTGTAGGCTTACCTAGTAAATCCAAGAACCATAATAGAATCAATGAAAGACTGCACCCAACAGGACAAGTGTCCAATGTGAAAAAGACAAACTGTGTAAATACAAAAGGAAAAAATAAGTAACAATAAATAAGCAATAAACATTGAACATGAGTTGAAGAATCCTTGAAAGTGAGACTATAAATTGTGGGAAGAGTTCAGTGGAGTGAGTGAAGTTATTCGCACTGGTTCAAGAGCTAATAACGGTTCCTGAACCTGGAGGTGGGCATCTTGTGGCTCTTGTACCAGCTTCCTGGTGACAGCAGTCCTGGTGGTCCTTGATGGAGGCTTCTTTCCCCTGGCATGTGCTCTATGGGGTGCGGTTTACCCATGATGGATTGGGTCGTATCCACTACCTTTGAATTGTTCTGAATTTCCTACAAATTTGCAGGGAAATGCACAAAATTGACTTGCAGAAATTTTCTTTATTGCTGTCATGGGTTGTACCTGCAAATGTATGATATATTCCTCTTCAAAATTAGTTGTCATGGTAATGCTCTGAGAAGTGGGGCAGGACGAAGTGTTGTATTCAAAATCAAAATGGCTAATTTGTTTCAGTTCAATGTAGTACCAGATATTGCTTAATTTAAAAATAACTAATTCCAGAGAATTTGTCCAGCTTAGGCCAGTGTAATTGTTTGAAAAGTTAGTGTCCTAGCTGACACTTGCCCTTCATAATATACTAAGTTTGTGGTTAGCTGTCTGCATTGCTGCAAAGGCAGCGAGTGCTGCTAAAGCGTGAAGTGCTTTGTCTTCATGGGAAAAGTGTTATCAGTGGTAAGTAAAGATCTTTGTCCTCCCCTCCACTGTATTATGGAGGACTTTTGAAATGAGGCACCTTAAATGTATATTTCTTGATGAGATTTATCTTGAACAGTAAATAGTGAATAAATAACCAACATTTCTGTTTGCAGTTACTTTTTACAAGAGCACCCTTGTTTTGGCCAAAGGGGAAATAAAGAAAGATGCAACTGGAGCCCAAGCCCCAATTGCGAAGGATGTGCTTCACTCAACAGGAAATACAACTATTGATAAAAGTAACCAGTTTATCAGAAAAACCACTAACGGCAATAACCAAATAGCTGTGCAGCAGAATGGGAATCGGGTTGTCAACAGTAACCAGTCTAATAAAACTACAGCTGGTGCAGCCGGCGAGGGGGGTCAGCCTTCCGGACTTGCGGCAGGTAACAGTACTCAGCCTTCCGGACCTGCGGCCGGCGAGGGGGATCGATCTTCCGGACCTGCGGCCAGTAACAGTACTCAGCCTTCCAGACCTGCGGCCGGTGAGGGGGATCAGCCTTCCGGAACTGCAGCCAGTAACAGTACTCAGCCTTCCGGACTTGCGGCCGGTGAGGGGGATCAGCCTTCCGGAACTGCAGCCGGTAACAGTACTCAGCCTTCCGGACTTGCGGCCGGTGAGGGGGATCAGCCTTCCGGAACTGCAGCCGGTAACAGTACTCAGCCTTCCGGACTTGCGGCCGGTGAGGGGGATCAGCCTTCCGGAACTGCAGCCGGTAATAGTACTCAGCCTTCCGGACTTGCAGCCGGCGAGGGGGGTCAGCCTTCCAGACCTGCGGCCGATAACAATATTGTCCACAATGCCACACAGCAAAGTGGATCCAAGGTTGTCAGCATATCTGATGTGCTCCCGCAGACTTCCCAATCTACCACTATAAACAAAGCTTATAAAAAGCCAGTTGCCACTGATGAAGTAGTTGCCCAAACTACTGCCCTTGATATTCATACTACAACTGAAGTGTCCTTCAAATCAGATATCAACATCGCTGCAAAACCTGCTGTTGAAGATGGTCATTTTATGATGTATCTGATACTGGGATTATTGCTTCTATCAGTGGTATATATTGCATACCACAACAAAAATAAGGTAAGCTTATTAATTTTCTTGGTATAATGTTTGTTTATTATGTGCTGTGCTGTATAACATAGGTGATCATGGTCTTTCCATGATCATGATTGGTCTTGGCAATTCTTTTCTACAGAATTGTTTTGCCATTGCCACCTTCTGGACAGTGTCTTAACAAGATGGGTGACCCCAGCCATTATCAATACTCTCCGGAGATTGTCTGCCTGGTTTCAGTGGTCGCATAACCAGGACTTGTGATAAGCACCAGCTGCTCATATGACCATCCACCACCTGCTCCCATGGCTTCATGTGTCCCTGATCAGTTTTGGTGAGGGGGGGGAGGAGGCAGGGGGGGCTACACCGTGCCTGTGGGTAGCCTGCAGCCTAACAGAGGAGTGCCTTGCACCATCTTTGGTAGAGATGCATTTCCAACCTGCCAACTGTGGTTTAATATGGCAGTTCTAAAGCAGGGGTCCATGGATCCCCTAATGGTATTGCTCCATAGCCTAAAAAGGTTAGGAATACCTCTTCTAAAGGGTGTGCGGTTACAGAAAATCTTGGATTTAGGTGTACGGGGTCTTTCTTTTGTTACATTTAAAATGGCGATTTTGTTATGTTAATCTGGGGAATGCGGCTTTGTTGTGTTTTAACGCTGCAGAGAGTTTGCGCTAACAGTTTGTTTTACTTTAAAATGATGATAAAAAGGTTCTATTAGCCAATGGGTGGTTATGTATCGTTTTGTTTTCGGATGCCATGCTGTATGATATGACTGTGGACTGGGTTTTGGGGGGAGTCGGAGGAGAGACGAGGAGGATGGCGGACGTGCGGAGAGGTTCCGATCGATCACTCAGGGTGGTCCCGAGCCGTGAGTCGATGGAATTCGGGTGGTCGTCTGACATCGAATTGAGCTCCAACGGTAGCGCGCGAAGAACTTGGACTTTGATAAGTGTTGGCACCTTTTTTTTTCCCATTACTTTCCTCTCTGTATCAAATGCATATTAATGTCATAGAATTAGTAATATTTATAAAGTGTATGTGTTAAAATTTACTGGGTGTGCTGGCTGATGATTGATGTTTGTGATTGATTCGGGCGGCGACTGACCCTGAGGGGAGTGTTGAAGCAGGTGCTGGGCGGGATTTCCCCTAGACATACACGAGCCAATATAACGGAACGTTACATAGGTCCACATAATATTTGAGTATGATGAGGCATACTGTGGAGCAGAGGGGTATCTGAGGTGACCCATGGCATTGGGTTTGGTCTCCCTTGTGTCAAGGAATTCCACAAGTTCACCATTTTGAAGATCTGAGGGGCTAGGGCTAGTCCTGAAGGGCGTTGGCCCAAAATGTCAACTGTTTACTCTCTTCCATAAATGCTGCCTGACCTGCTGAGCTCCTCCAGCATTTTTTGTGTGTGTGTGTTGCTTTGGAATTCCAGCATCTGCAGATTTTATCATTTTTTATTTCAGATCTAAGCCTTGTTAGACAAATCTACTTTATAGCCAGAGTGAAGTTGAAACCTTCATATAATTGCTTTGTTTCATTTCAGATTATCTCCCTGTGTCAGAAAGGTGGTCCCAAAAGAACTAGGCGGCCAAAGACTTCTGATTATCAACGGCTTGATCAGAACTTGAGTGAAGTCATCACGAGTCTCAAAAAGAAATCCAACTTCAAGATGAGCTGAAATTTTCTGATATAAGCTCTGACATCTAGCAGAAAATTCTTCTTTCAATGGAAGTTTTCCTAGTTGTGTTATTATATGTAGGTCCTTTGATTTACTGTGTTTTTTCTTTTGTATATGCGCCTCTTGCTGAGAAGGTTTGTCTAGTATCAGGGGATTCATGCTCCTTCTTTACATGAAGTAATGTTTTAAAAAAAAAAGGAAATGTGGAAATAAAAAGCCAAACAATGAATTGGATGTTTGAAATTTTATTTTTTAAAATATAAATGTATGTTTGCACTAAGATTGCTTTACACCAGTATGCAGTAAGTCATGGTATAGTTTTGTTTTGCTAGTTGGATGACTCGCCTTAATAATGGTACTTGAGATTTGTTCATCAGCATGAATCTTGTCTAGTAACTTGTGCCAGCCAACATTTAGGTAAGGGAGTCTCCAACCTTTCTTATGCCATTAACTGAGGGGTCTGCACCCCAGATTGGGAAGCTCTGATCTAGATCTTGAATCTATGGTACTTCAGTTTGTGAAGGAAATGACAATAGTTGGGGGAGTGAATATTTGGTAATATTAAGTTACTTAACCAGATGCCTGGCTGATTAACTTGCATGCCTCTTAACTGAATCTACTTTTAAAAAGTAGAATCACACCATTTCTACTGCTTGATGATACTTGAAGAGAGAATTTTTAAGCAGCTTTTGCATTAATTTTATGGACTTAAGTGAGCTGATCAAGATTTGCTCAAAGATGCACCTTGATTTAAATGGTGCCCAATGGTCCCTGCAAATTGTCTATCATTTAAAAAAAACAATTTTGTTTGATCTCAGAACTCTTCCTGAGCAGAATTAGTTTGGTTTGGGATTTCTTTCTTCCCACCTTTCTCTCTCCCCGCCCCCCCCCCCCGCCACCCCCACCACTTTTATTTTATGATGTGGCATTTTGTTTGAGTTAAGACAACCAATGGTGTAGTGGCATCCACACTAGACTGAGGCGAGTGATCGCAGGTTCAAATCCGGCTGGCTCCTTGAACACTTTCCATCTGTGCTGGGTTGAGTGTCAAGCTAGCTACTCAGCCTCATTTTAAAAATAAAAACAGACAAATGCTAAAGAAACAGCAAGGTTGCCACCCCAATGCACCATGAGGTGCAGAGGGGAACAACAAACAGATCTTGAGTTGAGACTATTTGATGATTATAATTAAACTAGATGGCTGAAATGGCGATATTGTTCATATTAGGTGATGGAATTGTCTTTGCGTGAATGGACCTGAAAGTATTGTGGAATTTGTACTGAATTTTCATGCCTTGAAATTAGTGGGTTTTTTTTGAGGCAATTAGCTTTATTTTCAAACTAAGGATGAATATAATAGGCATAATTAAATTACTTTGGAATCTCATGTAATCAGTTCTAATTTTTTTTTAATTAAGCTGTTGCAATGTGCCAAAATGTAAATTGAATATTGTCCTACTTTGCTATGAAAGTTTCATGGACCACTGTGCAGCCCCATTGCATCTGAATGTATGACATCTCAATAAATTTTCAACTGTCATTTATTGATGGGGGTGCTTTTTATAATCTTTAACATTGCAGCGTTTATAAAATAAGAGTACACGATTAGTACTTGTCCTAGTATGCAAGGGATCTACCAGAGAGATCCAACCCCTACTCCAAAGTTCCATAAAGAAGGAAGGGCATGACAGAAGACGTTATGGTCATCTACTGCACCAAGGAAGACCTCAGTTTGTGACGCTTGTTCATACCAATGGACTTAACTGCCAAGGTCAAGAGTGGAACTGGCCTGTGCCATGGCTTTTCCACTTTTTAAAAAAAAAACACAACACAAACTCCCTCCTGTCATCATTGGACACAATGGATAACTACTGTTTGATTGGAGCAAAATCAAAGTTGTGGCCGTTGTGAAATCTAAAATAAAGGCAAAGAGCTGAGGGTGGGGGGGTGGGGTGGAATTGTGGTTGGCAACATCTATGGAAAGGAATGGAGATAAAATGTTTGGGTCTAAAATCCATTTGTCAAAACTTCTGTCAAAGGGGATTTAAAATGAAACGGTAACTGTTCCTTGCACAGACACTGTCTGGCTAAACTAATCCCAGCTTTTTCTGTTCTACAGAATTGCAGTCCCTGACAAAGCAGGACTTGTGCTGAGAGCAATGCAGAGTTTAAGGTTAAGATTACTTTGATTTTGGATCAGACACTGTTCAGAAAGACAAGTAAAATGCTAATCATCTAGTATGGGCATCCAATGAATTGTTAATAATGTAGAATGAGATGGGAGATAGAAATAAGCAGATCAGGTAGCATAGGTCTTTCCAGTACAGAATGGTCATATCCAAGTTTATAGCATAGTCATGTCCAGCTGTGCGACAGTAAAAGAGCTTGTTTTACCTTTGGCTAACTCTGGACCTTTCCTTCAGCTGTCTGCCTTGGCTTTTCCACGATCCTAGCAACTGACAATTTGCCACTTAGAACGGCAGTTAAACCAGAATAAAATGTTACTGCAGCCTGCTGGAACTGACTTTGTATGCTAGGATAGGCGTGTACCTATCTCGCTGGGTATGAGGCTGCCTGTCAAAGTGATGTAGGGGGTGAGGCTGCTGTCACATGCAAACAGCTACTTGGAGCCACAGGTGAGAGCTGAGTGTCTGGTGGGGATCAAAGGTGAGTGAGCTGCCTCGGAACGGACATGACAAGCCCCTTCACCGGAGGACACCCCGGACACTCCATACACATGGATGCAGAACATATTGCAAAACAAATTGCCTGAGCTGCCATAGCTTGCATGTTCAAATCCTAGAATCTTTTAAATGTATTTGCCATCCCTTTGGCATTGAGGAAATTTACATTTCCATGGCCTGAAACTGTAAGGCCACTTCTCTAATTCAAATGCTCTCTTGACAAATGCATTATTTCCTAAACCAGATAATCTAATATTCTGCTATCTATCTTCCCATGCTCATCTTGCACAACCTCATGGTCCCAAAACATAGTATACACAGTTGGGGAAAGCTCACCAACACCCACTTTCTGAAGAGAGCTGGACTTTGTACATTTATGCACTACAGATGCATAGCAGAGAGCATCTAACATGCTGCGTCACTGCTTGGTATGGAAACTACATTGTGGGAGACAGGAAGGCTGTACAATGCATAGTCAAAACCACCAAAAGCATCACCAACACCAGCCTACCTACAGATTATACAGAAACAGGGCCAATAACATCATGGAGGGTCCCACCCATCCTGTTCATGGACTGTTGTTACATTCCCATCAGGGAGAAGGCTACATAGCATCCGCACCAGGTCCACGACAATCAAAAACAGTACTTTGACCAAGCAGTAAGGCTGATCAACGCCTCCACCCTCTAACCCAATTCTCCACACCTGTAAGCACCACTTTATCATTTACTGTCAGTCAACTTTTGTATGGACACACCTGTGCCTAGTGTCACTTTATGGCCATACAATTGATGTTTATAAGCTCTTGCATATATATACTTACCGTGTTTTTAATTATTGCGTTCCTAATGTATTTTCTTGTGCTGCCAAATTTAGAGTAACTATTTCACTAATGCCCTTCCTTTATGAGGAGGCTGAAGAGAGCTTGTGTAATGGAAATAGCATTCAATAATCTTGAATGTGATCTCTACTAATTGTGTATTATATTCTCTTGTGTGACAGTCAAAAATGTTCTGCAAGTCCAAATGCATCACATGGATTGGATTCTGCCTTATCTATTCTATGAGCTACAACTTCAAAAACTCAAAAAAAAACTGAGGCAACACACACAAAAAACGCTGGTGAACACAGCAGGCCAGGCAGCATCTATAGAAAGAGTCCTGACGAAGGGTCTTGACCTGAAACATCGACTGTACCTCTTCCTATAGACGCTGCCTGGCCTGCTGCGTTCACCAGCATTTTTTGTGTGTGTTGCTTGAATTTCCAGTATCTGCCGATTTCCTCATGTTTGCGTTTTTAAAAACGGACCTAGATTTCTTTCCACTTAAACAGTAATCTACCTAGAGAGGGAGTTCCCAACCTTTTTTATGCCATGGATCAATACAATTAAGCAAGGGGTCCATAGACCCCAGGTTGAGAACCCCTGATACTAGAGCAACTGCAGGCCGGGCAGCATCAATGGAGTGGAATAAACAGTTGAAGTTTGAGCCAAGGTGCTTCATCAGGACTGAAACTCTCTAGTGGTGTAGGTAACTCCAGCCTCACCAAACAGGGCCATTTTCTGATCATCTTTCGGAATGAATGGTGGGTAGGTCCTAGCATTGCCAGTGATATTCAGTCTGTCAAAACATTATCACTGAGTTCAACTTGAAATTTGATAGGGAGAAAGTAATGTCTGATGTAGCAGTATTTCAGTGGAGTGAAAGAAATTGCAGCAATATGAGAAAAGAGCTGGCAGGGATAAACAGCAGAGCAGCAATGAGGTGAGTTTCTGGGGAAAATGAGGAAGGTACAGGATAGATGTATTCCAAAAACACAGAAATACTCAAACGTTAAAATAGTACAACTGTGGCTGACAAGGGAAGTCAGAGCTAGTATAAAAGCAAAAGAAAGGGCATACATCAAAGCAAAATTAGTGGTAAGACAGAGGATTGGGAAGCTTTTAAAACCTTACAGAGAGCAACTAAAGGAATAATCATTTGGAGCAAAAAGATAGAATATGAAAACAAACTAGCAAACCATATCAAAGTAGATAGTAAATGCTTTTTCAAATATGTAAAAAAAAATGAGAGATATGAGAGTGGATGTAAGACTGCTAGAAAATGAGACTGGAGAAATAATGGGAACGCGGAAATGGTAGATGAATTAAATGAGTATTTTTCATCAGTCTTCAATGTGGAAGACACTAGCAGTGTGCAAAATGTTGAAGGATGTGAGGGAAGAGAAGTGAGTGCAGTTACGAATACAAGGGAGAAGGTGCTCAAAAAGCTGAAAGGCCTAAGGGTACATAAGTCATCCAGACCAGGTAAACTGCATCCTAGGGTTCTGAAAGAGGTACTGTTAGAGATTGTGAAGGCATTAGTAATGATCTTTTAAAATATATTGGATTCTGTCATGGTGCAAGAGGACTAGAAAGTTGCAAATGACATTCACACACCAGAAGTGAAATTATAGACCAATTCGCCTGATCTCAGTGGTTGGGAAGATGTTGGAGTTAATTGTTAAGGATGAGATTATGGAGTACTTGGTGAACCAGGACAAGATGGGACAAAGTCAGCATGGTTTCCTTAAGGGAAAATTTTGCCTGATGAACTGGTTGGAATTCTTTAAGGAGAATACACGTAGGATAGATAAAGGGGATGCAGTGGATGTTGTATATTTGGACTTTCAGAAAGCCTTTGACAAGGTGCCACACATGAGGCTGCTTACCAAGTTAAGAGCCCATGGTATTACAGGAAAGTTACTGGCATGGTTAGAGCATTGGCTGATTGGTAGGAGGCAGCAAGTGAAAATGAAAGGATCCTTTTCTGGTTGGCTGCCGGAGACTAGTGGTGTTCCACAGGGGTCGGTGTTGGGACCGCTTTTTATGCTTTACATAAATGATTTAGATAATGGAATAAGTGGCTTTGCTGCAGATGATACAAAGATTGGTGGAGGGGCAGGTAGGCTGTAGAAGAACTTAGATTAGGAGAATGGGCGAGAGAGTGGCAAATGAAATACAATGTTGGAAAATGCATGGTCATGCACTTTGGCGGTAGAAATAAATATGCAGACTATTTTCTAAATGGGGCAAAAATCCAAAAATCTGAGATGCAAATGGAATTGGGAGTCCTTGTGCAAAACACCTTAAAGATTAACTTTTGGTGTTGGTGGTGAGGAAGGCAAATGCAAAAGGCATTGATTTCAAGAGGTCTAGAATACAAGAGCAGGGATGTGATGCTGAGGCACTGGTGAGGTCTCACCTTGAGTATTGTGAACAGTTTTGGGTTCCTCATCTAAGAAAAGATGTGCTGGCATTAGCGAGGGTTCAGAGGAGGTTCACAAGGATGATTCCAGAATGAAAGGGTTATCATACGAGGAACATTTGATGGCTCTGGGTCTGTACTTGCTGGAATTCAGAAGGTTGAAAGGGGATCTCATTGAAATCTTTTGAATGTTGCAAGGCCTAAACAAAGTAGATGCAGAAGGGAAGTTTCCCATGGTAGAATAGTTGAGGACAGGAGGGCACAGCCTAGGGTAGAGAGGGGGGGTCCATTTAAAATTGAGATGTGGAGAAATGTCTTTAACCAGAGGGTGGTGAATTTGTGGAATGGTCCTCTCCTCTCGTTGGACCATTCACATTCTGATTTAGGAAATCTTCCTGTATACTCTGAACATATTCTGCCCCATCTAAACCTCTCGGACTAAGAAGGTTCCAGTTTATATGAGGGAAGTGGAAATCCCCCATGACAACAGCCCTATTATTTTTACACATTTCCTTAATCTAATTACGTATCTGTTCCTCAATGTCCACTGGCTATTGGAGCATCTGTAGAACAATCCCATCAGTGTGATTTCACCCGTCCTATTCCTGAGTTCAACCCAAATGGTCTCAGACTTTAACCCACCATTACAGCTCCCCTGAGTGTATCTGTGATATTGTCTCTGATTAGTAATGCATCTCAACCCGCCTCTCCACCCCCCCGACCTTTACCTCCTCCTCTATCTTTTCTAAAACTTCAAAACCTGGCACGTTAATCACCCATTCCTGCCCCTCTCTCAACCAAGTTTCAGTAATGGCTAAATCATCATAATTCCATCTACTGATCATTGCTCTAAATTCATCACACCCATAATATTTGTAGCATTAAAATATATACACTTCAAACTATTTGTCCCAGCATACCTGTTATTTTGATTGTGCCTTTCAATACTTTCTCTGACATCTAACTTCCAGTCCGATCCTTCCTTTACTGACCTGGTGCTCTGGTTCCCAATCCCCTGTAAAACTAGTTTAAACTCTCCCGAGTACTATCAGCAAACCTCCCAGCCAGGATATTGGTTCTCCTCCAGTTCAGGTGCAACCCATCCCTCATGTACAAGTCACCCCTTCCCCAGAAAAGGTTCCAATGATCCAGGAAATTGAAACCCTGTCCCCTGCACCATTTCCTCAGCCTCTCATTCATCCATGCACTACTTACCCACTACTCCAGCACAGGGAGTAATCCATAGATTACAACCTTGGAGGTCCTTCTCTTCAGCCCCTTTCCTAACTCTATATACTCACTGTGTAGGACCTCTTCCCCATTTCCGCCTATGTCATTGGTGCCAGTATGCACCACGACCTCTGGCTATTCTCCCTCCCCCTTGAGAATATCCTGTCACCACTCTTGGGTTGGTGCTGGATCCGTAAAGAGAGAATTTGTAGAATGCCTACAAGATGGCTTTTTAGAGCAGCTCGTGGTTGAGCCCAATAGGGGAAAGGCAATTCTTGAATGGGTGTTGTGTAATGAAACAGATTTGATTAGGGAGCTTAAGGTATAGGAACCTTTAGGAGGCAATGATCACAATATGATAGAATTCACCATGCAGTTTGAGAGGGAGAAGGTAAAGTCAGATGTTTCAGTAATAGAGTGGAGTAAAGAGAATTACGGAGCATGAGCGAGGAGCTAGCCAAAGCCGATTCAAAGGGGACATTAGCAGAGATGATGGCAGAGCAGCAATGACTGGAGTTTCTGGGGGCAATTTGGAAGGTGCAGGATCGATACATCCCAAAGATGAAGACAGATTCTAAAGGGAGAATGATGCAACTGTGGCTGACAAGAGAAGTCAAAGACAGTATAAAAGCAAGAGAGGGCATATGATATAACAAAAAAATAGTAAGAAGTTAAAGGATTAGGAAGCTTTTAAAAACCTACAGAAAGCAACTAAAAAAGCCATAAGGAGAAAAAAAGATGAGATATGAAGACAAACTAGCCAGTAATATCAAAGAAGGTACCAAATGTTTTTCAAATATATAAAGAGTAAAAGAGAGGCAAGAGTGGATATCAGGCCACTGGAAAATGATGCTGAAGAGGTAGTAATGGGGGACAAAGAAATGGTGTACGAACTTAATAAGTATTTTGTGCCAGTCTTCACTGTTGAAGACTCAAGCAGTATGTCATAAAATTTGAGAATGTCAGGGGCAGAAGTGAGTGAAGTTGCTATTACTAAGGAGAACGTGCTTGGGAAGCTGAAGGTGGTCAAGTCACCTGGACCAGATGGACCACACCCAAGGGTTCTGAAAGAGGTGGCTGAAGAAATTTTGGAGGCATTATTAATGCTCTTTGAAGATTCACTAGATTCTGGAATGATTCCAGAGGGCTGGAAAATTGCAAGTGTCACTCCACTCTTTAAGAAGGGAGGGAGGCAGAAAAAAAGGAAATTATAGGCCAGTTAGTCTGACCTCAGTAGTTGGGAAGATATCATAGTCCATTAATAAGGATGAGTTTGCAGGGTTCTTGCAGGCACATGATAAAATAGGCCAAAGTCAGCATAGTCTCCTTAGGGGGAAACCTTGCCTGACAAATCTGTTGGATTTTTTTGGGGAAACAGCAAGCAGGATAGACAAAGAAAAGTCAGTGTATGTTTGAACAATCTATGTTCTGTGCCTATTCTGGTATCTGTCCCCCACTTTTCCTTCGCTACATCGACGACTGCATTGGCGCTGCTTCCTGCACGCATGCAGAACTCGTTGACTTTATTAACTTTGCCTCCAACTTTCACCCTGCCCTCAAGTTTACCTGGTCCATTTCCGACACCTCCCTCCCCTTTCTAGATCTTTCTGTCTCTGAAGACAGCTTATCCACTGATGTCTACTATAAGCCTACTGACTCTCACAGCTATCTGGACTATTCCTCTTCTCACCTTGTCTCTTGCAAAAACACCATCCCCTTCTCGCAATTCCTCCGTCTCCACCGCATCTGCTCTCAGGATGAGGCTTTTCATTCTAGGACGAGGGAGATGTCTTCCTTTTTTAAAGAAAGGGGCTTCCCTTCCTCCACTATCAACTCTGCTCTTAAACGCATCTCCCCCATTTCATGTACATCTGCTCTCACTCCATCCTCCCACCACCCCACTAGGAATAGAGTTCCCCTGGTCCTCACCTACCACCCCACCAGCCTCCGGGTCCAACATATTATTCTCCATAACTTCCGCCACCTCCAACAGAATCCCACCACTAAGCACATCTTTCCCTCCCCCCCCCTCTGCATTCCGCAGGGATCGCTCCCTACACAACTCCCTTGTCCATTCGTCCCCCCCATCCCTCCCCACTGATCTCCCTCCTGGCACTTATCCATGTAAGCGGAACAAGTGCTACACATGCCCTTACACTTCCTCCCTTACCACCATTCAGGGCCCCAAACAGTCCTTCCAGGTGAGGCAACACTTCACCTGTGAGTCGACTGGGGTGATATACTGCGTCCGGTGCTCCCGATGTGGCCTTTTATTTATTGGCGAGACCCAGCGCAGACTGGGAGACCGCTTTGCTGAACATCTACGCTCTGTCCGCCAGAGAAAGCAGGATCTCCCAGTGGCCACACATTTTAATTCCACATCCCATTCCCATTCTGACATGTCTATCCACGGCCTCCTCTACTGTAAAGATGAAGCCACACTCAGGTTGGAGGAACAACACCTTATATTCCGTCTGGGTAGCCTCCAACCTGATGGCATGAACATCGACTTCTCTAACTTCTGCTAGGCCCCACCTCCCCCTTGTACCCCATCTGTTACTCATTTTTATGCACACATTCTTTCTCTCACTCTCCTTTTTCTCCCTCTGTCCCTCTGAATATACCTCTTGCCCATCCTCTGGTTCCCCCCCTCCCCCGTCTTTCTTCCTGGACCTCCTGTCCCATGATCCTCTCATATCCCTTTTGCCTATCACCTGTCCAGCTCTTGGCTCTATCCCTCCCCCTCCTGTCTTCTCCTATCATTTTGGATCTCCCCCTCCCCCTCCAACTTTCAAATCCCTTACTCACTCTTCCTTCAGTTAGTCCTGACGAAGGGTCTCGGCCTGAAACGTCGACTGCACCTCTTCCTACAGATGCTGCCTGGCCTGCTGCGTTCACCAGCAACTTTGATGTGTGTTGCTTGAATTTCCAGCATCTGCAGAATTCCTGTTGTTCATCATATGTATTAATCTGTTTTTAGACAAAGAAAAGTCAGTGTATGTTGTTTACTTGGATTTTCAGAAGTCTTTAATTAAGGTGCTGCATATGAGGCTGCTTAATAAGATAAGAGCCCATGGTACAGGAAAGATACTGGCATAGATAAAAGATTGGCCGACTGGCAGCTGGCAAAGAGTGGGAATAAAGGAGGCCTTTTCTGGTTGGCTGCCAGTCACTACTGGTGTTCTGCACCACCAGGGAAGTGTATGGTCATGCACTTTGATAGAAGGAATAAATGCATAGACAGTTTTCTAAAGAGAGAGAAAATTCTAAAACCAGTGCTGCAAGGGGACTTGGGAGTCCTTGTGCAGGATTCCCTAAAGGTTAACTTGCAGGTTGAGTTGGTGGTAAGGAAGGCAGATGCAATGTTAGTATTCATATTGAGATGACTAGAATATAAAAATAAAGATGTATAATGCATTGGTCCAACTGCACCTAAGAGTATTGTGAGTAGTTTTGGGCCCCGTTATCTAAGAAAAGATGTGTTGGCATTGGAGTGGGTCCTGAGAAAGTTCACGAGAATGATTCCTGGAAAGAAAGGGTTAACATATGAGGACTATTTGATGGCTCTAGTCCTCTACTTGGTAGAGTTTAGAAGAGTGATGGTGGGGGGGGGGGACGGATTCTCAGAAACCTATTGAAAATTGAAAGGTCTGGATAGAGTGGATGAGGGGAGGATATCTCCTGTCATGGGGGAGTCTAGATCCAGAGGTCACAGCCTCAGAATAGAGGGGCATTCATTTAGAATGGAGATGAGGAGAAATTTCTTTAGCCAGCTAGCTCTGCAGGCCAAGTTATTTAATATATTTAAAGCAGAGGTTGATAGATTCTTGATTAGTCAGGGTGTCTAAGTGGGGGAAAAAGCAGGAGAATGGGATTAAGAGGGACAATTAATCAGCCACGATGGAATAGCAGAGCAGACTGAATGGGCCAAATAGCTTAATTTTCCTTTGTCAAAAGGTCTTATTGGAAATTAATTGGCCACTGTAAATAGTCCCTACTCTCGATATGTGGAAGGGAGATCAGTGTCGTGATGTTGAGAGAACAGGTTACAGCAAAGTAAATGGAGAGATGAGATTGCTCTGAGAACTGGTATTTATTCCACAGGCCACATGGCGTTTTTCTATGTTGCAAGAAAACATGGTTCAATTTATGACCTCACCCCTTCCCTCCTCCAGGTCCAAGCCGAATCAAACATCGAAAAAGCTCCTTGGAAAATTGGTAAAACAAAGTACAGTAAAAAAAACACACGTGGGTCATTTTGTTCAAGAACATTTGCAGAGCTTCCAATTTCAGGACCTACACCACCAGGTTCAGGAACAGTCACTGCCCCTCAATCATCAGGCTCTTGATCCAAAGCAGATAACTTTACCCAATTTCACTTGCCCCACCATCCAATTGTTCCCACAACCTATGGAATCACTTTCAAGGACTCTTCATCTCATGTTCTCAATATTTATTGTTTATTTTTTATTATTATTATTTCTTTCTTTTTTTTTGTACAGCTTTGTTGTCTTCTGCACTCTGGTTGAATACCCTAGTTGTGTGGTCTTTCATTGATACTGTTATGGTTATTATTCTATAGATTTATTCAATATACCAACAAAAGATGAATCTTAGGGTTGTACACGGTGACATATATATATTTTGATTACAAAATTTACTTTGAAGTTTGATCTCTCCTGCTAATAATTAAACGTACAAATAGTTAAACAACGCTAGTTTTCTGAATAACCAGTAAAGTATCCCGAGCTGAACCAGATAAGGAATTATCTCATGTTCTCGAAGAGATAATTTTAATTTTCCCCTTATTCCACGCGGCAAATAAAAGGAAGGTGAATTTTCCAAGGTAGCAATTTGAGGTTCAGTGATCTCGCTCAATTCGAGGCCCCGACCGGATATCGGACTGCCATAGAAATGATTTACATTCAACTCCGGCCAATCTCTGCAGATTAACTTCATTTTTATTTTAGAAAGTGCCCTTCAAATTAGCTTAGAGTTTAAGAGATTCTAACACAAAATATTGACACTAAATCTTGTTCTACATTTCCGCTTACTCTTTCCTAAATAAGACTTCGTTGTGAAATTGTCTGCTATTTGAACTGCTCGCAGGGCGGGAACTGCAGCCAGTCAGTTTCAGTTCTAGCCGTTTCCTCATCTCTCAACATCCGAGACAACTTGTAGCAATCTGCTCATCAGCGTCCGAAGTGGGAACCAACTTTTTTTTGTCTGCTCTTGGACTTTGCGCCTCTCTTACACGGGCTAGACGAAGGTACTGCGAAAACTTTACTATCTTTTCTCCCGCATTCCGCCTGATTTTGGTCGCTGCTCGGAAGTACTAGAAGCCGCGCTACTGCGCCCTCAACTGCACTTCCTTTGTCCACTGTCGCTGGATGTTTGTGACTGGTCATGTATAGTGAAATGATTACTTTTTAAGAAAAAACGTATGTTTATTATAATCTAATTTTGTTGTTTTGACTCCTTTCTCGCCCCCAAAATGTCCATGTTTTATCAATACCCGAACTGGGGATATTGGCCCCTGTCGGGAGTCGAGAGAGAATATGGCGAAATCCCGTCTGGAACTTTTAACGCCCAAAGGAACAAAGTTATTCTGGTTTCAAGGTCGCCGAAAAGTTTGTTGACTAAAATTATGCCCAAGCAGATAAAAGCTACACGCTTTAACCAGCAAAGATAACACTTTCTGGCAAAACGATATTAATGGAAGGGACACGTCCCCGGAACAAAGGTTGGAGCTGATTGGCTTTTATCTCTGTCAATCACGCAGGCGGGGCCCGAATGCTTGGCTCCCCGTCGTCACGTGACCATTTACAGTACCGTGGCAGGAACTGCAGATTTATAAAGATGTCTTTTTTAAAGTTAAGATTTATCCGAACAAGTTCAGCGAACTCTGAATCAACATTTATTCAGAACGATAATTTTTAAACTTGGTTACTTTAGAAACAAATATGTAAGTAGAGGACAGCACACATAAATATTTAGGAAAGATACAACCATACAATGAATTAAAGTGGTCACGTGATTTCTCCCAAAGATAGGTTTATCATGCACTCTAAATTTCTGGCCTATTAATATTAATAACCTTTTAAATAACTGAAAGAGTGATAATATTGAGCTTTTCAGTGAGGGTTGGCATGTCGATGTGTCCTATTGATGTCAGTTCTTTTGTAAATTTGGGGCTTTTAACAATGCATTCAGTAGTATGGATTGAAATGTAATGGAAATAATTATTTCTCTGATTTTAAAAAGATAAATCTGTCGTCTCTCTTTCTCTTTGTAAATCCTACATAGTTGCTATTGCTTCCTGTTTTGGAAGCACTTTCCGAGTAGTAGAACATCCAGACTGGTTAAGAATGGCCGATCTATGGACACTGCTATAAGGAACTAGTTTCCATCATATTATTAAATCCGAAGGCCCAAAGTGCATGTATACTTTTGTTCCTCTGAAAGGCAGAACTAGTTTTCTTTCTGTCTGCCTCTCCTATCTGTTTTTGATGCCATTCGTTACAATACTATGGAGGCATGGTTAACATAGCAAGTGCATTTTGTGTATTTTCTGACTTATGGACTTAATCAACTTCTCTATTTTTATTAAACTACAACCCATTCCTCAACCAGGGCAGTTTGTAGCTGAGTCCTACTATAGCAGGGGTTCCCAATCTGTGGAGTAGAGAACCCTTCTTACTGGTATTGGTTCATGGCATAGAAAAGGTTGGGAACCCTGTACTTTAGCAATATTCAAGTTTTCTATTATATATTTATTTTTTGATTTTTTTTTTCCCATGATTTGTCTTCTTTGGCACAATGGTTGTTTGATGCTCTATGTTATATTTTAGAACTTTTTCATAAGTTCTATTGTATTTCTTTATTTTCCTGTAAATGCCTGCAAGAAAATGAATGAAAATGAATCTAGTATGCAATAACTCACAGGTCCTTCCGTAATAAATTTATTTTGAACTTTGAAATATGGTTGGTGCAAAACAATGCACTCAAAATACTGGAGGAGCTCAGCTGGTGAGACCGCATCTATGGAAATGAATAAACGGTCAACATTTCTGGTCAAGACCCTTCTTCAGGACTGAGAAGCGAGGCGGGAAGAAGCAATTGCTGGAGTTAAAAAGGTGGGGGGAGGGGCAGGACACTAGCTGGAAGGTGATGGGTGAAGCCAGGTGGGTGGGAAAGGTCAAAGGCTGGAGAAGAAGGAATCTGATAGGAGGGGAGAGTAGTCTATGGGAGAAAGGGAAGGAGGAGGGGACCCAGCGTGAAGAAATAGGCAGGTGAGAAGAAGTAAAAGGTCAGATTGGGTAATAGAGAAAAGGGGGGGGGGGGATTTATTCACCGGAAGGAGAAATTGATTTTCATGCCATCAGGTTGGAGGGTACTCAGAGAATATGAAGTGTTGCTCTTCCACCCTGAGAGTGGCCTCATCTTGGCAGAAGGAGGCCATGGACCGACACGTCGGAACGGGAGTGAGAATTGGCACTGAAACATTTGGCCACCAGGAGCAGACTGTGTAACTCCCACAGGTTACATATTCCAAACAGTAATACCTTGAGGGACTGTTTCGGAGTAGTGCTTACTTTTTCTGCACAGCACCCATTCACCATATAAAATGTATGTCTGATTTATAACTGAGCAATACTTTTAATGATAGAAAATGGTTACTCAGTACTTGGGGACCACTTATGTGCTGACGGTGATATTGTATAAACTGAAAATTACTATTTAAATTATAGATCAGGACAGATTCTAGAGACAGCATATTGACACATAAATAATTCAGTTCTTTAAAGGGGAAATGTGTTTTAACTTGCCATAGTGTCAGTGATATGGTTTCTGTGGTTCAAACAGAACATGCCATTTATGACACATTTCAAAATGTGTTGCCTATTACTTTTGCACTTCTGCAAATTTGCTGGCATTTTGCGATTTTTCAAAAAGATATTGTTTCTAAACTACATGTATGTATTGCATCTTAATAATGGCTACATCGTGAAGTTAAGAATTTTATTGCTAATTTTTGTGGGTTGGGTTTATTGGATTTATCAAGATGCCCAAGTGCAATTGGACAATACATCAGCTTTCCCATAAATCAGGTGTTGCCAACTGTTTTTAGAAGACATGTTGCCTATCAGGGTTTGTGGTTGTGCTCGACAGCGCCACCTAGTAGAGAGGGTGGTCAAGGACACAGTCAGATGCTTGCATTCCGCCTGTTATGAATACCGGATCCCCAAAGAAATGTTTCAATTGCAGACACAAAGGTCATTTTGCCAGGGATTGCCCACAACCCAGATGGATTGGAAATGGTCAGGATGTAACAAAGGATGAAAGATCAACCACCTTACTCTCAATGTAATGTCCAGGGTTCCAGTGGAGATTGACGACTGTATCTGGACTTACCTACGGGGTCTCCAAGTGCACTTGCCAATCGTTGCTTATCCTTTGTTGTGTGATGAGTTTTGGATCTACAAAGGGAGTGAATTTGGTTCTTGTCATCAAAAGGGGGAATATTGTATTTGTCAAGAGAATTTAATTAAGAATGCGTTAATAGGTTGTGGGGTTGCTTCTAATGATTATCCACGATCTATTTTACCTGTCAATAACAGGATATTCCTAAAGTTTGCTTGATGGATGATACTTACTACATTGCTACTTCAAGCATACCTTACAAGAAGGAATCTTTAAGTTGCAACTTGCAGTGTTTAACGTTTTACGGGACTTAGTTTTGACTGGGCAAGTGTTACCCAAACCTTTTGCAAAACCACCTATTCAACTGGAGGTGTGTATGTATATCAGTGATACTGCTGAGGGCTTACTTAGATATGTACCTACTGCTCTTTGCCCCTATCTTTTATTTTACATCAGAGTGGTATAGGGTTATTTACCATAATGAAGCTATTGCTAGACAATGGGGGGAGATGTTGGCAGTGGCTGATTTAAAATATCACAGAAAATGTCGAACTCCAATGGTTCAAGAACAGTGGAAGTAGACAAACCAATTCTCTTTGTTCCTGCCACGTGCTTGAAGGGGGTGCAGATGCCCATTTTGTGAGTCCCTCCCTCCACCATTTTGTGGATGATGAACTGATTCTTGTTTGGGGATAACCTAATCAGAGCAATTGAATGTGGACACAAGAAGCTTCAGCCAATGACCTGCTGAATCTGAGACCATTCTCTGATGTGTAGCTATATTATGTAAAATGACAGACCTACCAGAGAAACAATCTGTAATCTCTTTGGACTCAGTGTCCTGGTCACCTAGTTTGGCTGGTTTGAACCAGTCAGAGTTGAAAGGAACAAAGACACGAAGCTGGGGAGCAGAAACCTTAGAACAATGTTGGCTGTAGCCCTGAACCAGAGCCAATAAAAAGATGTTAAGGGTCAGCCAGGTGATTTATCTCCAATAACACTGGAACGCTACATTTGAATTGATAAGAAATGAATATAAAGGTGGACACTTCAATTGTGCTATCAGCGATAACTCTGGAGAATCACCTTCGAGAGGAAGAAACTCCCAAGCCAGGGGCTGGGAGAAGAAAGGATCAAATATTTGCCCAAAGAGAGGTCCCCTATTTCAGTGTTATAAATTGCACAAGTGGTCTGAGTATTGTCACAGGGTGAACGGTAGAATCCATGTTCTAAGTTGTTAGCCCGAGGTCAACATAGTTACGTAGTTGTTTGTGCAGAGACAATAAATTGATGAGAGCTTCAATTAATTAAAAGCTGCATAATGAGTTTCCTAACCTAATTCCGTTGACAAATGGTCAACAGCACGGACCAGAAATAACACCTCCTCCTCGCTGAAAATCAACACTGGCTCACTCCAAGGATACGTGCTTAGCCCACTGCTCCACTCTCTACACCCACGACTGTGTGCCTGGGCACTGCTCAAATGCCATTTGCAGATTGTTGGCAGAATTTCCGATGTTGACAAGGAGGTGTACAGGAGAGAGATAGATCAGCTGGTTGAGTGGTGTCACAACACAACCTTGCACACAGGGTCAGTAAGGCCAAGGAATTGATTGGGGACTTCAGGAAGATCAAGCTGAGGAACACACACCAGTCCTCATCAAGGATCAGAAGTGGAAATGGTGAGTAGTTTCAAGTTGTTGGCTGTCAACCTCTTTGAAAATTGATGCAATTACAAAGATGGCCCGACTGTGGCTATATTTCATAAGGAGTTTGAAGAGACTTGGTATGTCATCAGAAACTCACAGGTATAACGTGGAGAGCATTCTAATGGGTTGCATCACTGTATGGAGGGGACTCTGCACAGGATTGGAAAAAGCTGCAGAACTTTGTAAATTTGCCTTGGTTATAAACTCATTAGATAAGCGCACTAGGTAACAGAGAATGAGGCAAGTGTTTGCCGCCCATTTCCAGAACCCACAACCCCTTATGACTTTGTGATCTGAGGCTGATGTAGGAGCATCTTTCAGGAGGATGAACCCGTGGAAAGCATCAGGCCTAGATGGCGTACATGGCCGAGTAGTGAAAATTAATGCTGATCAACTGACTGGAGTGTTTACAAACATCTTTAACCTCTTGTTTCAGCAGTCTGAGGTACCTACCTGCTTCACGGGGGCATCAATCATAGTGCTGCCCAAGCTAAACATGGTAATCATCCAGTAGCACCTGGACAACGAAGATGTTCATGCTTGGATGCTCTTTATTGACTACAGCTCAGCATTTAATACCATCGTCCTCACTCTGCGCCAAGACCTAGGTCTCGATACCTCCCTGTGGAATTGGATCCTTGATTTCCACACTGGCAGACCCCAGTTAGTACAGGTTGGCACCATCTGCTCCACATCACACTCACCACGCAGAGAGTTGTGTGCTCTACTCACTCTACACTCATGATTGTGTGGCTGTCCAGCTCCAGTGCCGTATCTATGTTTGCTGACGACGCCACGGCTTTTGGCCGAATCAGAAGTGATGATGAACTGGCATATAGGAGGGGGGACTGGTTGAGTGGTGCCCCGATGACAAGCTTTCACTCAACACCAACAAAACCAGAACTGATTATTGACCACAGGAGGAAGAAGCTGGCGGTCCATAAGCCAGTTCTCATTTGGTGAACGGAGGTGGAGAGGGTTAGTAGCTTTAATCTTCTTAACATTAACATATCAGAGGCTCTGTCTTGAGACCAGCATTCAAGTGTCATCACAACGAAAGCATGACAGTGCCTCTTTCTTGGAAGATTGTGAAGATGCGGCATGTCACCAGAAATTCTGACAAACTTCTTTAGATACACAGCGGAGAGTATCCCAACTAGTTGACTGATGGGCTGGTGTGGAAACACCAATTCCCAGGAACGGAAAGTTCCACAGAAAATGGTGGATATTGATACAGCCCAGTCCATCACAGGCAAAGCCCTCCTCACCATTGAGTACATTTACAAGGAGCGCTGCCACAAGAAAGTAGCATCTATTATCAAAGACTCTCACCATCCAGGTCATGCCCTCTTCTTGCTACTACCATCAGACAGGAGGTACAGAAGCCTCAGGACATACAGTAACAGGTTCAGGAACAGTTATTGTCCTACCCCTACCTGAAATGGTGTGGATAACTTCATTCCCTATTACTTTGAACTGACTCTACAAACTACAGGCTCACTTTCAAGGACTTTTTAGAACTCTTGTCCTCTAACATTTCTATTTGCACAATTTGTTTTCTTTTGCACATTCATAGTTTGTCAGTCTTTGTCTGATTGTGTACGTTTTTATCAAATTCTGTTGTATTTTTTTCTCCTGTAAGAAAATGAATCTCAGGTAGTATCTGGTTACATATATATATATATATATATATATATATAATATACACACACACACTTATATATTTATATCATAAGTTGTAAGTAAAAGCATCCGTTAGTCTTGCGGGACCATGGATCTGCACCTGGAAAGTCTTCACTCTCCAGGGCGCAGGCCTGGACAAGGTTGTATGGAAGACCAGCAGTAGCCCATGCTGCAAGTCTCCCCTCTCCATGACACCGATGTTGTCCAAGAGAAGGGCATTAGGACCCATACAGCTTGGCACTAGTGCCGTCGCAGAGCAATGTGTGGTTAAGTGCCTTGCTCAAGGACACAACACACTGCCTCGGCTGGGGCTTGAACTCACGACCTTCAGGTCGCTAGTCCAATGCCTTAACCACTTGGCCAGGTGCCCACATCATAAGTTGTATAATGTATTTTATATGCATACACACACACGATTAGTGCACAAGGAGAAGGGAAAAATAGTGAGGTAATGTTCTTGGGTTCAATGTCCATTAAGAAATCTGATAGTTCGTCTATCCAAATTAGGACCATGAACACCCGAGAAAACCGGCCACAACCTGGTTACAAATGCAGAGGGATGCTCCCCTTTGCACTGTCTGCACTTGAGCAAAGCCTCCACCGGGTCACCTCGATTAGCCCCTGCAGATTCCAATATCACTTCCTGTAAATCACCCAGTGTCCCCTGGCCTTGGGCCTGATCCTCCAGTAGGGCTGAGTTTAATACTGAAGTCAAACGTAGAAGGGTTAACTCCAGTTCCTGTGCTTCATCTGAACCATGAGTTATCCTATGCTGCTGAATGCACTGGAAAAGTTCCCGAGGATTGTCTCCTAGTCCTCACTTTGGTATATTCGCAGCTATCGCAGTCAGTTGGGCCACATGGAAAGGGGTAGAATACCGTGTCACAACCGCTGCCCCGGCTATGGTGTTTCGTGCACTCTCTCCGTTACCACGGGCTCCATTGGGGCTGCGGGTAATGAAGGTTCCACTCCCTCTTGGAAAAATTCATAGGGAGGCAAACCACTTCCCCGATCATCCTCATAGGCTAAATCACCCCAATCTACATCGTACCAAATACACACATCGCTCTTCTCTGTCTGGGCTGAGAGTTGACCTTGCAGCTTTTCGATTGGTTTTAAACATTTGATGTGGTTGGTGCTCCTTTGTTTTCAGCTGCTGATTTCTGCATGACATTCATAGCAGTCTGTAATTCCTGACACTGACTTTTCCAATTCTATACATCTGTATTCACCTTTTTACACTCTTCAGGTTCCTCCTTTTCCCTTGTTATGAGATCACACTGAGGCACATGGATCAAAGTCACCTGACCCTGCTCCCTCAGAAGTTCCATGTTAGACCATAAGACATAGGAGCAGAATTAGGCCATCTGACCCATCGAGTCTGCTCCACCATTCAATCATGGCTGACCCTTTTTTAAGCCCCCCCTGCTCAACCCCAGTTCCCAGCCTTCTCTCCGTAACCTTTGATGCCATGTCTAATTAAGAACCTATCAACCTCTGCCTAAATCCACCCAATGACCCGGCCTCCACAACTGCACGTGGCAACAAATTCCACAAATTCACCACCCTTTGTTCTTTCCTTTCTCTTTCTATCTCTTCCTTACACTCACTCAATTCCTCTGCCAGTTTCAGTTTTTCTCTCCTCATTTCAATTAGGTCTTCCCACCTACATACCATTATAACAGCTTTTTTAAATACTAGCAGTTTCTTCAATTTCTTCTCACTAACTGCCTTCCACAATGCATCATCTAGGGTTCCTGACCCTCCACTCTGTCTTTCCTATCCACACCTCATAGTCAGGCTAACTTCTTAATAAATATTTAAGAAAATATTTCCTCCAAACCCTCTGGGTTTTTCTTGTCCTCTCCTTTTTCCATTTTAATATCCTAACCATGTGGATGATTCAACGTGAAACGAGGGTCTCAGACCTCTATTCTTTTTTTCTGAGTCCACCCAGGAACACCAAAACATGTTGACCATTCATCAATGGAACTAGGTTAGGAAACTCACAATGCAACTCGTAATTAATTGAAGCTCACATTTTATTGTCCCTGCACAAACAACAATGTAGCTATGTTGACCTTGGGCCAACAACTTAGACCATGAATTCTACTGTTCCCTCTGTACCAATACTCATTCAGACCACCCCTCCAATTTATAACACCAAAATAGGGGATCTCCTATTCGCTAGAAGATCGATCCTTCCTTCTCCCGGCCCCTGGCATGGGGATTTCTTCCTCTTGATGGTGATTCTCCGGAGATGTCGCTGATAGCACAATCGAAGTGTCCACCCTTATATTAATTTCTTATCAGTTCAAATGTAACTACTTGTCAGAGAACTGTTTTCAGGTTATTAGCTGAAGGTCCTTGTATCCACAGCTAATTGCTCTGATTGGATTATCCCAGAGTAAGAACCAGTTCAGGGTCCACAAAATGGGGGGAGGGGACTGCCAAGACAGTCTTACAAAATGGGTGTCTCCATCTCCTCCAAGCACATGGTGAGAACAAAGACAATTGGTTTGTCTACTTCCACTGCCCTTCACCCATTCCAGTTTAATGTTTTCTTCCATATTTTACATTCTCCATGGCCAACAACACTAACTGTGATCTCCTGATGAAGTCAAAGGACCAGTTGCGGAGGGAGGTACAGAGGTCCAGGTTTGGAGTCAGAGATCCAGTTGCAGAGGGAGGTAGTGAGGCCGAGGTTTTGGAGCCTGTTGATTAAAACTGAGGGTATAATTGTGTTGGCCAGTGCAATAAACTTTAAATTTCACAGATTCTCCATTACCTTCCAAACTGTAGATGTTAGAAATCTGAACTAAGAATAGGGAAAAAAAAGTTTAAAATACTGGGGTCATCCAGTCTCTGTGAATGTCTAAAGGAGGGATATATGACTAGCATTTCCTCATTTGTGTATATTGATTTGAATGTGGTATTTCGGTCTTTTCCAATATTTGACTGTGTTGAGGGTGCTGCGCTGTGATATCAATCTGGATTATATGCTAAGGTGCTCCTATTTGGATCAGGTAAAAGAGATTTGGGTGGTAGTGTGAAGGTACGTTGCTACCATAGGGGGTGAAAGATGCTCCTTCCCTCTGCTCTCCTGCAAGTTATCCTTGCGCAAAGTGTGGCACCTGCTTTGCACCCCTGCCTCCCGCCCCCCCCCCCCACCCCCAGATCAGGATCCCATGAATCCATGGGAGCAGGTGGTGGATGGTCATTTGAGCAGCTGGTGTATATCACAATTCCTGGTTATGATCACTGACACCAAACAGACGATCTCTGTAAAGACACTGCCCAGAAGGAGGCAAAGGCAAACCACTTCTGTAGAAACATTTGCTAAGAATAATCATAGTCGGAAGACTGTGATCACCACGTCATACGTCACAGTGTGTAATGATGATGAAAATAGATTATCCCAGCTATTTGCTACATATTGATATTTCCTGTAAACACACTGGGGATATTTGGCCATAATAAGGCAGATCAGGAAAAAATATTAGCGATGTATGAAGGATTAAGCCATTGGGAGTAAAACATCCAATCCACTCCTTCACTGTGTAAAGATTCGTGTTGTACCTCAGTTAGAAATGCAGGTGTTTCATGTTGTGTTGTTTGCCGAGCTTGGCAATTAGCTTGGAGAAGTTCCATCACCAGTGGAGGTGACAACAGTGCACAATTGTTGGCGTTCCTCTCTGGGAGTGTTCACATTTATATGTGCAGCCATTCGCTTGCCTCGGCCCTGATTGGCTACCCCTTCAGTTGACCTTTGAATGTTAGTGGCTTCTGTTTCTTTGGCCCTTAGGGGGATTGTGGATGGTGTCTATTCATATCAAGAAACACCAAAAACTGCACACTGAAGATTGGAGATGAAATGTCTGCAAAGATAAATGTCAAGCTGAGTGAACACTGCAACATCAAATGCCTCAACCTGAGCTACCAGTATTCACCACCATCTTAAATTGCAGATGTAACTCAGTGCTATGCATTTAGATGACATTAGTATGATTGGTATTATTTTGGTGTTTGGATGTGCATTTAAATTAGAAATTTATTTGAATATATTTATAATTACCCAGATTCGCAGAAGAATATATATCATCAGTTTCAATTATTATACTTCTAAACATTCAAATGAGTATTCAGATACACTTAACGTCTTCCACTTTATTATGAACCAGATATGGAGGAAAAGGAGGAAGAGCATTCTGCCCAAGTTATGGAACAGGATGACAATGCGCTGGAGGATACTGTGGATGCAAGGCCAGATAGATCATCAAGATTCACGTTTCTCAAGTAAGTTGTAAACTTTGCTTATCTCTTCACACAATCCAATAATTTTGTGAAAAAAGCAGCGAAAAATAGAAATAAAAGCAGTGACCGTTGCAAATACTCAGAAGATCAGGCAGCTTTTGTAGTGAGGAAGAAGTGTTAACGTTTCAACTCTTCGATTCTCTATAGACTGGAAACATTAACTCTGATTGACTCACTGATAGTTTTAAACATTGACAGATTTATTTCATCTGTAGCTTTTTGCTTTTTCATTTTAATTAAAAATGGTCATCAGTATTACCGTTTCTCCAGGCAAGGAGAGTTCCTGGTGGCTAAACATTTTGATCTGATTCCCATTCCTGTTCTGACGTGTTGGTCCATGGCCGTCTCTTGTGCCACAATGAGGCCACCCTCGGTGTAGGTGCAACACCTTATATTCCTTTTGGCTAGCCTCTAACCAACTGGTATGAATATCAATTTCTCCTTCTAGTTTAAAAAAAAAATCCCTTCCCCCTCTTCCTTTTACCTTTTCTCACTTGTCTATTATCTCCTCCTGGGTCCCGTCCTCCTTCCCTTTCTCCTGAGGTCCACTCTCCTTTCCTATCACATTCCTTCCTCTCCGGCGCTTTATCTTTCCTACTCACCTGGCTTCACCTATCACCTATCTAGTCCTCCCTCCTCTCCCCCCACCTTTTTATTCTGTCATCTTCCCCCTTCCTTCTCAGCCCAGAGCAAAAGATGCTTCCTGACCTGCTGAGTTCCAGCAGCATTTTGTGTGTGTTGCCAAGGAGAATTATTCTATTTTTTGAAGTCAGTCTCTGCTAGGTATCTATAAAAATATAACTTGCATAAATTATATGGAAGCCAAGATGAAGAATCAAACTGAAGTGTAAAAATGGACAAAGATGACAGGAAATATGAAATGAGTAATTTAAACAAAAGTAAGTTGGTGAACTAGTGCAACAGCAGTGAAATGATGGCGTTAATGTTTACAGCATTTAGAACGAGGTCAGAGAGACATCCATCCAATCAGTCATAACCAGATGATAATCAAGATGCATTTAGATCAGAAGATGTAAAGGATCCTGTCACACAGCATGATGCAATAACACTAAAAAAATACCTAAAAAGCAGAGAGCGACAATATGAACTGATTGCTGGTTGAACAGATATCAAAACAGTCTGACAGATGAATACCCAATCCTTTTGTACATCTTGTATCCCAACCATTTATTCAGCTGATTCACTATGGACAGAAGCAGAAAACATCAGTCCATGTGCCAAGATGAGGCCACCCTCAGGGTGGAAGAACAACATCTATATTCCCTCCAACCTGATGACATGAACATCGATGTCTCCTTCCAGTAAAAAGATTCCCTCCTCTGTCCCTTCTCTTCTATTCCCTTCTCTGGCTTCTAACCACTTCTCACCTGCCCATACCTCCTCCTTCCCTTTCTCCTATGGTCCACTCTCCTCTCCTATTAGTTTCTTTCATTGCCAGCCCTTTATCTTAACAACCTACCATCTAGCTATCCTCCTTCCCCTCCCTCCATCTTTTTATTCTGCCGTCTTCCCCCTTCCTCTCCAGCCCTGAAGAAGGGTCCTGGTGTAAAATGATGCTGACTGACCTGCTGAGTTCCTCCAGCATCTTGTGTGGTTTGTCTTGGAGATGTGTTTGGGGACAGACCTGTCCATATGTGGGAAGCAAAACAACCAACTTGGTTGCTCTGTGTTTTTATTATTTAGACCCTTTGAATGATTAATGCCATGTGATTCACAGACTAGGGTACAATAGTCAAGGATGACTTGGTCATATCTCACTGACATTAAGTAGACTTATCAGGCTCGGTAAGGGAAATATTTTACTATCTTCTGCATTGCTTTGAATTGTATAGAATCCTGAAAATCTCAGTTTAGCAATATGGTGTCACGATGTTGATGTGACTGTGTCTGCTAACGGTCAATACCAGTTCGGTTACGTTCAAAATTTCTGCTCTTTTATTGTCTCTTTGGTGACACACGGAAACCAAGCTCCTTTCGGACTTGGGCTGAACTACAGAGGATGGGGAGGAGATCTGGCCCCTGCACACTTAGCACGCAGGCCCACCGGTGTGTGGACACGCCCTGGTGCTGGTGAACCAGATCCCCAGCAATCCTCGGCCTTGTGGGCAGCCTCGGCAGAGACAAAGACTACGAGTGTACGCCCAGACAGCAAATCTGGAGTGGAACCCCGAAGGTGGCTGGACGTCATTGGACATCCTTCTGGCAGCTCCTGCAGCCAAGCTAGTGCCAAACCTATTGCTTCATAAGCTCTCCTTCGGACTACACTGGTGAGGCTGAGAGCAGGATCTTGACGACTGGACGTCCCAGGTTCTCCATATCTTCTGCCCAGGCTTGTGCCCTGGAGAGGTCAGCTCTACAATGGACTGAAACCGCACACACCCATTGTCCTTCGAGACAGACAGATACCATCATCATCATCATTGTCTCTTTGCCTCTTCTTTACTCAACGTATGTTAGACGACATTATCAGATGTTTGCTCAACTGCTAGCAAATGCTTGAGTTTCGTAAAACCAGAGCGCACATTTTGGTATACCATTGACTTGGCATAGTTGCATTAGCCATCAAAAACTAACACCAAGTGAATTAGTTTCTTCTTCATTGTAGCATTCGTTGGCTGGGAACCATGCTGACAGCTTAGCAGTCTAAATCCCATACCCAACAGCATTATGGCAGTAGCTTCACCTGCATACAATGTTTCAGGAAGCTGGCTCACGACAACTTCAGATGGATGGTTGCAATACACTGGGGTTGCCAGCAATGCCCTATTCCCAATGTGGTGGCACAGTGGTGTAACTGTTAACAGTGCCAGTGATCACCATTTGATTCCTGAAGCTCTCTGTAAGGAGTTTGGACATTCTCCCTGCAATTGCGTGCGTTTCCTCCCTGTTCTCCGGTTCCCTTGGGTTAAGGTTAGTAAGTTGTGGGCAAGCTGTGTTGGTGCTGGAAGCCTGGCTGCCCCCAGCATAATCCTCGCTGATTTGATTTGACACCTACAACACATTGCGCTGTATGTTTCAATGCACATGTGACAAATAAAGATAATCTTTTATCTTTTCTAAAGTACCCCAGTAGTCCTTGCATCATCCTCCAGCCTGTATCTTCCTTGTGCTTCAAAATTTATTAGTTATCCCTTAAAAGGTATATGACTGGAACCCTTTCATATTCCTTCACTGCAAACTTTCTTAACTTTGCCTACATTGTGTCAAAGGCTGACAACTAGACTTAAACAACAATGATTAGTTTTCACTGACTGTATCAGGAGTCATTGTATGGTGCAGATGATTTGACTTGATCTGTAGTTGCCAATCGTAATTCTTACATTTTGATGTGCCACACGGGAGCATAGTCATTAGTGCAGTGGGCATTCCAGAGTTAGCGCCATCTGTAAGAGTTTGTACATTCCTCCGTGAACTGTGTACGTTTCCTCCAGGTGTTCCCGTTTCCCCCACAGTCCAAAGACTGACTGGTTAGTAGGGTTAATTGGTTATTGTAAGTTGTCCCGTGATTAGGCTAAAATTAAGTAGGTGGGTTGCTGGGCAACACGACACATAGGGCCAGAAGGGCCTGTTCTGCTCTGCATTTCTAATAAACACTGAAAGACGGGTTCGCGTTATTTCCTTTTCGAAATACTTCACTTATTGACAAGTGTAAGCTAAGAATGTGTTTCTTGTTCATGCAAATATAGAAAAAATATTTGTAAACTCAATAATGTCACAAACTGTCTATCCTCCCTCTCTGTTAAAATTCATGTGATTTTACATTTAAGGCTTTCTTCACCCAATTTACTATTGAGAAAATAGTCTCCATCAGCATAGTGATTGTCGGCAAAGATGTAAGAGGCCTGGATGACATCAGCAGGTTGTTAAGTCACAGGGAGCCCTCTGAATAGTTCTATAGAAAAGTCCAGTGTGACCTGCTGCTGACTCGGGGGATTTGTACATGTTGAGTGGCCTCACTTGCCCATTATTCAGTGTCACACAGTGTCATGGTGGGGCATGTCAGCTTTCTGGTCTGTTTCTGTTTCAAATAGCCGCAAAAAGATTCTCAGATGCAGAGTGGAGTGCCAATTAATGTGGAATGCAGGTATGAGATCTTAGACTTTTCATATGCTCTGGTTGGTGTTACAGTTCCTGAGATGATAACTGTGCCGTCAAATTTACAAAGTTATAAGCTACAGCACACATCACTTCCTCTTTACAAGAGTGAATTGGACTGATGCCAGCTCATGGCAAGGCCTGCCTCAAAAGGCTGTCCTCTTCATGTCTTCCTCACTCTTTCCCAATGACGACAGCTTTGCCACAATTTATGGAAGATATTCTCCACACACAGCTGCTGAATTAAAATTACTGTCATCCTGCCACATCACAAAAATGTTTCTGAATTACTCTCCCAAATAACTACTGATCTGCTTTCTCAAACTAACAGTATGTTATATTATTAGATAGTTTTATGTCTGTTGGTTTTGAAAGTTCAAGGAATAATATAGTTTATTCAACTGCCATTTGCCTCAGAACCCAAATGAAGGTGCAGTTTTTCGTCCTTGGGTCTTTGTAATCGTCAGACGTTGCTGGGTATCAAGTATGGCAAGTCTAACCTGCTTGCAAATTGCTCAACAGCAATGGAACTGGATTTTGCACACCATGTTGCAGCCTGCTTCACCCACTTCGGGAAGGAGACGCAGTCCAACGAACTCTGGAAATGGTTGCCTTGGACATTTTTACTGTGATCGTAAGACCCCGTTGGACGTCAGTAATGTGGAATGGCTGTTGCCCGATTCACCGGTTCATTGGTAACACCGGCGGCGCAGGATCTGCGTGCCCTCAGTTGTTGCGCGGACAAGGCCCTTGTGCCTCGGGGTTGCCTGTTGCGGCCATCGGCGACGGAGACGCCGGAGACGGCTGTGTAGCTTGTTCAGATCTATATACTGTTGCAAAAAGGCATCGTTAAAATAACTTGAATCTCTTGTTCTAAATATGAGATTCTGCAGATGCTGGAAATTCGGAGTGATACATACAAAATGCTGGAGGAATTCAGCAGGTCAAGCAGCAGCTATGGAAAGAAATACAGCTGACATTTCAGGCCGGGAACCTTCATCCACAACCCTTTTCTTACTCTAAGCAAGTTTTTAAAAGACACTACAACAGCCAAAATGATCAATATTATTGTTATAGTCAACCCAGTTTTATTGTTATGGTTCAGTATGGTTTAATACTTCTAGTAAGCTGGCCAGTGGTATAGTGGTATCCACACTGGACTTCAAGGCAAGGGGTCCTGGGTTCGAATCCAGCCTGCTCCTTGTGAAAACCTGGTAAAATGTCCACTTTATAAGATGTGTTACATCTTAGCTGAGGCTCTGGCTGCTCCCGGCTCCGTGTCTGAGGGTTCCGCGACTGCGTTGAACTGAAGCTGTGGTTTGCTCTGGACTTCGTGTCTGTAGACTAACTTTTATTCTGAATGCTATTTGCTTACTTTTATTTGATTTTTTTTCTCTTTGCACATTGGGTGTTTGACAGTTCTTTTTTAATCAGTTCTTTGTTTTGTGGCTGCTGTAAGGAGACAAATCTCAAGGTTGTGTACGGTACACATACTTTGATAGTAAATGTACTTTGAACATCTTCCACTACTTAAATTAGTCAACCAAGATCCAGGAACCTTTTCAGGGTGAAGTACCATTTTCTTGCAGTAGTGGGCAGTGTAGCACAATACAATGGGATTACCAAGCAATACCTTTTGAAAGGAAAACATCTTGAAAGGTTGAAAGGTCTGGCTCTGAGAACACGTCAAGCAGGAAGGTTTGTACTTTGAATACAAAATCATGGAGGAGGTGCGGGGATGATTTCACCCTCCACGCGTTTCTTTTTGTGAAGAAACTAAGTTCACTAGTTGTTGTGCAACGTTGCAGAGACTTCATTCTGAGTGGTTCCTTAAATACAAACGTCATCGTCACAGAGTCATCGAAAAGTATGGCACAGAAACAGGCCTTTCAGCCCGTCTAGTTCATGCCGAACATTGTAAACTACCTACTGCCATCGACCTGCACCGGGACCGTAGCCATCCATATCCCACTCATCCAAACTTCTCTCAAATGTTGAAATCAGGCTTGCATGTATCACTTGTGCTGGCAGCTCATTCCACACTCTTGCAAACCTTTGAGTGAAGGAGTTTCTCCTCATGTTTTCCATGAAGAGGAGATTGGACCGTTATCACAGAAATTAATGTGTTTTACTTATGAATGATGTTGAACTTGACAGTGAAATCGGCCAGGCCGGAAGGGGGATACAGTTGGGCTGAATTATACCAGCCTGTGGTTCATTAGTCCTTGCAAGCAGGCAGGTCCTTTATGAATCTGAGTGACAGGTACTTGTACACCTGGCATGTTAAACTCTCAAAAAATTGCTGAAGAAAAGTAAAGGGTGTTTCTTATGTTTTAAGCAACTTGCGTCTTTATTCGACATAAAATGTGCTAGCACAATTTGCCATTATCTCATGTATCTGAACTGCAGTGGTGAAGCGATGACCTGCTGGAATTTCCCAGCGATGCATTGGAGTGGAACATCACCTCAACAAAACATTTTCTCTCCAGAGAACAAGGAAGTTATGTGCTTCTTAAAAGTTATTTTCCTTCAGTTCATTGTAAATGTTCTGACATTTTAACTATTAATTTTTTTAGACATTATTTACAGCCATTTTAATATTTGTGAGTACTGTATTCAAAAACTTTAAAACCTCACAGCTTTGATGGGAAGTGCCTCTGCTCCCAATAGTGCCTCCGTTTTTCTGAGGGCAAAACCTCAGCCCTACAGAGCCTGAGTCTGTGCTGAGGTCTAGCTTTGCGATACCAGATCTCTCCCAGCTGTGGAATGTCAGCTCAGTTGTCCAGCCTCCCACCTTTCCATCTTTCCCCAATAAATTCAGGACAGGCAATGGTTCTAGCTGAGGTGTTGAAACTGTAAGAGTCAGTTTATTAAAATGAGTAAGTCTGTCAATGTCTTTGCCACTGCATTCGGTTGTCCTAGACTCTACCATTCATCCAACACTAAGCTCTCAGTTAACTCAGAATATATTTTGCTTTCAAATCTCTCCCTAACATTACCTCTTTCTATCTCATGATCTCCTCAAGGCCTACAATCCTCCAAAAATCAGGACTACCCTGCTCTTCCCTGCAATAAATTGCTCCACTGATGGAGGCCAATCTTCCAGCTGCTGAAGTCTGATGCTTTTAGAATCCCTTCCTCAAGCCTCACCTGATTTTTTTTCTTTCCCTTAAGATGCTCCTTAAGACATATCTCTTTGGTGTTTCAGGTCTTGTCGGAGTCCTCTGTCCTGGACCAGACATTTAGTAACCCATTTGAGATCATTCCTGTCCCTCAGATGGGGTCTTTGGAGCTTTGGTTTGTATTTTTGTGGTGATGGATTTTACAGGATGGGGTTACCAGCCCCAGGTCCAACTCTCCTGCTCTTGCAGCCAGCTTTGGGACCGTCCACGGTAGCGTTACATTGACTGTCCGTGGCCCAAAATGTCCACTGTTTCCTCTCCATCGATGCTGCCTGACCTGCTGAGTTCCTCCAGCATTTTGTGTGTGTGTGTGTGTTGCTCTGGACTTTATTTTGGTTTTGGTCCGAAACATTGACAATTTATTCCTCTCCATGGATGCTGCCTGTCTTGCCGAGTTCCTCTCGCATTTCGTTAACCAAGCTGTTGGTCCTCAACCCTACCAAGGCCTTGCATGCTCTGTGTGCCACATGTTGCTTGATGGTTCTGTGAATCAACCTTGTTCCTTTGCTACATTAAAATATTACATAAGTTGCAACAACTCTTCAATAACTGCATTATAAAATTAAATTCTCATTATTAATTGACGGGTGACCTAACTATTTTAACAGTAACATTTTATTTAGTTCAGTAGAGAGAAAACTGCCAACTATGTGGTTCGATGGTTCAATTTAATATTAGAGAATGTGTGCAGTACACAGCCTGAAATTCTTACTCTTCGCAGACATCCGCGAAACAAAAAAACTCAAAGAATGAATGACAGAAACATCAGAGCTTCAAAACCCCTCCCCATGCACAAACAGCAACAAAAATATCAACCCTCCCCTCCCCCACTCTTGCTGCAGCTAAAGCACCGACCCCCTCCCTCTACCAAGCAAGCAATAGCAAAGCCCCCATAGAGACCTTGATCTAGAGTCCACCAGAAAACTACAGTGCATAACCTAACGCTTCAGGATGTCAAACAGGCTCTCCTTTCAGTGGCGAGGGAGAGGGAGGTCGCTCCTGAACAAGCTCACTGTTTCGATGTTACAATCTTCTCCTGGACTATATCCTGGATTATTAAGTTCTGAACGGTATTAATCAGGAGGTCCTTAGCAGTACTTAACAGCTATTGTTACCAGACCTCAATAAATTTGACAATATCTAATCCAGAGAGGGTTTAATAAATACTCCATTTAATTTTTGTACAGTTTATGTAAAGTAGCATTTTTGTTTTATAGTTGCAACACTGCTATAGAATTTCTTGCTCTATCTATCCAATATACTGGGATCCATGATTTCTCTCATCCCACAGACTGCCAGAAGAGGGGGATTTTTTTTTGTGAGGGAGCTCTCCTTAACTTCCTACTTAAGAAATCTTGCGCCATAGTGGTATTTCCTGTCAGAGTACAGAAATGACAGGGGCCAATAATTAAACTGCAGATGCTTTCCAAAGGAAGCCCATCTCCCTGCTGCTGTAATAGAAGATGATCGGAATGAGCAGAAATATGCAGAGTCTCTATAGTTCAAAAGCTATAAACAAATTGTATATTTAAAAACATTGAGAGAGAGAGAGAGACGGTAGAATGCATTGATCGGCTTTAAAGTTTTATGTTTATCTCTAATCAAGTTATGTTTCAATGTTTAAAGTTCAAAGTACATTTATTATCAAAGTATATATACGTTACCATATCCAACCCTGAGATTCATTTTCCTGTGGACATACTTAACAAATTTATAGAATAGTAACTAATAGAATCAATGAATGACTGCCCAGCTGGGGCATTCAACATTGTTGTACAGAACACAACAAACTGCAAATGCAAAAGGAAGAAAAAATAATATAAGTAAATAGCAAAAAATATCAAGAACCTGAGATGAAGAGTCCTTGAAACTAAGTCAATAGGTTGAGGCAACGTTTCAGTGATGAGGCAAGTGAATTGAGTGAAGTTGTCCCCTTTGGTTTAAAAGCCTGATGACTGTTCCGGAACCCAGCGGAGCAAGTCCTGTGGTTCTTGTACCTTCTTCCTGGTGACAGCATTGAGAGAGATCTTCATAAACGACCTCTTGAAAATGCATGGGGAAACTATTTTACATTTTAGAGTACCACTCTTCTGATAATTGGAGTTTTGATGTGAAAAAAGCAGCTCTTCAGCATAAAAGCTATTCTCCTATTTTAGTTATTGTTTTATTCTTTTGACTATGATTTATGTGTGAAGGAAAGGTTGAGCCAGCTGGGGCTTTTCTCTTTGGAATGAGGGAGGATGAATGGTGACTTGATAGAGGTGTGTGGGATTATGAGAGACATAGATAAGAGCGGACAGCCACAGTCTTTTTCCCAGGGCGGCAACGACCAACACAAAAGACATCTTTTTAAGGTGTATGGAGAAAGTTCAGGGGAGAAGTCAGAGGTGGTTTTTTTTTTAGAGAGTGGGGTGCCTAGAATACACTGCTAGGGGTTGTGATAGAGGCTGCCATGATAGAAATGTTTAAGGGAATATTAGATAGACATGGGCTGTGTAGGAGGGAAGTTTAAAGTGATGTGGATTAGACTTGGATAGGTCGACACACATTGTGGGCCTAAGAACTGTTCTATATTAAATCTGGCATGAAGGATCTTGGCAGCTGGAAGTGCTACCAAAGTGGAGTATAGGAATGTGCTAAAGAGCAGGTATGGAGGATCACAGATATATCTCAAAAGGTGCTTGTGGCCCAAGAGATTAATAAGGTCATATAGAGGATGTGAAGGTGCATGCAAATAAGATTGAGGACTTTATAAAAAGGTAAGGCACAGCTTTACCAAGAGTTAATCTTGTCAATTGGAATTGAATTTTGCGCAGGCAATAGAGCTTTGATGCTTTCAGTTTAACAAGAGGTTAATAGAACTTGTGGTTAGAATAGATTGAGAGATTCACTATTTAGTCCTCTGTTGGCTCTGAGCAGATCCATTGACTACATTCCATCCACCAGGCATCTGGCAATGTTCTGTTTTTTCACAAATAGTATTGCTCATTTCCAGAAGACTTTTATGTCTTCAATCCCAGCTAACAAAGTCAGCGCAGTGGCTCTGGGGCGGTGTTAGCGATAATGTTAAACCACCGCCTCCCAGCGAACAACGTGACCGAAGGCACCATCCTTAGGTCAGTTCACAATCCCACTTCTTTTGCTGCTTCACTTTCTTTCAAATGCGTTTCTGCTGCGGTTGGAGCTTGTGGTCTATGTTTTGAGGGTGTGTTTTCAGGCCGATTGAGCAATCTGATGCTTTTCTGTCTCTGAGGGGGGTTGGGTGAGGTTTACAGCAAAGTGCATGGCCTGGAGATGGGGCACAGACCCGTAATCGAGTACGTTATTCGCTGATCTCACCGATTGAGGTGCCGGGAGATTAGAGTCGGCAAGGATGAGAGCAGACGGTGCGTGGGTGTTCAGTGCCATGTGCCTATGGGTGACCTGTCTCTCTCTCTCTCTCTCTCTCTCTCTCTCTCTCTCTCCCTCCCTCCCTCCCTCTCTCCCTCTCTGCTCCCAGAGGAAGGTGCGCGCGTTTGACTGGTCTCTTTCTCCCTCTTGCTTGATGCTGCTGGAGGAAGGTGACGGGGTCTTGGGCAAGGTTTGATTGCAGTTTGTGGATTGGACTCTAGCTCACGTTGTGATGTGTTCCTGGCCTCTGGTCGCTCTGTTGCTTTTTTGTATGGTTTTGATCGGGCTGGACTGGCTCTGGGGGCTGCAGTCAACGAACTACACAGCGCTATATTGAGCTGAACTGAATATGCCTGGACTATTTCAACGACTTTTTGTTTGCTGTTTTATATTCTGTGTTTTCTCGCTTGTTTTTTGTTTTTGATTTGTTATTTTTTGCACATGGATGTTTGATGTTTTCTTTGAGTGGGTTCCGTGGTGTTTCTTTGTTTCATGGCTGTCTATGGGGAAGACGAGTCTCAGAGTTGTATACTGCATATGTGCTATGATAACCAATGGGGATTAACCAAGTTTCGGAGTTGTGTTCTGTCCACACTCTTGTACGGGTCAGAATGCTGGCGCGTGACAGGGAGTGACCTTGCCAAGCTGTCGCCATTCCACACCAAGATCCTCCGTATTTTCTGGCCAAGGAAGATCTCCAACTACCTCAGTGTCACCAAGAGGACATGGCCACAATCAACATGAGGAAACGTTGGAGATGGTTTGGGCAAGTGATGAGAAGGGAGGCCAGCTCCATCATCAAGGCAGCACTTCATTGGACCCCTGAAGGGCAGAGAAAATGCAGGATTCCAAGGACAACTTGGCGCCGTAGCACAGAGGCAGAAATCAGTACCCTGAGCCATACCTGGGCCATGGACAGACAGAGGTAGAGGACCTTCATTGCTGCTCGAAATGCCAGCTGCATAACAGGCAATAACAAACTATACTTTGATAATAAATTACTTTGAATCTTTGACTCATAGAGTTAAATCCAACCTAATCACCCAACAAATACCTGAAGAAAGCAAGCCTTCCTATTTCAGCAAGTGCCTATTACAAATAATTTATATAATTCCATGTCAGATTTAAGAGTGGCTCTACAGAATAGTTACACAAAACACAATCAGTTAAATTTGGGCATCTTTCAATTAAACTAAGTTTGTCAGTTAGGAAGTATTATCCTGAGCAACAGCCAGGTCATTTCAGTAGTTCAGATATTTCAGTAGTTGATGTAAGATTAAAGGATTATTTTTGGAACTGGTTGGGTGAAAGGGAGAGGGCTTAATGGTCTATTTCTTCTCCCTCTCTCTTTCTGCATTCCCACCCCAAAGACTAAGGCTACGTCAACACTAGACCAGATAAATCCGTAACCACAGCCTTTTCTCTTCGTTTTGACCCTCCGTCCACACTGAAGCGGTGTCTTCCTCCCCCGAAAACGGAGCTTTTCTAAAACGCTTTCCAGAGTGTTTAAACCTGAAAACGCCGGCTGGGCATTGTAGTGTGTACGGGGTAACCGGAGGTTTTAAAAAACCTGTCGTCCCTTTCATCGGTGAAGAGACTGTGGCTGTAGGAAATGTTTCCAGGGTGACCCCTCTGTGGGAGTGGGGAAGATGTTGGTGAGGCCACCCGGGGGTCTGTGTGTCCGTACGTGTAGCTATTGTAGTGGCTGTGAGGCTGGTATTGTGATTGTGGTGGTGAAAAGTACTCGGGGGGGGGGGGGGGGGGGAGCCATCATATTCCTCATCATTGCATTGAGTTAGTCAGCTTTTCAATGTTCGTCGTCAGCCGGGTCATACTGTTCGTGAACTCCCTGTCGGTTGCCTCCATACGCTCCAGTATTTGTTTTTCTAGTTTTAAGTCCTCCTGCGTGAGAGCCAACAGCTGTCTGTCGTTTGGCAATTTCCTTTCCAGATTTTCTAGACCGTAACTGGACAAACGCGCACCAAGTATACCGTTTCCTCTTCGCTTGTTTTCTGTAGATGTGTCCTGTGCCTGCCCAGTAGGAGGAGATTCACCCAAATACCCGTTTTAATGTGGACGGAGGCATTTTCAAAAACGCCTGGTGTGGACGCTTATCCTTTTTACGCGAAATTGGCGTTTTCAAAACTACGCCGGATAATTTTGAAAACGCCAGTTTCGAGTAAAAACAACAGGTGTACACACTAAGCATTTTTCAAAATATCTCTGTCCACACTAACACGGATATTTGGGCGAATCTCCTCTACTGGACATGCGCAGGACACACAGAAAACAAGTGAAGAGGAAACGGTATACTTGGTGCGCGTTTGTCCAGTTACAGAGTAGAAAAACTTCAAAGGAATTGCTCTTGGCTCTCGCGCAGGAGGACTTAAAACTAAAAAAAAACAAATACTGGAGCGTATGGAGGCAACCGACAGGGAGTTCACAGACAGTATGACCCGGCTGACGACGAACATTGAAAAACTGACTAACTCTGTTGCATTAATAAAGCACCTTGTTAAATGTATAAAACATGTCTGCATCAGTGTTATCTTGTATTTCCATACAATGTTACATTAGGCTGTTACACATCTGTTGTCAGAGAAGTACTTGCATAAATAGGTAAACCACCTTCATACAAGCAAGGACAGAAAACAGGGCAAAGTGAGTATACGTATTTATTCAGTAAGCTATGGGTCAAAGTATTTGGTGAGTACATTTCTAACTCTTCTGGCTTCAGTCTCGTTACCGTCCGTTCTGAAATTGTTAGGTTCTGTGGGGGGTTGCGTTCAAGAAAACAACGAAATGCCGCGCTGCCGCCATCTGTTCCGGCACGTCATGACAGCGTTTTTAAATACTGTAGTCAAAAAAGCTCACTTTACAATTTAACTCTCACGCCGTTCACACCGACTGCGCGTTATAACAGCCGTCCGGCAGTGCTTGCGCAGCACCAAGCAGAAGCAGAAAAAGCATTGTTGTTGTGGTGTTGTCATGACAGCGCTTTTAAATCTCTCCGTTTACCCCGTACACACTACAACGGATATTAGTCATTGTCATAGTCATAGTCATAGTCATACTTTATTGATCCCAGGGGGAAATTGGTTTTCGTTACAGTTGCACCATAAGTAGTAAATACTATTTCTATTACTATGCGTTTTCAGATTTATTCACTCTGGAGACCGTTTCTGAAAATCTCCGTTTTCGGGGGATGAAAACGCCGCTTTAGTGTGGACGGAGGGTTAAAACGAAGAGAAAAAGCTTCGTTTTCAAAATTATCTGGTGTAGTGTGGACGTAGCCAAAGTTCCCATTCTTCACCCTCCTATTCTCCTTTGTACGAATAGACTTGAGGGTTCTCTTCGTTTCTACTTTTGTCTGTTGGGATCCTTTAGAGAAACTCATTGTGATACAGAAAATGACTCTTGGTAGGGAGAATTTGCTTTACAAAACAATCAAATTCCAAATATACTTGCTGTGCCAAAGATAAGGTCCAATTACACATCTGAAAGCGATTTTGGTTAGCTGAACAACTGTTAACCTGCACCTTTATTTCATTGTTTCTCCGATCGGGACTTTCCCTGACGGTGAGATATTTGCATATATGAGAATGGATGGTTTTTACAGTAAGCAAGGGGAGTCATCCAGCAGGAAATCTGTGCATTCATTCATGCTGATAGGCTGCTTGATGGTGTTTATGTTAGACTGGTTCCAGGCAATTGTGAACCTTGCCTTTTGTGTTTCGCTGCATTACACTAAAGTGCCTGTAATGCATGGATTTATTGAAGGGGGAGCAATATATGCTCCTTACAGGCAGCCACAAAACAAGAAACCCCAAAAAATTTTTAAAAAGACCATCAAACACTTCACACTGTAATTCAGTTTTTAAATTAGTTATGTATAGTAGTGTACTGCTGCAGCATAACGACAGATTTCCCGACATATGCCGGTGATATTAAACTTGATTCTGATTTTACTTGTTCATCCCAGTGGGGTCTCAAGTTCTTTTCCCAATTCAACAACTCAATATCCACATAGGTCATCTTTCTTGCAGTTTATTTGCCGGTTGCTGAAATTCTGCAGCTGTTCAGGTGTAGACAGTTCAGAGTATGAATTCCACCACCCAACATGTCTCTCTCACTCACTCACTCACACACAAACACACACACACCTTTTCACAGTGATCGCTCCCTCCGTGATTCCCTTGTCCATTCATCCCTCTCCACTAATCCCTCTCCACTAATCTCTCTCCTGGCACTTTTCCCTGCAAACGGCCAAAGTTCCACACCTGCCCATCCACCTCCTCCCTCGCCTTCATTTAGGGACCCAAACAGTCCATTGTGTCCAGTGTTTTCGATGTGGCCTCCTCTACATTGGTGAGACCCGTCGTAAATTAGGGGACTGCTTTGTTGAGCACCTCTGCACCATCCCTCAGAAGCGAAACTTCCCACTGGCCAAACCCTTTAAATCCCGATTCCCTTTCCTGTTGTGACATGTGGGTCCGTGTGCCACAATGAGGCACCCTCAGGATGGAGGAGCAACACCTTAAATTCCATCTGGGTAGCCTCCAACCTGATGGCATGAACATTTTCCTCTCCCCCCCCCCCCCCCCATTCTATTCATCATTCTGGCTTCTTGCTTCTTCTCACATGCTATCACCTCCCCCCCCAGTCCCTTCCTCCCCCCCCAGTCCCTTCCTCCCCCGTCCCTTCCTCCCCCCACCAGTCCCTTCCTCCCTCCCTTTCTCCAATGGTCACCCTCACTCCTATGGCCTGAAACGTCGATGTTTATTCATTTCCATAGATGCTGCCTGGACCTGCTGAGTTCCTTCAGCATTTTGTGTGTGTAGTTCAGGATGTGCTGCTGGGTGAGAAGAATTTTCCACAGGCTTCACAGGCTTGATTAGTTGTAGAATTCTGCAGCATGGAAATAATCTCCCCAAAAGCAAGCAGTGGTATCTGTGAAAAGTCTCCAGGATCCCTTCACAAAAAAATCTGCTGTCCTTAGTCATGGGGAGATGTTGGCCACATCTTTATTTCCTGGAGCACAGGAGAGTAAAAGGTGGCCTGATAGCCATGAAGGGTACAGATAAGGTGGATGTTGACAATTGGGATGTTCAGAACTGGAAGGTACAGACAAGAGGGAAGATATTTAAGACAGGTCTGAAGGAAATAACTACACAGAGGGTGATGAGTACCTGGGGCGAGGAGCCAAAGAGAAGGTGTCAAGGTGGCTGCAGTTTGCAGCACTTGGAGGGTTGTGGGCTGAATGCAGGTATCAGGGCCTAGCAGGGAGAATCCTGTGGTCAGCATGGATTAATTAGGCTGAAGGAACGGTTTCCATGCTGAATTACCATGAGACATAGGAACAGAATTAGACCATTTGGTCCAATGAGTGTGCTCCACCATTCCATCATGGCTGATTTATTATACCCCCCCCCCCCAACCCTCTTCTCCTACCTACTCCCCATAACCTTTGATGCATTGACTAAAAAGAACCCATCATTCTCCGCTCTGTCTTAATAAACTGGTGTTAAAAGGATCAGTTGAATTAAGTTAAAAGCAAGGATGTAATGTTGAGGCTTTATAAAGCACTGCAGAGGCCTCACTTGGAGTATTGTGAGCAATTTTGAGCCCCTTATCTAAGAAAGGATGTACTAACCTTGGAGAGTGTTCAAAGGAGGTTCATAAAAATGATTCTGGGATTGAAAAGCTTATCATATAAGGAACGTTTGATGGCTCTGGGCCTGTACTCACTGAAATTCAGAAAAATGAGGGGAAATTTCATTGAAACTTACCGCACAGTGAAAGGCCTACATAGAGTGAATGCAGATAGGATGTTTCCTTTGGCGGAGGAGTCTAGGACCAGAGGGCACAGCCTCAAAATAGAGGGACGTCCATTTAGATTAGATTAGATTAGATTATGAGGACACGCAGTCCTCTTTTATTGTCATTTAGTAATGCATGCATTAAGAAATGATATAATGTTCCTCCGGAGTGATATCACAGAAACACAAGACAGACCAAGACTGAAAACTGACAAAAACCATATAATATTAACATATAGTTACAACAGTGCAAGCAATACCGTAACTTGATGAAGAACAGGCCACGGGCACAATAAAAAAAGTTCAAAGTCTCTCGCTAGTCCCATCATCTCACGCAGACGGGAGAAGGAAGAAAACTCGCTTCCTGCCATGAGCTACTAGTGCCGCAAACTTGCCGATGCAGCACCCTGGAAGCACTCGACCACAGTCCGACTCTGAGTCGTCCGAAAACTTCGAGCCTCCGACCAGCCCTCCGACAGCAAGCATCATCTCTGCTGAGCGCTTTGACCCCATCCCCGACCGCCAGCAACAGGAAAAGCCAAGGATTTGGGGCCTTCCCTCTGGAGATTCTCGATTGTACAGTAGCAGCGGCAGCGAACCGGGCATTTCAGAAGTTTCTCCAGATGTTCCTCCGCGCTTCTCACGTCTGTCTCCATCAAATCAGAATTGTGCACGGCCCCTATTTAACAAATACGATATCATTTCATCGGAGAGGCCGCGCGCGCTGCGTCATGCTGCCATCTTCTCCTCCTTCTCCTTAGAACAGATAATGAGGAATCAGAGGGTGGTGAATCTATGGAATTTGTTGCTACAGGTGGCTGTGGAGGCCAGGTCATTGGGTATATTTAAGGCAGAGGTAGATAGGGTCTTGGTTAGTCATGGCATGGAGGGTTTTGTGGAGAAGGCAGGAGAATGGAATTGAGAAGGAAATGGATCACCCATGATGAAATGGCGGAGCAGATTTGATGGGCTGAATGGCTTCATTCTGTTCTTATGTCTTATGGTCTTACACTGGTGAGTCCTGATGAAAGATTTCAGCCCAAAATGTCGACTTCTCTAAATGGATGCTGCCTTCCCTGCTATGTTCCTCCGCGGGGTGGTGGGGGGGGTGTGTATTGCTTTATTCTTCCCCACTCCCCACATTTCCTTCATTCATAGAGCACTCAGCCAGGACCTCCAACTGTAATCATGAGGAGTATTGATAGGGTGAGCACTCAGAGAAGGGACGCAAAAACAAAGGTGAATACATTTAAGGTGAGGGGTGAACAATGTAAAAACGAGCTATGAGGGAGACAGTGTCTTGACACAGATGTTGGTGCATGTGTGGAATGAACCACCGGGGAAGCGGTTAAAGTAGGTACAATAACAACATTTAAAAGACGTTTGGATTAGTACATGGATAGGAGGTGTTAGAGGAATATGGGACAAATGCGGATAAATGGGACTAGTTTACTGGTGCATCATGGTCAACATGGATGTGTTGGGCCGAAGGGTCTGATTTCATGCTGTATCCACCCGCCCATCGTTTCAGCTTGGGTAAACTAGCCTTCTCAGATACTTCTAAGAATTTTGATGACAAAGGCTAAAAGTAAGATACAAGCTGAAATAGGTAAAGAACAATGTGGTTTTGTGAAAGATAAAGGTACAAGAAATGTGGTATTGATGTTAAGGATACTATCAGAATGAGCTATTCAAGTGCAAAAAGATTTGTTAGTTTTATCGACTACACAAAAGCATTTGATAAAGTGAAGCACAATAAGTTAGTTGAAATATTGCAGGAAACCCTAGATCTAGATTCGAAAGATTTCCGCCTAATCAGAAATCTGTACTGGGAACAAACTGCCGCTGTAAGAATAGATGAAGTGAGTCAGTTTACGAAAATCAAGAGAGGCGTTAGACAAGGGTGTGTTTTCTCCCGTGTACAGTGAAACAATATTGCAAAAAATAAGAGATATTTTGGGAATCAAAGTTGGCAGTGAAAACATCAATAATTTCAGATATGCAGATGACACTGTGTTAATTGCAAGTACGGAGGAAGAACTATAAAACTTATTTGATATAGTTGTTGAAGAAAGTGCAAAAATGGGTCGATCTATCAATTGCAAAAAGACAGAATGTATGGTGATATCCAAAAAGAAGGAGAATCCTATCTGCAGGCTGAAAATAAATGGGAAAGACATAAAACAAGTACAGAACTTTTGCTACTTAGGAAGCTGGGTGACATCAGATGGCAGGTGCGACATGGACATCAAAAGGAGAATAGGGATGGCAAAAGACACCTTTACAAGAATGAAGAGTATACTGACCAACACTAAACTAGGCATGACAACCCGCCTCAGAGTACTGAAGTGTTACGTTTATCCGGTTATGTTATATGGATCAGAATGTTGGACAATATCTCGTAACATGAGGAAATGAATTGAAGCAGCAGAGATTGTGGTTTTTGAGGAGAATGCAAAGAATATCATGGACAAAACAAATATCTAACGAGGATGTCATGAAAAGAGCAAGCACAAAAACAGAAATAATATATGAGATCATGAAAAGGCAACGTAACTTCATTGAACATGTGATTAGGAAAGAGGAGTTAGAATGCACGGTAATTATGAGAAAGATTGAAGGGAAGAAAACAAAAGGAAGGCAAAGACAAATGATGATGGAGACAGCAGCCAGAGAACTGGAAATGAATATTAACAAATTGATCCACTTGACCCGAAACAAGAGTGTGTGGGCCAAGGTAGTCAAAGCTCACTCTGGGCATGGCACCTGATGATGATGATGATGATGAGACTAGTCTTAAGTGAAGCTCATTATGCCCACAGTGAGCCCCTGGGTGCCCAGGCTCGTCGTGCTCCTTGCACTCCACCAAACAGCAGTGTTAGCTGTGAGGAGGATGCTAAGAGGCTGCAGGGTGACTTGAATAGGTTAGGTCAGCGGTCCCCAACCACCGGGCCGCGGGCCGGTACCGGGCCGCAGAGCATGTGCTACCGGGCCACGAGGAAGCGGTATGATTTGGTCAGCTGCACCTTTCCTCATTCTCTGTCACGGCCACTGATCAGCCATTACGCATGCGAGGTCATGACCCGCCCGTTATCCGTGTCAGGACGGGAAGGTGATCAACTCCTTGAGCTTGCAAATGACGACGGGCTGGAAAGTACGTTTGACATAACATCTCTCGGCATTTTTGATCAAAGTCAAGGCTAAATATCCTGAGATAGCCACGAAAGCACTGAAAACGTTGCTTTCATTTCCAACATTTTTCTGCGAAGCGGAGTTTTCTGCAATGAATGCAACGAAAACTAAACTGCGGAATAGTCTGGACATCAGGAACCCCCTTCGAGTATCGCTGTCTCCCATCACCCCTTGATGAGGCCGTGTTGTTGCAGGGAAACAAGCCCAGGGCTCCCACTGATTCAGCGATATTGGTGTGTTGCAATGATTTTATATGTTCATACGGGGAAAATATGTGCTGTGTATTTAATATCCAAATATTACTTAAAATGTTATGATGCTATTGGTGTCTGCGCAAGGCTTCATGGTCATTGTAGTCTTTTGGATAAACAACGCATTTGACTGCTACTCTTGTTCGTTGGCAACCCTACACACCACCACCCCTCCCACCCCCGGTCAGCCGATCCGCAAGAATATTGTCAATATGAAACCGGTCCGCAGTGCAAAAAAGGTTGGGGACGCCTGGTTTAGATGAATGGGCAAATTCATGGCAGATGCAATTTAATGTGGATAAATGTGAGGTTATCCACTTCGGTGGCAAGAACAGGAAAACAGATTATTATCTGAATGGTGGTCGATTAGGAAAAGGGGAGGTGCAACGTGACCTGGGTGTCATTGTACACTAGTCATTGAAAGTGGACATGCAGTGAAAAAGGCGAATGGTATGCTGGCATTTATAGTGAGAGGATTCGAGTACAGGAGCAGGGAGGTACTACTGCAGTTGTACAAGGCCTTGATGAGACCACAGCTGGAGTATTGTGTGCAGTTTTGGTCCCCTAATCTGAAGAAAGACATTCTTGCCATAGAGAGAGTACAAAGAAGGTTCACCAGATTGATTCCTGGGATGGCAGGACTTTCATACGATGAAAGACTGGATTGACTAGGCTTATACTCGCTGGAATTTAGAAGATTGAGGGGGGATCTTATTAAAACGTATAAAATTCTAAAGGGATTGGACAGGCTAGATGTAGGAAGATTGTTCCCGATGTTGGGGAAGTCCAGAACGAGGGGTCACAGTTTGAGGATAAAGGGGAAGCCTTTTAGGACCGAGATTAGGAAAAACTTCTTCACACAGAGAGTGGTGAATCTGTGGAATTCTCTGCCACAGGAAACAGTCGAGGTCAGTTCATTGGCTATATTTAAGAGGGAGTTAGATATGGCCCTTGTGGCTAAAGGGATCAGGGGGTATGGAGAGAAGGCAGGTACAGGGTTCTGAGTTGGATGATCAGCCATGATCATACTGAATGGTGGTGCAGGCTCGAAGGGCCGAATGGCCTACGCCTGCACCTATTTTCTATGTTTCTATGTAAACAGACAAGGCCTAATCATGTGTCACCGTTCCAACACCTTTGTTTGCTGGGACTAATGAATTTAATTCCCCTTTGCTTTTTTTTCAGTTATATTTTTAACTTCTGTGCATGGTCTTCTTTGCAAGGACCCTTGACCATTTATCCATTCCCACATATCTTCTTCCCAGCACTTTTCCCTGCAAGCAGCCAAAATGCTACAGCTGACCATTTACCTCCTTCCTCCCTTCTATTCAGGGCCCCATACAGTTCTTCCAGGAGAGACAGCATTTCACCTGCAAATCTTCTGGGGTCTTCTATTGTGTCTGGTGCTCCTGATGCAGCCTCCTGTACATTGCTGAGACCCATCCTAAATTGGGAGACCTCTTCGTCGAACGCCTCTGCACCAAACTACAAAAGCGGAACTTCCCTGTGGCCGAACATTTTAATTCTTATTCCCTTTCCCGTTCTGGCACGGCAGTCCGTGGCCTCCTCTTGAGGCCACCCTCAGGATCAAGGAGCAAGACCTTATATTCCGTCTGGGTCGCCTTCAACCTGATGGAATGAATATCCATTTCTCTTTAAGCTAAAGAGAAATCCCTTCCCCCTCCCCTCTTCTATTCCCCAGTTAGCCTCTTACCTCATCTCACCTAACTATCACCTCCCCTGGGTCCACTCCTTCCTTTTCTTGTATGGTCCACACTCCTCTCCAATCAGATTCTTTCCCTTCCAGCCCTTTTATCTTTCCTGCCCACCTGGCTTCACCTATCACCTTCTAACTATCCTCCTCCCCCTCCCTCCGCCTTTTTATTCTGGTGTCTTCCCCCTTCCCCCTTCGGTCCCAAAGAAGGGTCTCGGCCAGAAACGTCAACTGCTTGTTGTTTTGGATTTCCGGCATCTGAAGATGGCACAGTAGCGTAGTGGTTAGCCCAGAGCTTTACAATACAAGCGGCCCAGGTTTAGTTCCTGTTGCTGCCTGGAAGGAGTTTGTATGTTCTCCCCATAAGCAGTCCTGAGATTAGGCTAGGATTAAACTGGGGACTGCTGGGTGGCAGAACTGAAAGGGCCTGGAAGGGCTGTGTCTCAGTACATAAATAAATCTGTGGACTCTCTTTACAATTTGAAAGGAAGCACTGCTGTTTTGATACTCCACTTTGTAGTTTAGGAGGTAAAGACTACTCTGAGTCAGTGGGGCGGAACAATTCCTTACCTGGGTTAAGATTATTTTGATGTCAGCCTCAGTACTTTTCATTCCCAGCTCCACCCACTGAATATCTAACTTGGCAGAAAATACTTAAACACCCAGAAATAATTTGAATATTTGATGTACCGGCCATCTGTAATGGTCATATTAACTTTGATAGGTTGTTCAGTGAATAAAGGCAAAATGTGTTATACTGTCTTTTCAACAGCATTTAACGTGATTTGGTGACCAAATAGTGGCAAGTTACATTGAGGAAAGTGCAGTCCTATTGGATAGATGTCTGGGGGAGTAGGCTAACTAATTTTGGGTTTGACTACTTCATAGCCATTGTAAATGACATCCAAAATCTAGGTGATTCCTTCAAGAACCTTGTTGTGGTCTGGAGGCTTGCGTGCCTCAATGACCCGGAGAGCCTGGCAGGAGTCAGGACTTTATGCTTTGGCTCTTGGTAGGGTCACCCATATCAAACAGGTCAAACAGTAAGACAAACTAAGAGTGGTCCACTGGTCCTCCAGGTTTGGGGGTTCATCTCAGGGCTAACAACCCTGACTGCTGTTTCCATAACAATTTTGTTTTACCAATGAAGAACCCTTCTACATCTGAGTGTGACAGTATTCCTGAGTATCTACCTGGGACTTGCATGATTGACGGCAGTGAAAACAGAGCTACTGACACGATGAAGGAAGTCCTGAACACCACCAGAGATGGAGAACCTTCTTTGCCGCCCTAAATGCCAGTAGTGTAAGTAATTAGTAGAATTGGAGAGTTAGTTGATGAGAAGAATGAAAAATGTGATTGAGAGAGGATTAGGGTCAATGGGCCCTTGACATGACAGGAAGAAGGATCTGTTTCTCCCGCAAGATTTTGTGACTATAATATCAAAAGAAATTAATTTGAGCGAGTATCACTATAAAAAAGTTACTTTGTGGCTTGTAAAGTGGTGAGGAATTAAAAGCAGTAACACTTGCTTAATAAAAACGTTCATTATATATTGGATTGCAATATCATATTCTTAGGTGGCCCATTGAGATCAGAATCAGGTTTAATATCATTGACATATGTTGTGAAATTTGTTTTATGGTAGTAGTACATTGCAATACATCATAATAAAAGCTATGAATGGCAATAAAAAGTAAATATGTTAAAAGAAAATTTAATTTAATAACCCTTGTGGGTGCTAGCCTCCAAGACATCATCAAGGGACAGTGCCTCAGAAAGGCAGTGTCCAACATTAAGGATCCCTACCATCCAGAACATGACCTCTTCACATTGTTACCATCGGGAAAGAGGTACAGAAACCTGAAGGCGCACGCTTAGCGATTCAGGAACAGCTTCTTCCCCTCTGCCATCTGATTCCGAAATGGACATTGAACCCATGAATACTACCTCACTACTTTTGTTTTATTTCTGAATCTTGCACTACTTAATTTTATTTTAACTATATATAGTTTTATATTTTAATTAATTCAGTTCACTTTGTAGAGATCTGTTTTCACTGTGACATGAAACCCTTTTCTGTTAATCAGTGTCAAAAAACCCAAATTAAATCCACTGTGATTCAATGTTGTAAAACAATAAAACATGAAAACTTTCAAGGGGGAGTGAATACATTTTTTGGCACTGTGTGTGTATGTAGAGGTCAGGTAAATAAATGAGGTTTCTGTTATTTACCCTGAGCTTCCTTATTCTTGAAATTCTTTGAAATATTTCAAATGCTTCTCTGCTGCCTTGAACAGTCAAGGGCTAAGGATTTCCAGGGATAAACGCGGGTGTTGCTTTTTAAATCTTACAAGAAAGGCTTTGAAAAGATCCTTATTTTTATTTTGATAATTTTGCCCTTTGCCAGAACTCTGAATGGAAGATCTGTTTTGGGAGCCTAGTGCCAAACTTGGAAATGAGTTTTCTCATCCAAGGGAGCCAACCAGGGGCTGAGGGCTGTGTATGTTGGACATTGACGTTGGTTCAACCATCTTTCTAATAGATGTGGAGGATTCTTCAGAGACAGTGTTGTGGTATCACTCAAGGCCTTGAAGTGCCTGCAGTAGGTTGTCAGAGTCTCACTGCTGCCAGGTAGACAAGACTTGCCAGATCTGGATAGTCAAATGTTTACTTGGCCAAGGGCAATGCTCATACATTGAAAGTCATGGTGAATTTCATTAAATTATTCAATAAGAAGTGGATTCAACAGGAGAGGCTACATCACTGTCTGGTATGGGTGGGGGGCTGCTACTGCACAGGATCAAAGTAAGCTGCAGAGAATTGTAAACTTAGTCATCTTCATCATGGGCACTAGCCTCCATGGTATCCAGGACATCTTCAAGGTGTGATGCCTCAGAAGGGTGGTGTCTATCATTAAGGATCACCATTACCCAGGGCATGCCTTGTTCTTATTGATACCATCAGTAAGGAGTTACAGGAGCCTGAAGGCACACATAGAACATAGAATAGTACAGCACAGTACAGGCCCTTTGGTCACACATAGCACACACACAACAATTCAGGAACAGCTTCTTCCCTTCTGCTATCTGATTTCTGGATGGACATTGAACCCATTAATACTACCTCACTACTTTTTTAATTTAACTATTTAATATCTATGTATGGATATTTACGCCCACCTGGACAAGCCAGCGAGCTCTGTGAGGGTCACGTTTTTTGACTTCTCCAGTGCGTTCAACACCATCCGCCCTGCTCTGCTGGGGGAGAAGCTGACAGCGATGCAGGTGGATGCTTTCCTGGTGTCATGGATTATTGATTACCTGACTGGCAGACCACAGTACGTGTGCTTGCAACACTATGTGTCCAACAGAGTGATCAGCAGCACTGGGGCTCCACAGGGGACTGTCTTGTCTCCCTTCCTCTTCACCATTTACACCTCGGACTTCAACTACTGCACAGAGTCTTGCCATCTTCAGAAGTTTTCTGATGACTCTGCCATAGTTGGATGCATCAGCAAGGGAGATGAGGCTGAGTACAGGGCTACGGTAGGAAACTTTGTCACATGGTATGAGCAGAATTATCTGCAGCTTAATGTGAAAAAGACTAGGGAGCTGGTGGTGGACCTGAGGAGGGCTAAGGCACCAGTGACCCCTGTTTCCATCCAGGGGGTCAGTGTGGACATGGTGGAGGATTACAAATACCTGGGGATACGAATTAACAATAAACTGGACTGGTCAAAGAACACTGAGGCTGTCTACAAGAAGGGTCAGAGCCGTCCTATTTCCTGAGGAGACTGAGGTCCTTTAACATCTGCTGGATGATGCTGAGGATGTTCTACGAGTCTGTGGTGGCCAGTGCTATCATGTTTGCTGTTGTGTGCTGGGGCAGCAGGCTGAGGGTAGCAGACACCAGTAGAATCAACAAACTCATTCGTAAGGCCAGTGATGTTGTGGGGATGGAACTGGACTCTCTGACGGTGGTGTCTGAAAAGAGGATGCTGGCCAAGTTGCATGCCATCTTGATCAATGTCTCCCACCCACTACATAATGTACTGGGTGGGCACAGGAGTACATTCAGCCAGAGACTCATGCCACCGAGATGCAACACAGAGCGTTATAGGAAGTCATTCCTGCCTGTGGCCATCAAACTTTACAACTCCTCCCTTGGAGGGTCAGACACCCTGAGCCAATAGGCTGGTCCTGGACTTATTTCCTGGCATAATTTACATATTATTATTTAATTATTTATGGTTTTATATTGCTATATCTATACTCTATTCTTGGTTGGTGCAATTGTAACAAAACCCAATTTCCCTCGAGATCAATAAAGTATGACTATGACTATGACTTTACTTTAATTCAGTTTTTTCTATTACTATGTATTGCATTGTACTGCTACCACAAAGACAACAGATTTCATGATGTATGCCGGTGAAATTAAACATCACTCTGATTCTGGGAGTAGATGCATGTTTTCAAAGAGCTTGCTGTGGACCTTCATTGTTTTACATTGAGATCAGGTTTGTGGAGAACATACTTATGATGAATTCCGAGTGTTAGGCCCAACCTCTTCATAAACTTCAGTGAATGTTTTCAATCGTGTGGAGGCTCAACTCCAATCTGTCATGGACCCATTATCTGAATAAATGCAATGTTCCTAAAATACAGCAATGTCAGAATCAGGTTTAATATCGTTGGCACATGTCGTGCAATTTGTTACTTTTGCAGCAGCGGTACAATGCATGATAAATATAGAGGGAAAAAACTGAATTGTTGGAAGTATATACATGTATATTAAATGTTTAAATTAAATAAGTAGTACAAAAACAAAAAAAAAGTGGTGAGGTAGCGTTCATGGGTTCAATGTCCGTTAAGAAATCGGATGGCAGAGGGGAAGAAGCTATTTTTGTATCGTTAAGTGTGTGCCTTCAGGCTTCTGTACCTCCACCCTGATGTTAGCACTGAGAACAAGGTATGACCTGGATGATGAGGGTCATAAACGATGGACACTGTCCTTTTGAGGAATCACTCCTTGAAGATGTCCTGAATATTACAGAGGCTGGTGCCCATGATGGAGCTGACTGAGTTTACAACTCTCTGCAGTTTATTTCAATCCTGTGCAGTAGCCCCCTCCCACCCCCCCACCCCACATCAGACAGTAATGCAGCTAGCCAGAATGCTCTCCACAGTACATCTGTAGAAGTGTGAGTGTTTTAGGTGACAAACCAAATGAAATATAGCCACTGTCTTGCCACCATTTTAGCTGCAGTAGGTTGGGACCTGGTTAGATCCTCAGAAATATTGACACCAGGGTCTTGAAATTGCTCGCACTCTCCACTTCTAATTCCTCTGAAGATTGGTTTGTGTTCCCTCGTCTTACCTTTTCTGAAGTCAACAGTTAGTAATGCAGTAGGATTTCTGTTATTAAAAAAAGACTTGCCACACTGTAAATTTTCTGAGTGTATTATCTTAAATAATAGTTTGAAAAACAGACTTCCCAGTTCTCCACTAGATTTATGTGATTTCGTATTGAGTTAGCCTTTTACCTGGCTGTTCAAATTGGATCACCCAACTGCTTTCATCTTTTGTCACTCGACATTGGTACATTAACTTCCTGTACAATAATACTGTGGAATTCCCTTGAGTTAATTTGTGTTTGTCACCTGTATAACTAGGGTGTGGTATGGCTGCAATGTAAAATATTTGCATAGCAGCATCAGTGGCATGTAGGTAGGACAACACAAGTGTAAATTATATAAGGCTATAAAGGAACTGGGAGACAAAAAGATTTCAGAAACAAGTCATTACTACAAAACAGACAACATGAGGGACAGGTCTACGATAGTAGTGTAAGAGGTCGTCTGTAGTGTTTTATTGCTGAAGTATTCTTTGATCCATTTTAGAATATATCTAACACATTTAATTTAGCGGCTTTGCCAAACTTCAAAAATGAGAAAGTCCCTGTGCCTGAAGGCTTTCATTTCCATCACAGAAATGATAGCCAATTCCATTCCCATGTTTCTGGTCACAAATATAACACAATATCCTGGTTCTGTACTGAGAAGACTCGGTGGTTCCGTGTGCCAGTTGCCTTTTCTATAGAAGTGCAAGTTCTGAATGTTTGTGAAATAATGTATCTAGCAACTGTGCAAAAGGTTGAAAATGAGAAAGTCCCTGTGTGAATTCTAGTACAAAATATTGAAGATCCCTGCTAATATTTTTTCCAAGTTGTGTTTTGTGCTTGTGTCATGATGTTAGACTGGTGCTAAAAGGATCAGTTGATTAAGTTAAACTGGTTTCTTTTTAAAATCTTAATGCTTTTGTCAAATTTGTCAAACAATTACATGTTTGGAAAAGGAAGCCAAGATACTCTCATAGATGTGTCAAGCTGGTACTTGGGTGGTTCTTAGTTGGTCTAGTGCATTTGGCTTTAGCGCATTACCTGTGGGAGGAGGGGGGAATCTTCTCAATCAGTTGATCCTTTAAAAATACAGAGCTAAATGTTTAATTAATTTGTTTGAATAGTAGACAGAAATAGATATTTCCCATAAATTTGCAGAAGTTTATTAGAGAGTAGGAAACCTTCAACATTGTACTGTAAAAGTTAATCATGCTCCTTCAAGGGCTTTATAAATGCAATGGTGATCCCCGCTTTTCCAACCCAGTTTCAGATTTCGTATTCCCTCCGCCACTATCTCTAAATTCTTTTGCCAATTACCACAAATGCACATCGCTTCGGTAGTCATTTCTCTACAATGGACAGTAAGTCTTGCCAATCCCAAATACATGCATGTTGGTCAGTTAAATAGCAAATTTGCCTTGACGTGTAGATCAGTGGGGAGAATAAGCTTTGTGTAAGTGGATGCTTGATAGTTGGCATGCACTTTGTGGCCTGAAAAGTTCATTTCCATGCATCTCTTCCCAGCAATTTTTTGTTTAGTTAACCAAAGAAGCCATTTCCAGTTTGGACATTGGACAAGCAATACCAATAAAATAACAGTGTCAAATATGCTATCGAACTGTCTGAGGATGAAATACCAAATACTGATCAACAGCACAGCGCACATGCAATAATTCTAACCTGGGTCAACTTAGACCAACACAATTCTAACATGAATATTTTAATAAAATCTACACTCAGTGCAAACCCATTGCATATTGCTTTTTCCAGTGAGTTTTGTTTGGATCATCAAAGGCTACTGTGTTTTAACTGGCATTTTATTTCTTAATCGTGCACAGTAAAACAGTGCATTCCTTGTGCCTCCACTTCCAAGCTGTCTTCAAGTATAGACTCCAAGTGCTCCAAAATGTTATACTTGACAGAAAATCATGGATGTTTATCATTTTTAACCAAACTGTGGATTGTAATGAGAAGCTTTACCAATGAGATTTAAAGGTTAAATTCCAGTGAGGAAATTGAAATGGGAGGTGGGAAACACTGCAGCAAGACGCATGACTTGGCGGTTCAAATGGTTCAGTTTAATATCAGAGAATGTATACAGAATACAACCTGAAATTCTTACTCTTCACGGACACCCACAAAACAAAAAAAAACCCAAAGAATGAATGGCAGAAACATCAGAACCCCAAAGCCCCACCTCCCCCCACACAAGCAGCAGCAGAAGCCTTTACCCTCCCTCTCCCCTCACCCCACTTGCACCAGTAAAAGCAACGATTTTCTCACTGCCCCCCACCATGCAAGCAATAGCAAAAGCCCCAAAAGAGACTTTGATCTGCAGTCCAGCAAAAACAACAGTCCATCCCTCACTAGAGAGGGAGAGAGAGAATGCTCCTGCAACAATGAGAGCACTGTTCTGATGCAACAATCTTCTGCCTTAGGAAGAGAGGAAGTACAATGAGATCTAGGTGTTCTTGTACATCAGTCACTGAAAGCAAGCATGCAAGTACAGCAGGCAGTGAAGAAAGCTAATGGCATGCTGGCCTTCATAACAAGGGGAATTGAGTATAAGAGCAAAGAGGTCCTTCTGCAGCTGTACAGGGCCCTGGTGAGACCACACCTGGAGTACTGTGTGCAGTTTTGGTCTCCAAACTTGAGGAAGGACATTCTTGCTATTGAGGGAGTGCAGCGTAGGTTCACGAGGTTAATTCCCGGGATGGCGGGACTGTCATATGTCGAAAGATTGGAGCGACTGGGCTTGTATACTCTGGAACTTAGAAGGCTGAGAGGGGATCTTATTGAAACATATAAGATTATTAAGGGATTGGACACGCTGGAGGCAGGAAGCATGTTCCTGCTGATGGGTGAGTCCAGAACCAGAGGCCACAGTGTAAGAATAAGGGGTAGGCCATTTAGAACGGAGTTGAGGAAATACTTTTTCACCCAGAGAGTGATGGATATATGGAATGCTCTGCCCCAGAAGGCTATGGAGGCCAAGTCTCTGGATGCTTTCAAGAAAGAGATGGATAGAGCTCTTAAAGAAAGCGGAATCAAAGGTTATGGGGATAAGGCAGGAACTGGATACTGATTGTGGATGATCAGCCATGATCACAGTGAATGGCGGTGCTGGCTCGAAAGGCCAAATGGCCTACTCCTGCACCTATTGTCTATTGTCTATTGAGTCGCTTCTCTGAGCTCCCCAACACAAGGACCGACAGGCTCTCACTCACCATCGGAAGAGAGAGGATTGCTCGAGTGCAAAGGTTTTCTTCCAACAGCGGCTAGCGATTAGCAAACATGCTGCCTGCTGTCTCGAAGTTTTAGTTTCCCATGACGCTTCTATCGGTGACATCAGCAAAGGACCGGGTCTCATCGAAGGCGCACTTCTTCCAGACTGCACCTGGAGATATCGAAACACCAGGCCACATGGCCATTCCGAGAACCCATTGCTCATAGTTTTCCTGAAAATCCATTGAAACAGATGTCATGTGAAGATGAAGTGGCTGTTCTCTGTGACTAAAGTGCTCCATAAAGGTTGAACAAGTTAGGTCTTTATTCTTTAGAGCGTAGAAGGTTGAGGAGGGACTTGATAGAGGTATTTAAAATTATGAGGGGGATAGATAGAGTTGACGTGGATAGGCTTTTTCCATTGAGAGTTGGGGGGGATTCAAACAAGAGGACATGAGTTGAGAGTTAAGGGGCAAAAGTTTAGGGGTAACACGAGGGGGAACTTCTTTACTCAGAGAGTGGTAGCTGTGTGGAACAAGCTTCCAGCAGAAGTGGTTGAGGCAGGTTCAATGTTGTCATTTAAAGTTAAATTGGATAGATATATGGACAGGAAAGGAATGGAGGGTTATGGGCTGAGTGCAGTTCGGTGGGACTAGGCGAGAGTAAGAGTTCGGCATGGACTAGAAGGGCCGAGATGGCCTGTTTCCATGCTGTAATTGTTATATGGATATAACAGTGTCCAATGTGATGAACAGGAATATTTTTCATTCCCCTTATTTATATACTGGACATGGGAATCCCTTTCTGTAATTGCTACCCCAAGCTGATACTGAGGCTCTCTTGAACCACTGCAGTCGGAATCCATGATTTTCTGTCATGTAAAACATTTATCGAGCACTTGGAGGATCATGGTGTGTGTATATTTATAGATCCCTGAAGAGAGCTTGGAAGTGGAGGAATAAGGAATGCATTGCTTTACTGGGAACTGTTCTAAACAATGCTTTGTCTGGAAACATAATACCATGAGGAAGTCATACAGCTCGTTAAGCCTGCCCTGAATCACCCCACAGTGTCCAGTATACATCAGCCTTGAATACACTCTGGAATTGAGCATTCTCTGGGCTCTGTGGTACAAAACTCAGTCCTGTAACTAAAGAGATTTCTCAAAGTTCAATGTACATGCATATACATCACCATATACAACCCTGAGATTCATTTTCTTATGGGCATACTCAACAAATCTATAGAATAGTAACTATAACAGAATCAGTGAAAGACCGCCCGACTAGGGCGTTCAACCAGAGTGCAGAAGACAGCAAGTTGCAAATGCAAACATAAATAAATTGCAGTAAATATTGAGAATATGAGATGAAGAAAGTGCGAACATTTCAATGATGGGGCAAGTGTTGAATGAAGTTATCCTTTCATCCTAATCCTAAACAACTGGACTATACACTCACAGTTATACACTCTCCTGCCTCTTGGCAAAACATTCCACATTTTCAAACACGAGGAAATCTGCAGATGCTGGAAATTCAAGCAACACACATCAAAGTTGCTGGTGAACGCAGCAGGCCAGGCTGCATCTCTAGGAAGAGGTACAGTCGGCGTTTCAGGCCGAGACCCTTCATCAGGACCTCATTTTCCACATTTTCATCTCAGATTTCTGTATGTCAAAAAGAGCTGGACCGCTTTACTTGCTCTCGATTCATAGAACGACCTTGGAAAAGGCTGCAAGGAATTATTACTTAGTTCCCATGGAAGCAAAGAATGCCAGAGTTGCTAAAATGCAGAAGGATTTTATTCAGCCTACCCAGTCCATGCCGAATATACACCACAATCCATCTCGCCCCACTTCCCTGCTCCTTCCCTATTGTACTGCAAATCAGTCTTTTATCTGCCTCTTCAGATCCCTTTTTGATTCTGTTTCCGCCATCGTCTTGAGGCAGCAAATTCGAGATCAGGAGTTTTTTTTATGTATAATTTTCCTCACAACCCCCTTGTGTTTGTATTGGTTTATTTTTGTCATGTGATACAGTGAAAGGCTTATGCACGGCGTGATTTAACTGAATGGCACTCAAGAGTCCAAAGTAAATCTTTTATCAAAGTACATATGAGTCACCAGACACAACCCTGAGATTCATTTTCTTACAGGCATACACAGTAAATCTAAGCAATTAAATAGAACCAGTGAAAGACTGCATCTAACTGGATGGCCAAACAGCCAGCGAGCACTAGACAGCAGACTGTGTAAATAAAAAAGAAAAATGCAAAAAATATCGAGAACGTGAGATGAAGAGTCCTTGAAAGTGAGTCCATAGATTCTGGGAACATCTAGGTCGGGGGTGCCCAAGCTGGGGTCCACAGACCCCTTCATTAATGGTAAGGCTCCATGCCATAAAAAAGGGGTGAGCCCCTGATGTTGAGTGAAGTTATCCCCTCTGGTATTGCTTTGTGGTCTTAAAAATAAAAAAAAAAACAGAATGTTACAGCCATTAACTTAGGACTGGGGAGGAGAAATTTCTTCCTTGTTCCATGTGGGGAGTGACTATTTCAAAATGAAAAAATATGAAATGTCAAGTTTTTCCTCATCAGTAATTCCACTTTTATGTTCTTACTTTGGAATAAGGTCACTTAAGAGAAGATTAATTTGGACTTTTTCCAATACAGTAATATTTCTGGAAAGCTCTGTTATTGTTCCACATCGGACTACATCAGGAGAAATCAAGACAAATTATCAACCTAGTCGACTGTCCAATATTGGAGTGGAAATTGATCATAGCAGGTTTCCTGGAACAGATGATAAAATTTAAGAGCTTTCATCTTGGTCTCTTTCCTCTGAGGCCACAGTATTACACTGCTCTGTTTCTTTGTGTAATCTAAGTTACAAGCCATCCCTAACTTACCAATGTGTCACCTACTCTTTATCATCACTGGGTGTATATTCTGGAACCTTCTAACCAACAGCATTGTGGGACTGCAGCAATGTAGGCAGGTGGCTCACTGCCTCATTCTCAAAGACAGTTAGGGACAAACAGTAAATACGGTCTTTTTTATCATTGCCCGAATACTGAAAAATTGAATCACATTTTTTAAAAAAATTCTGCTATTTGTTTCACACAAGCTCTTTGACCTAATAATTCAAAGTCAAAAGTACATTTATTATCAATGTATGCAGTATACAAACCTGAGATTTATCTTCGCACAGACAGTTACAGAACAGAGAAACACCACGGAACCCGTTGAAGGAAAGCCTCAAACACTCAACACGCAAATATGAACAAATCGAGAAAATGGCAAAAAACAAGCGAAAAGCACACAGAATCCTTGAAGCAGTTTGGGAATGTTCAGTTCAGTTCAGTTCAGTTTAGTGCTGTGTTGTTCAGTGACTACAAGCCACAGAGCCAGTCTGCACTGATCAAAATCACAAAATAGCAATGAACAAAGGAGTAACCAGGAATCAGAAACACTTCTAACCATGTCCAATAACACTAGACAACCTGTTTTTCGAAACTATCACTTCCTCAGAATTGTTTTTTGTTTATGATAGACCGCTTGAAGCCAAACACAAATATAATTTCAAACTACTTGTATCATGTAGAAATTTGGAGAAACAAGACAATAACTTTTATTAATATATTGCTTTTAATTGCATAACACTGCTGATGCTTTGCAATAGTTCAACTCAGCTAAAAATGCTTTGTTGATGATTTTCATTTGCACAGTGTCTGAGGCTTCTCGCTTAAGTGTCCAACAATAATCAGCCAGCATTGATGGATTCCAGTTGCCCTGATATCATTTCTCTATGACCACATCGTCCTGGTGAAACCTTTCACCATGCTCGTCACTGAGAGCACCAAGATTTGCAGGGAAGAAGTCTAAATGGGAATGCAGAAAAAGAATCTTTAGTGACATGTTGCACTTCATGGTTTTATATGCTTGAAGCATGTTGTCAAACAGCTGCACATAGTTTGTACAGGTGCTCTGTAGCTGCCGAGAAAACTTTCAACCACATTCTTGAATGCCTTCCATGCATTTTTCTCCACCCCACTAAAAATTTGTCAAATTGCCTATCACTGATGATCTGTTTGATTTGTGGAAGAAAAGTACCTTTCTTCATCTTGGTATCAGTTGTTCTGTAAAACATTTACAGTAACTCAAATATTAAAATTCTTCACGGAAAGTTATAGCCTTTTTAAAACCTGTCCTGCTATGTAGTATCCACTCTACCTATGCTTGCCTAGGCATGCCTGGACAAGATAGAAAACTTTTCAGCCTACATTGTGGGCAACATTTTAATTGACTTGAATTATGAATTCATAATTCAAATATATTTTTCTATATTTTAAAAAAAATAGGCATTTTTTAAAACAGTGCATGATAAGGAAACTTCATGGTGATTTTCACGATCAGCAGCCCAAAATCCATAAGATATTCCCAAAAGTATTCAGGAAGCAAAATCTTTGTTGTCCAATGTTATTGGACATTATACACCTGGCAACATCTGGAAATGTAGGAAATACTTCCAAGGAACTTACTACTTGAAGTTCATATTGTGTTTGCTTTGCATTATCATGACTGATAATGGACCATTTCTGGGTTGCCTTGCCTCACTCTGAGAACTGGACCATGTAACATTGGGCCATGCTTTACCCTTGGAGACATGCAAGACTGCAGATGCTGGGATCTGGAGCACAAAACAGACTGCTGGTGCAACTCAGTGGGTCAAGCAGTGAGAGGATAATCGACGTTTCGGGTCAAGATTCACCATCAGGACTCCTTTAACCTTGGGCTCCTAATGTCGTTCCCTGTCCAACATTCCTCTGTAACAGTACATAGAAACTTGGACGGCAATCCCAGACTCTTTCCAGCAGAGTATTGGAATGGATCACTTCCTCCTTCACCTACATCTATTGTGATGCTGTCAGGAAAAAGCATGTTTTTTCTCCCACAGGAAGACAAGGACGTTGTGCAGGGGCAGGTACCAAATGCATGGAAAAGTACCATTCTAAGGGTTTTGAAGGATATAAAGGGACTTTCATTTACAAATGCACTGTCCTATGATTTAACACATCTCCAGTATTAATCTCTGTAGATCTCCCAGCATTTGTTCTTCACCCAAGTATTCTTAGGTTCTGATGCCTCTCACTGCGAGCGCTGTGAGGGTCATGTCTTTTGACTTCTCCAGTGCGTTCAACACCATCCGCCCTGCTCTGCTGGGGGAGAAGCTGACAGCGATGCAGGTGGATGCTTCCCTGGTGTCATGGATTATTGATTACCTGACTGGCAGACCACAGTACGTGTGCTTGCAACACTGTGTGTCCGACAGAGTGATCAGCAGCACTGGGGCTCCACAGGGGACTGTTTTGTCTCCCTTTCTCTTCACCATTTACACCTCGGACTTCAACTACTGCACAGAGTCTTGTCATCTTCAGAAGTTTTCTGATGACTCTGCCATAGTTGGATGCATCAGTAAGGGAGATGAGGCTGAGTACAGGGCTACGGTAGGAAACTTTGTCACATGGTGTGAGCAGAATTATCTGCAGCTTAATGTGAAAAAGACTAAGGAGCTGGTGGTAGACCTGAAGAGAGCTAAGCCACCGGTGACCCTTGTTTCCATCCAGGGGGTCAGTGTGGACATGGTGGAGGATTACAAATACCTGGGAAAACGAATTGACAATAAACTGGACTGGTCAAAGAACACTGAGGCTGTCTACAAGAAGGGTCAGAGCCGTCTCTATTTCCTGAGGAGACTGAGGTCCTTTAACATCTGTGGGACGATGCTGAGGATGCTCTACGAGTCTGTGGTGGTCAGTGCTATCATGTTTGCTGTTGTGTGCTGGGGCAGCAGGCTGAGGGTAGCAGACACCAACAGAATCAACAAACTCATTCGTAAGGCCAGTGATGTTGTGGGGATGGAACTGGACTCTCTCACGGTGGTGTCTGAAAAGAGGATGCTGTCTAAGTTGCATGCCATCTTGGACAATGTCTCCCATCCACTACATAATGTACTGGGTGGACACAGGAGTACATTCAGCCAGAGACTCATTCCACTGAGTTGCAACACTGAGCGTCATAGGAAGTCATTCCTGCCTGTGGCCATCAAACTTTACAACTCTTCCCAATGGGCTGGTCCTGGACTTATTTCCTGGCATAATTTACATATTACTATTCAGTTATTTATGGTTTTATTACTATTTATGGTGCAACTGTAACGAAACCCAATTTCCCTTGGGATCAATAAAGTATGACTATGACTATGGCTATGATCCCCAAACTCTTTCAGCAGCACAACCCCACTGAGACCAGAGTACTGGACATTCTGAACACTTTGAATATAGACGCTTCTAAAGTTTGCCGTTTATGTCCAAGAACTCGGATTGCCATTGTCCTTCCGCCCTTCCACAGCACCTCCACCCCTAATATTAGGGCACACTGGATTCTCTTGCCATTATTTCCCTCAATGCAATTGGCAAGCGAATCAGGTGATAAGCTCATGATTAATGCAGACCATAAGACATAGGAGCAGAAAAATTGGGCAGTTTGGCTCATTGGGTTTGCTCCACCATTCAATCATGGCTGATTTATACTTTCCTCACAAGCCCATTCTCCTGCTTCTCCCTTTAACCTTGGACATTCTGACTAATCAAGAACCTACCCAATTCTGTTTTGAATATACCCAATGGCTTGGTCTCCACATCCATCTGTGGCAACGAATTCCACAGATTCACCACCCTCTGGCTAAAGAAATTCCTCCTCATCTCTGTAATTTCACATAAACAAAAATCAAATCAATCTTTTGGTGTAGGAGTTATGCCAGTTAATTTTCTTCTTTTTTTTACCCTGGCCTTTCCCTAAAGAAACTGATAAGTAGAGCAAATGGGGCAAGCATTCTGAAGTGCAATTAACCAGCCTCATGATGTGGTGAAGCGGAACATTCAAATGGGCCAGGCTAAATGTATCTGCATCATAGCAGCTAAATATCTCAATCACAACAAGGTCAATTAGTACGAAGAGGGGCTGGACAAACAGCATGTTAGTGTGATTTCTCCTCATGGATTTTCTCTATTTTCCATACAGCAAGAAAAAAACAAAAGATGAACAACGGCAGGATCCTGAAATAGCTGATCGTCACACACGGATTGTTGCACCCACACATCTGTACGACATGAACTACAAAACACTAGGAAAATGCATTATTATTAATAATAAGCATTTTGATGATGTAACAGGTATGGTATTACTTTTGTAACATTTCACTGTGTTTTGAGAGATTGCTAAGTTGCATTAACTGAATTTGGTAAGCAAAGTTATCTATTTATTTATCTCTCCATCCCTCTGCCTCCCTCTTCTGCCCTCTCTCCATCCCTCTCCCTCCCTCTCTCCATCTCCCTCCCTCCCTCTCTCCATCCCTCTCCCTCCCTCTCTCCATCTCCCTCCCTCCCTCTCTCCATCTCCCTCCCTCCCTCTCTCCATCCCTCTCCCTCCCTCTCTCCATCTCCCTCCCTCTCTCCATCCCTCTCCCTCCCACTCTCCATCTCTCTCCCTCCCTCTCTCCATCTCCCTCCCTCCCTCTCTCCATCCCTCTCCCTCCCTCTCTCCATCTCCCTCCCTCCCTCTCTCCATCCCTCTCCCTCCCTCTCTCCATCTCCCTCCCTCCCTCTCTCCATCCCTCTCCCTCCCTCTCTCCATCTCCCTCCCTCCTTCTCTCCATCTCCCTCCCTCTCTCCATCCCTCTCCCTCCCACTCTCCATCTCTCTCCCTCCCTCTCTCCATCTCCCTCCCTCCCACTCTCCATCTCCCTCCTTCCATCCCTCTCCCTCCCTCTCTCCATCTCCCTCCCTCCCACTCTCCATCTCCCTCTCTCCATCCCTCTCCCTCCCACTCTCCATCTCTCTCCCTCCCTCTCTCCATCTCCCTCCCTCCCACTCTCCATCTCCCTCCTTCCATCCCTCTCCCTCCCTCTCTCCATCTCCCTCCCTCCCTCTCTCCATCTCCCTCCCTGCCAGACTAACTGTTACATGATCCTTTGTTCTTGAGGGATATAAAATTAGACCAGAGGTTCCCAACCTTTTTTATGCCCTGGACCCCTACCATTAACCGAAGAATCAATGGACCCCAGATTGGGAACGCCTGACATAGACAAAGTAATCTGGAAGCTGCAAAATGTGGGGCAGCAGGTCGTGCCCGTCAAATCAGATTGTGCTGATGGAGAAAAACAGAGTCAGTATCACTACTGGATAATCTGGCCTGGTCTAACACATATAAAGCATATTCCTGAAGTTTTAGATTTTGGTTTAAATGGGGAGTGGGGTGATAGCTCAGATGAATGAGAGGCTGTAGAGATGGTTCAGGAGACAGAGTTTCAAATTCTTGGAGCATTGGAATCTTTTCTGGGGAAGGAGTGACCTATACAAGAGGGACGGGTTGCACCTGAACTGGAGGGAAACCAATATCCTGGCCAGGAGGTTTGCTGGTACTACTTGGGAGAGTTTAAACTAGTTATGCAGGGGACTGGGTACCGGAGCCACAGGTCAGTAAGGGAAAGATCGGACCAGAATATAGATGTCAGGAAAAGTATTGAAAAGCAAAATTGAAATAACAGGTATGATGGGTTGGAATGTTAAGTGTGTATGTTTTAATGCTAGGACTATTATGGGTAAGGGTGATGAACTTAGAGCATGGATCACTACATGGAACTACGATGTTGCCGCCATTACTGTAACTTGGTTGAGAGAGGGACGGGAATGGGTGATTAATGTACCAAGTTTTTGCAGTTTTAGAAAAGATAGAGGGGGAGTGGGGAGCTGCACTACTAATCAGGTTTAATAGAGTACACTTCTGATACACTCGGGAGACATAATGAAGAGGTCGGACACTGAGTCCATTTGGGTAGAATTCAGGAATAGGAAAGGTGCGATCACACTGGTGGGATTGTACTACAGCCCACCCCTCACCCCTGAGAACCACTGGGACACTGAGGAACAGATATGCAATCAGATTGAGGTAATGTGTAAAAATAAAAGGGTTGTGGTCGACTTCCCTAATATAAACTGGGACCCAAAAAGGTGTTCCCAATTAACGCTTTTTAGTTCCTGCCTAATGCCCTTGTAATTTGCCCTACTCCAATTTAAAATGTGCCCACAAGGGCCATACCTATCCTTATCTATATCAGAATGAAAGACTCCAAACTTAATTTTTCATCCTTACCTTTCAGAAATATAGAGCATAAAATAATTGAGAACTGACCCTCTCCCAAACACTCTTCCCTCTAAGCTGGGCTGTGCAGTAACTGAAATCCTCCCATGCACGTAGCTTTTATTGCAGCACAGCTATTGTGTAATGATCATATAATTTCAAATTATGCTAATGTAATTTTTGGAATTATGTTAATGTAATTGTGAAATACCCTGTTAATAATTACATGTTGGGTGGCAGGATGGAGCTATGTCTGTACCAAAGGAGGTGTAAAGCCTTTGAAGAGTATTGATAATGGCTGAGGTCACCCATCTTGTAAAGTCACTGCCCAGGAGAAGGCAATGGCAAACCTCTTCTGTAGGAAAAATATGCCAAGACCATATGGAAAGACCATGATCGCCTACGTCATACGGCACGGCACATGACTAACAAATGAATTATGTGTTAATGAATAGAATCCATAAATGTTCTAAATAATAAATATACCACAGCCTTTACTTTGAAACATTTCAGAGCTTCAGCGTATTTACGTTGTCAGTGTTTCAAGTTACAACTCTGTTACAAATTGTAACAATAATTAAATCCAGGAACAGACTAGAAGTGGAACATTTGGGTGATCTAATGAGGATTAAGATGTAACTTTCATCTGGATGCGAAATTAATCTGGACAGCGTTAATAGACAGAGGATTTGTAATAAGGACAGACGTGAACACATTTACAAAATGTGGAAGATTATCTTTGTTGTACTGTATTTCATTATACCAGAATTAATAAATAAAATCAAAGTGTTTTTTCTAAATTCTAAATATTCATAGAATACTTATTATATATATAAAAAAACATATAAAGTGTCGTGCAGTTTTCAGGCCACGTAAAAATTTCCTGCTCGGAGCAGTGGTTGGTTTGTGCAGATGTAAAAAAAAAATAGAACTTTGTTCTCAAATGTGATTCTCTCCCAAAGTAGTTCAGAAAATATAGAGTGGTGTGGCAGTTAGAAGTATAGAACTTTCTGACCCAGAAATTGCATTCAAGTTGGTTTGGTTTAATTCGAAAAGAGGGTTTACTATTTTGTTCAGAGATATGGAGAAAAGACAGCAAATTGGGTCTTGAAAATATTGGCATTGAAACTTGAGGTAATATGATTCTGTATGTCTTTTAAATAGAGTCTTGTAACTTGGTAGCCAATTAAGGCAAGGCGAGGCATAATATCCAGGCTTGACTGTGTGGCCTAAATCATAGCATCACCTTGTGTGGTGAGGTTTCCCACAAGAAAATCCTCTCAATTTCTTCTCCAAAACGCCTGATGCCAGGAAAATGAAACTTGACTAAAGGAGCCATCCAGTTAGTGAAGAGGGTACAAGCAAAGTCTAAATGCCTCACTAGGCAAAGTAACAGGATAGTGAAATGGAGTTATGCATGTACCTGGTACTTACATTAGCAACGCACACGAAATACTGGAGGAACTCAGCAGGTCAGGCAGCATCTATGGAAATGGGTAAACAGTTGACATTTCAGGCAGAGACCCATCTTCAGGACTGGAAAAGAAGGGGGAAGACGCCAGAATAAAAAGATGGGGGGAGGAGAAGGAGGACAACTACAAGGTGATAGGTGAAGCCAGGTGAGTAGGGAAGATAAAGGGCTGGAGAAGAAGGATAGGAGAGGAGAGATGAGCATAGGAAAAAGGGAAGGTGGAGGCCAGCCTGAGGGTGGCCTCATCTTGGCACAAGAGAAGGCCGTGGACCAACAAGTCGGAATGGGGATCAGAATTAAAATGTCTGGCCACCAGGAAGTTCTGGTTTTGATGGATAGAGCAGAAGTGCTCGATGAAGCAGTCCCCCAATTTACAAAAGGGCTCACCAATGTAGAGAGGCCGCATCGAAAGCACCAGACACAATAGATAACCCCAGCAGGTTGGCCAGTGAATTGTTGCCTCACCTGGAAGGACTTTTTGGGGCCCTGAATGAAGGTGAGCGAGATGCTGTAGCACTTTGGCCACTTACAGGGATAAGTGCCGGGAGGGATGAATGGACAAGGAAGCCATGGAGGAAGCGATCCCAGTGGAAAGTGGAGAGAGAGGGTGAGGTAAGGATATGTTTGGTGGTAGGATCACTTTGGAGATGGCAGAAGTTGTAGAGGATGATGTGGGGGTTCATGGGGTGGCAGGTAAGGTCAAGAGGAACTCTATCACTGATAGGGCAGCAGGAAGGTGGGGTGAGTGCTAATGTTCAGGAAATGGAGAAGATGCAAGTCAGGGCAGCATGAACGGTGGAGGAACCTTCCACTGGGATATTGCACTGGAACTTTATCTTGTAGATAAGAGGTGTAGTATTCCTGTTATTCACTGTTTCCAATCATTGGCTTCTGGAAATGGAAATGAGAAAATAAATCCCCATTTGTTAAGAGCAGAAAAATTGGTCACGTCAAGTATTAGTCAAATAATTATAAATTTATTTTCCGGCTATGTAAATGAGATTTTGTTTGTATGCCAGCTTTTTTAATGTCATCATTTTTAATCTACATAATGTTCATATTACAAGTTCAAAGATCATTGCAAGTTACAGAATAGGTAAATAAACCCACAGGGGTGTGTGTGTGCGTGAAGCTGGTTTCAACCTTTCCTGCCTCTCTGTAGAAAACAATTCTAATGGTGGATGGTCACGTTTTTTGTTACACAGGGTGGGGGAGCCTAAAACTAGAAGGCATGGGTTGAAGGTGAGATGGGAAAAATTTAAAGGGTATCTGAAGGACTGGTTTTTCACCCAGAGGGTGGTGAGCCATCACCAGAGGCAAGAACAAATGCCATGTTAAATATCTGGACAAGTTCACAGTTAGGACAAGTTTAGAGAGATGTGGGCCAAATGGGACGAGTTCAACATGACATTTCATTGGCATGAGCAAGTTCAGCCAAAGAGCCTGTCTCTATGTTGTATATTTCTATGCCTTGCAAAATGTACACATCCCAGGGTCCCACAAACCCAGGACTGTGTTGAATAAGTAGGAAAAACCAGAACATGCATAACTTAGAAATAACAATAAGGTTGGTAAATGTAACTTCTCCAGCTTCCGGTCATTTCTCCTCTTCATTTCCCCACTCTAGCCTCTTATCTCTTCTCCTCACCTGCCTATCACCTCCCCCTGGTGCCCTTCTTCCTTCTCTTTCTCCCATGATCCACACTCCTCTCCTATCAGATTCATTCTTCTCTACCCCTTTACTTTTTCCACCTATTACCTCCTAACTTCTTACTTCATCCCCCTCTCCTCCACCCACCTGGTTCCACTGATCGCTTTCTAACTTGTCCTCCTCCCCCTCTCTCCACCTTCTTCTTCCTCCTTCCTTTTCAGTCCTGAAGAAGGGTGTCGGCCCGAAAAGTTGACTTTTATTCATTTCCATGGATGCTGTGTGACCTGCTGAGTTCTGCCAGCATTTTGTGTGTGTGTGTGTGTGTGTGTGTGTGTGTGTGTGTGTGTGTGTGTCTGTTTGTTTGTTTGTGTTCATTCTTCTGGATAGATTTCAAGTTTGTGTTTAAGTTACCCATAATAGAAACCATGACCAAACAAACAACTGAAACTCCTTGACCCGCAATGCTTCCAGTAAAGTAAAATCATAAAAAGAATCTTCATAACCTTTACAAGGACCATGCTGTCAAACTGTCCAGTAGCTTTATAAACTATATTTTCTTTGAGTGTAGTGAACACTTCTTTGAATGTAATGAACTTATTTTGAATGGTCCTATCTCAAGTATTCTATCTCCAAATAATGGCTGCTTAAGCTATACTGAAATTCATAGACTTCACTTCCTTGAAGATCAAAGGTTAGTATCAATCATACTTGTAATCACAATAATTTTTGGAGTTCAAGATCGAAGATATGAATTTATTTTCAAGAGTACATTGAAACATAGCGTGAAGTGCGGTGTTAGCAACCAATACATTGAGAGTGTGCAGGGGTCATCCCACAAGTGTTGTCACACATTTCAGTGGCAACATAGCATAGCCACCTTGTAAGTTATTTATTAAATAACATAATTATTATAATATAGATTATCCATTGTAAGTTATTGCCCCATCACTGAAATATTTCTACAACCTACAGACTCACTTCCAAAGACTGTTCATCTCATGTTCTTGATATTTATTGCTTACTTATTTATTATTATTTCTTCCTTTTTATATTTGCATAGTTTGTCATCTTTTGCATGCCGGTTGAAAGCCCAAGTTGGTGCAGTCTTTCATTGATTCAATTATGGTTATTATTCATTTATAGATTTGTTGAGTATGCCCACAAGGAAATGAATCTCTGGATTGTAGAGTATATGGTGATATATATGTACTTTGATAATAAAATTACTTTCAGCTTTGTTATCTTGCACTCTGAAAACTTAAGCTATTCTAGTCATATGTGTTGTGTTTTCTAGAAATGAACGTACGTAACGGCACCGACATTGACGCTGGAAATCTATTCAAGTGTTTTAGCTCTTTGGGTTTCCACGTTATTGTTTTAAACGACCAGACTTGTTCTCAGATGAGAACAGTGCTGCAGGATGGTGAGTAAATGTATGACTGCCTTAGGGACTCCAGCTTCGACTATGAGTGGCTATAGCCGCGAGGCAGTGGAGGTTTGAGATCAGAGTTTTTTTTCTCCTGGATGAGCTGCCAACAATGGCCAACAAGCCCCATTTGCCTGAAAAGACTGGTTTTAAGGAGCCAGTAACTAGAAACGGTTCCACTGCGTTTAGTAGCTAAGCCACACGTAAAAGTGGAGAAGTTGAATATCAGAGGCTATTTGATTTGAGGTACACACCATTAAGCATATTTAATATGTACTGGGAGGTTACCCACTACCTCCCCTGACTATAACAACCTTAAGGAACCGTATAATAATTATGATACCAATAAGCTAATCTTTTTCCGCAAGTGGTCTGTGATGGACTTTTAAAGGGTAGCAGTTGTCCTTAGTATTGATTGTTGAGAAAGGTAATCAGATAGTGTAGCATTTGGGATGTAATGATGCTGACATGTCCAATGTGGAAAGCAGGGCCAATAATATGATTGTTTTTCTCCTTTAATTCCACACGATCTATTTAATTTTATGCTGATCAGTATGAAAAATGGTACTTGGTTATCCAAAGAAAAAGCATCTTCTGGAGTGCCTGACTTTTGGAGCTAAATATGTTGCATCTGTAGTTTCTCAGGAAAACCACAGCAACAATGCATGTTTTGCCTGTATCCTTTTGAGCCACGGCGATGAAGGGAAGATCTACGGCACCGATGGACCAATGCCCATCAAGACCCTCACTTCTCTCTTTCGAGGTGATGTGTGCAAGACCCTCGTAGGGAAACCAAAACTCTTCTTCATTCAGGTAACACTAATGTCCATAAGCTTCATTGCAAAAAGACCTTACTCATTTATTGAGTGAATGTGTTTAAATTGTCTGTTACTGTGGTAGGAATGGTGTATGGTATACTATAAGCACAAAAACGTCTGCAGATGCTGGAAATCCAAAGCAACACACACAAAATGCTGGAGGAACTCGGCAGGTCAGGCAGTATTTATGGAAATGAATAAACAGTTGACGTTTTGGACCGAGACCCTTCTTCAGGACTGAAAAGGAAAGGGGAAGATACAAGTCTAAAAAGGTGGGGGGAGGGGAAGGAAGCTAGCTAGAAGGTGATAGTTGAAGCCAGGTGGGTGGGAAAGTAAAGGGCTAGAGAGGAAGGAATCTGATAGGAGAGGAGTGTGGACCATAGGAGGAAGGGAGGTAAAAGGTCAGAGTGGGGAATAGAGGAAAAGAGAGGGGGAAAATTGTTTACCGGAAGGAGATTGAATTCTTCCTGTAGTGCAGAAAAGGAATTGGAATTTCCCATTTACAGATTAGAGCAAAGATGAATCCGGCATTCACCAGCATTCACTAAAACTTCCACAGGGCCTATAAGTGTCCCTGCAAGTGCTGCAAGGTGCTTTGAGGTTAATAAAAGACAGAAGGAAGAATTCTAAGATTCTATCAATAGAGAACCATTTTGGAAGGGTATTTACAGTAATTGGAGGCTGGTTTCGGTTTTTATTTTGATCACTGTCTCTTGATATCCAGCAATGAAATCAAAATCATTGGGTGGCGGGGTGGAGATGCATCTCTACCAAAAGAGGCGTAAGGCGCTCCTTCCCTCTGCCAGCCTGCAGGTCATCCTTGGGCAGGGTGTGGTACCTGCTAAGCCCCCCGATCAGGGTCACAGGAAGCCATGGGAGCAGCTGGTGCATCTCAGAAGTCCTGGTTATGCGACCACTGACACCAGGCAGACAATCTCTGAAGAGTATTGATAATGGCTTGTAAAGACACTGCCCAGAAGAAGGCAATGGCAAACCACTTCTGTAAAGACATTTCCCAAGAACAATCATGGTCATGGAAAGACCATGATCACCCACGTCATATGATGATGTCACACGACATGGCGTATGATGATGATGAAGCAAACTAACTGTACGGGACTGCAGTTATTAAAATCAGACAGTTGATATATTTTGCCAACCTGTACAGTGCAAATGAACTCGTAAGTTCTGAGTGCATTTTAAAATTAGGAGTTTTGAAAACTGCTAAATTCAATTAAAATGTTTGTTTTACATCTGGTAATGTGAAAATAACAATTGAATCATCTGGACAGAAGATAGCTTCCTTTATAGTAATAGTGTAACTGTCTAGAGGAATGTCTGCTCCTGAACAAATATTTCATTGTGTTTCTGGCAAAATGAGGGAGTATTGCTCAAGAGTGTGGAGAAAGGATGGAGCTATTCTTACCTTCTCTGAAACAGTACACAAATCTTTAAAAGCATTCACATTCCAGTCATCATCATCATTGTGTGCCACGTCAGCACCCTGCCTAAGGGTGACCTGCAGGCTAGTGGGGGGAAGGAGCACCTTACACCTCCTTTGGTAGAGACGTATTTCCACTCTGTCATCCACTTATTCCAGTACGTACATCATAGTCACAGAGTAATTTAATTTGACTTTCAAAGGATATATTGTCTGGGGCATGATAGAGACTCTGGCACACATTGTACCTACTTTATATCTTGGCCTCTTACCCAGAACTTACACTTAAAGTCATCTGTAAGCCCTAGATCAGTAAATTTGCTGTCAATTGGGTGACATTATAGAAAATAAATTTGTTTTAATTTCAAAATAGAAACTACTTGAGTTATAACTTGATAGTACTTGATTAATTCAATTGGAATCTGGTTTAATCGCAAATAATACAGTATGATTTTCAAACCATAGTACTAATAATTAACTCAATATAGAACTGTAACTGGGTGTGTGTTTTAAAAAAACCATACTGAACTACCCTCAGTGGCCACATAATGTATGTTCGTGGTCTTCCCTGCTGTGGCCCATCCACTTGAAGGTTCAATGTGTCGTTCATTCAGAGATGCTGTTCTGCACACCTCTGTTGTAGCACGTGGTTATTTGAATTACTGTCACCTTCCTGTCAGCTTGAGCCAGTCCGGCCATTCTCCTCTGGTCTCCCCGATTAACAAGGTGTTTTTGCCCACAGAACTGCCGCACACTGGATTTTTTTGCTTTTCCTACCATTCTCTGTAAACTCCAGAGACTGTTGTTCATGAAAGCCCCAGGAGATCAGCAGTTTCTGAGATACTCGAGCCACCCCGTCTGGTGCCAACAACCATTCCACAGTCCAATTCACTTAGATCACATTCCTTCCCCATTCTGACATTTGGTCTGAACAATGCCTAAACCTCTTGACATTGTCTGCATGCACTGAGTTGCTGCCACATGACTGGCTGATTAGGTACTTGTGTTAATAAGCCAGTGTATCTACTAAAGTGGCCTCTGAGTGTACGCTATGGGTGGATTGGTATGCAGTGGTCATTTCATTGGTAATCCTAAGTACAGTACATCACAGATCCTTTCAATATCTTTGTGCGCAAAAGATCCAGCGTAGTTTTTGGAACACACTAAATGTTGATCTAAGATGAACAGCCAAAACTCCCAATTGTTCTGAATTTAGAAAGGGAACCTTTCCAGCTTTATGTAGAACATAGAACAGTACAGCACAGTAGACACCCTTTGGCCAATGATGTCGTGCCAATCTTTTAACCTACTCCAAGATCAATTTAAACCTTCCCTTGCACATAGCTCTCCACTTTTCTATCATCCGTGTGCCTACCTAAGGGTCTCATATATGTCCCTAATGTATCTGCCTCTACCACTGCCCCTGGTGCAAGTGGCTTGTAGGAAGAGGCTGCCAGAACCTTAGTTCTACTGAAAGTAATTTGTACTTAAAATTACTCAATTATGCTAATTTGACATGGAGAAAACTGCATTTGAACAGAAGTACTAGGGGTTAGAAGTTCTTTCTCTTGCGTGCTACGTGTGCTTTGCCTCTAAAGCAAAGGGCAGCATGGTATTGTAGTGGTTAGCTGCAAGCCAGCTTATTTCCCACCACTGCCTGTTATGAGTTTGTGCGTTCTCTCTGTGACTGCATGGGTTTCCCCACGGTGCTCTGGTTTCCTCCCACAGTTCAAAGACGTACCAGTTAGGTTAATTAGTCATTGTAAATCATCCGTGATTAGGCCTGGGTTAAATAGGCGGTTGCTGGGCGATGTGGCTCGAAGGGCTGGAAGGGCCTGCTCCGCATTGTATCTCAATAAATAAACAAATAAAATTAGTTTCGCTGACTTCAGAATATTTTAGAGCTGGCAAGTGGGTGATTTCTACTCTCAGTCCTATTAGGATGTGTATGTTAGTCTTCGTACAATGTAATTGGAAGCCCATTCTGACAGGATGGAGCTATGTCTCAACCAAAGGAGGTGTAAAGCGCTCCTTCCCTCTGCTAGCCTGCAGGTCACCCTCGGGCCGGGTGTGGCACCTGCTTAGCCCCCCACCCACCCCCGATCAGGGTCACATGAAGTCATGGGACAGACGGCGGATGGTCATGTGAACAGCAGGTGCATATCACAAGTCCTGGTTATGCAGCCACTAATGCCAAGCAGACAATCTCTGAAGAGTATTGAAGACGGCTGGGATCACCTGTCTTGTAAAGACACTGCCCGGAAGAATAGCAAATAGCAAACCACTTATCTGCCAGAACAATCTAGGTCACGGAGACCATGATCATCCACGTCATGCAACACAGCACATAATGATGATGAAGTTTCATGTCAATTACATTACATAATTTACTATGTAAAATTATTATGGACGCTGCTTTTCTTGGCTTGTTTCAGGCTTGTAGAGGTTCAGAATTTGATGAGGGAGTACAAACGGACTCAGGTTCCGCTGGCGAAGTAGAAACGGATGCAAATCCTCGATATAAAATCCCAGTAGAGGCTGACTTCTTGTATGCATATTCTACTGTACCAGGTAATGCATGTACCGAGTTAATCATGCATTAGATTTTAAGTAATAGTCTAGGTTAATACCTGTACTGCTTTGGCCACTCCCAATATCCATGCATAGTCAATTTTGTGAAGAAATATTGTACAGGCTGGGTTTGTGAGAGGGAACTTGCTAAAATGTACAAGATAAAGTCATGCAGCACAAAAATTAGGCCCTACAGCTCGGTAGTCCATACTGACTTGCACCACCAGGTTCAGGAACAGTTATTACCTCTCAGCCATCAGGCTTTGTAACCAGCTTAACCTGCCCTATCACTGAAATGTTCCCACAACCTCACTTTCAAGGACTCTTCATCTCATGTTCTTCATATTTATTGCTCATTTATGTATTATTATTTTTTCTTTCTTTTTATATTTGCAGTTTGTTGCCTTTTGCACAGCGGTTGATCGCCCAGATTGGCGCAGCCTTTCATTGATTGCTATTCTAACATAGATTTGTTGAGTATAACTGCAAGAAAATGAATCTCTGGGTTGTATATGGTGACATATATGTACTTTGTTAGTAGATTTACTTTGAACTTTGAACTTTGACCTTCAAGTACCTATCTATACTAATCCCAGTCACCAGCAGTTGGTACGTAGCCACTTGTGCCTTAGTGATTCAATTGCTTAACTGAAATGCTTCTTAAATCATCTGAAAGTCCCTGCCTCCAACACCCATTTGGGCTTTCCAGATACCAGCTACCTGCTGGGTGATGTAAATCTTCCTTGGGTCCCTTCTAGAAATTTAATTCTGTATCCTAAATCTATGCCCACTGGTTTTGGACACTGATTCTATGGAAAAATGCTTCCTACCGTCTTTCATATTCATGCCTATTATAATTTTGTATATCCCTCACATTTCCTCCCTCCCCTACAACTTGCCGCCTCCACTCCAAGGAAAACACATCCTACCCTCTACCCAGTCTCTATTCGTAACTGAAATGCTCCACGCAGACAGACCCCTGGGGATTCTCCACTCTTCTCCCTCCAGTACAGAGGCCCTGAAAAAATTTGACAGGATGGCTGTGAATATTTCTTCTTGTGAGAGAATACAGGACCAGGGACCACTGCTTAACAATGGCGTGGATCCCATTAAAGACAGAGATGAGGCGAATTTTTTTTTGTATTTGAGGGTCGTGAGTTTTTGGAATTCCCTCGCCCAAAGGCTGATGGAAGAAGAATCTTTGAATAATTTTAAGAAAAATCTAGCTAGGTTCTTGATAAGATTAGGGAATGAAAGATTAAGAATGGACCAAATGGCCTAACTGTTGCCAGTACAATTTTCTGTGCGGTGGTGTGCTGGGGCAATGACATCAACACAGGCGATGCCAACAGGCTGAATAAACTGATTAGAAAGGCTGGCTTCATTAGAGAAGTCAAACTGGACACACTGGCGGCTGTGGTAGAACAAGGGATCCTATGGAAAATCCTGGCAAATCCGGACAATGTTACTCACACTCTGAATAGAGGAGCACTTTTAGTAATAGACTAAGACAATAGCGCTGCTCCAAGGAATGTTATATGAGGTCATTTTTACCCTTGGCCATTAGCTCTATGAGTCAACCTATAGCCAGGGAGGTGTTGACCCCCTCCTGTTAGACTGTTTGAGGCAACTTATTTTTTATTCTTTCTTACTTAGCTTCTAATATTTGTATATCTGTGCACTTGTAATGCTACTGTGATACTGTAATATCCTTTGGGATCAATAATGTATCTACAGTGCCTATAAAAAGTAGTTATCCCCCTTGGAAGTTTTCATATTTTGTTGCTTTGCAACATTAAATCATGGTGAAATTAATTTGGCTTTTTGACACTAATCAACAGAAAAAAGACTCTTTCATGTCAAAATGATTTAAATTAATTACAAATATAAAACACAAAATAATTATTTGCATAAGTATCCACCCCCTTTAGTATGACACACCAAATCATCACTTCATTTTAGAAGTCACATAACTAATTAAATGGAGATCACCGTGTGCAGTCAAGGTGTTTCAATTGATTGTAGTAAAAATACACCTGTATCTGGAAGGTCCAACTGCTGGTGAGGACTACACCTAGAAAAACCTACACCATGAAGACAAAAGAACACTCCAACACTCACAACACGCTGGAGGAACTCAGCAGGTCGCCAGCATCCGTGGAAACGAACAGTCAATGTTTCGGGCCGGAACTCTTCGTCAGGACCAACGTTCCGGCCCAAAACATTGACTGATCGTTTCCACGGATGCAGCCTGACCTGCTGAGTTCCTCCAGCGCGTTGTGAGTGTTGCTTTGACCCCAGCATCTGCAGAGTATTTTGTGTAAAAGAACACTCCAAGCAACTCAGTGAGAAGGTTATTGAAATGCACAGGTCAGGAGGTGGGTCAAGAATAGTCAATCAACAAGAAATGGAAAGAATATGGCACAACTGTAAATCTGACTAGAGCAGGGCGTCCTCAAAAACTGAGTGACAGTGCCAAAAGAGGACTAGTAAGGGAGGCCTCCAGGAGACCTATGACAACTCTGGAGGAGTTACAAGCTTCAGTGGCTGAGATGGGAGAGACTGCACGTACAACAACTGTTGCCCAGGTGCTTCACCGGTCACAGCTTTATGGGAGAGTAGCAAATAGAAAGCCACTGTTGAAAAAACTCACATGAAATCTTGGCTAGACATTGTGGGAGATTCTGAAGTCAGCTGGAAGGAGGTTCTATGGTCTGATGAAACCAAAATTGAGCTTTTTGCCATCAGACTAAACACTATGTTTGGCGCAACACCACACATTATCAAAAACCCACCATCTCTACCATGAAGCATGGTGGTGGCTGCATCATGCTGTGGGGATGCTTCACTGCAGCAGGTCCTGGAAGGCTTGTGAAGGTAGAGTGTAAAATGAATGCAGCAAAATACAGGGAAATCCTGGAGGAAAACCCAATGCAGTCTGCAAGAGCTTTGCAAATTGGGAGAAGATTTGTTTTCCAGCAAGACAATGACCCCAGGCATAAAGCCAAAGCTGCACAGGAATGGCTTAAAAACAACAAAATTAATGTCCTGGTGTGACCAAGTCAGAATCCAGACCTCAAACCAATTTAGAATTTGTGGCTGGCCTTGTAGAGGGCTGATCACGTAAGAACCCTGTGCAATCTGACAGAGCTTGAGCAGTTTTGTAAAGAGGAATGGGGAAAAATTGCAGTATCCAGATGTGCAAATCTGATAGAGACCTATCCACACAGACTCAAGTCTGTAATTGCTGCCAAAGGTGCATCTACTAAATACTGACTTGAAGGGGGTGAATATTTATGCAGTCAGTTATCTTGTGTTTTATATTTGTAATTAATTTAGATCACTTTGTAGATATGTTTTCTCTTTAACACAGAAGTATTTTTCTGTTGATCAGTGCCAAAAAAGCCAAATTAAATTCACTGTGATTCAATGTTGTAAAACAATAAAACACTTCTGGAAGGGGTGAATACTTTTTATAGGCACTGTATCTATCTAATTCTGCTCCTGTACCTTATGGTCTAAGATCAATTCTTGATTTTAAGGGATACAGGTATACAGTGTGATATTGAAGTTGCAAAGAGACCAGACCAGATATGAGGGAACAATTGATGGACTTCTGCTCCCAATTTGTAGGTTCATAAGTCAACCATGAGCATCAGGACTATATTGATGAATTCCCCACACTACCGATGCTAAGGTCGGGGTATTCAAAGTAAATTTATTATTAAAGTGCATGTGCATCACCAAAAACTACCCTGGGATTCATTTTCTTGCAGTCATTCATTGTAGAACAAAGAAATACTAAAAAATCAAAAAACTACACAGAGGTGAAGACTGGCGAACAACCAATGTACAAACCTACATCACTCTCTGGTGTGGGGGGGCTACTGCACAGGATCGAAATAAAGCTGCAGAGAGTTGCAAACTTAGCCAGCTCCATCATGGGCACTAGTCTCCATAGTATCCAGAACATCTTCAAGGAGCGAAGCCCCAAAGAAGCAGCATCCATCATTAAGGACCCCCATCACCCAGGACATGCCTTCTTCTCATTGCTACCATTAGTGAGGTGGTACAGGAGCCTGAATTTTTAATTATTAACTTGTACTACTATCTAGAGAATGAGTATATTTTTAAATATTTTCTAATCATCCAGTTGAGAGCTAGTTTCGTTAATTGTCTGTCTATAAAATTCACACTATTGTACTTTTGTATGAAGCATTTTTGAGAATGATGCCTATCTGTCATTGCAGGATACTACTCGTGGAGGAATCCGGGCAAGGGCTCTTGGTTTGCGCAGGCTCTGTGCAATGCATTCAGAGAATATGGAAAGGATTTTGAGATCATGCAAATTTTAACCAGGGTCAACTACATGGTGGCCATGCACTTTGAGTCTTGGTCTGAAGACCCCCGGTTCAGTGAAAAGAAGCAGATCCCCTGCATTGTTTCCATGCTGACAAAAGAACTGTACTTTAAGCAGAAATGAAGCTGTATTTTTCCATTAGTATTTCAGGGAAATGTTGAATTGTAAAATTTAAGTTGCTTTTTAGGTCTTTCTTTCGAGTGATAATTTAAAACTGAGCTGTAGGAAACTGTAAGATTCAGGGAAAACACTTGCTATCTCTGTGAATTTATCGGTTATTTTTTCTCTCTCTCTCTCTCACCTGGACTTCATACATTGGGACATAAACTGATGATGTCTCTTCTCTGATGTTGTCTGAATCACTTCACAATGCAGTTTATAAATGGTCACTTGATATAGCTGAATAGTGCAAACTGATTCATGAATTTGTCTCGTTAATCTGTTATACTTTTTGCTTAAAGATCCAAAGTACTTGAGACAAAGTCAGCAGTATGATTTACAGTACAGACTTATTAATGGGCTGTGAATTTTAAACTTCTAGAAATATTTCAATTAATATGTTTGGTGGATGTGGTTTTGATTAACATTTATGAGAAGTTTGGTTCAGTACTTGGATGGGATGGGAGGAGTAGGGAGGGCTATGGTCAAGGTGCTGGTCGATGGGATTTAGCAGAATAACAGTTCAGCACGGATTAGATGGGTCAGAAAGGCCTGTTTCTAGGCTATGGTGCTCTATGACTTTACCTCAATGTTGAACTCTTTAAGTGAATTGTTGGGAAATCTGTTTCTTACATCTCAATCCTGCACTGTTCCTTCGAGTGCTGTTCACTGCAAACACAAGAAACCAAGAAACCTTTCCATCCACCAGAACGTGCAGAGTATCTCTTACCCCATTAATGTTGCCAGAATTTACATATTTTGTTCCAGAATCTGAAACAGCCAAATTACTTCATCTAATTGCATGTGAACACTTCTTGACAGAATTTCCCTCCATATCAGAACTTACTAATGAACATCAAATAATGGATTGGAAATAGAAATCACAGACAGACACACCCACAGACACACGCACACAAAACTGTTCTTTTATCTCGCAGTCGTTTGATGTTGCTAATATAGAATGCTGCCCTGTTTTCTTAATATGCTAAAAACTTGCTTCAAAAATTGTGCAGAGGTTTGCCTTATTTTAATTATTATTATGGTTAATAACTAGAAAAGAACATAACAGGGAGCATGATTTATCTTGGTAAAAGCAGGCAATGCCAATGGATAATCTGGTTTCAATTCAAAGTCAAAAGTTCAAAGTTCAAAGCAAATTTATTATCAAAGTACGTATACGTCACCAAATACTACCCTAATATTCATTTTCTTTGATGCATTCACAGTAGAACAAAGTACAATAGAATCAATGAAATAGTACACACAAGTAAAGACCGTGCAAATACAAACAGAAGCAAGTAATAATAAATAAATAATTCGGAGAACATGAAACATAGAAAACCTACAGCATAATTTTGGCCCTTCGGCCCACAAATCTGTGCTGAACATTTCCTTACCTTAGACATTACCTAGGGTTACCCATAGCCCTCTATTTTTCTAAGTTCCATGTACCTATCCAGGAGCCTCTTAAAAGACCCTATCGTATCTACCTCCACCACTGTCGCCGGCAGCCCATTCCATGCACTCACCACTCTCTGTGTAAAAAAAACTTACCCCAACATTTCCTCTGTACCTGCTTCCAAGCACCTTAAAACTGTGCCCTCTTGTGTTAGCCATCCAGCCCTGGGGAAAAGCTTCTGACTATCCACACGATCAATGCCTCTCATCATCTTGTACACCTCTATCAGGTCACCTCTCATCCTCCGTCACTCCAAGGAAAAAAGGCTGAGTTCACTCAACCTATTCTCATAAGGCATGCTCCCCAATCCAGGCAACATCCTTGTAAATCTCCTCTGCACCCTTTCTATGGCTTCCACATCCTTCCTGTAGTGAGGCAACCAGAACTGAGCACAGTACTCCAAGTGGCGTCTGACCAGGGTCCTATATAGCTGCAACATTACCTCTCGGCTCCTAAACTCAATCCCACGATTGATGAAGGTCAATACACTGTATGCCTTCTTAACCACAGAGTCAACCTGCGCAGCAGCTTTGAGTGTCCTATGGACTCAGACCCCAAGATCCCTCTGATCCTCCACACTGCCAAGAGTCTTACCATTAATACTAAATTTTGCCATCATATTTGACCTACCAAAATGAACCACCTCACGCTTACTTGGGTTGAACTCCATCTGCCACTTCTCAGTCCAGTTTTGCATCCTATCAATGTCCCACCGTAACCTCTGACAGTCCTCCACGCTATCCACAACACCCCCAACCTTTGTGTCATCAGCAAATTTACTAACCCATCCCTCCACTTCCTCATCTAGGTCATTTATAAAAATCACAAAGAGTAAGGGTCCCAGAACAGATCCCTGAGGCACTCCAATGATCACCAACCTCCATTCAGAATATGTCCTGTCAACAACCACTCTTTACATTCTGTGGGGAAGCCAATTCTGGATCCACAAAGCAATGTTCCCTTGGATCCCATGCCTCCTTACTTTCTCAATAAGTCTTGCATTGAGTACCTTATCAAATGCCTTGCTGATATCCATATACACTACATCTACTGCTCTACCTCCATTGATGTGTTTAGTCACATCCTCAAAAAATTAATCAGGTTCGTAAGGCACGACCTGCCTTTAACAAAGCCATACTGATTGTTCCTAATCACATTATGCCTCTCCAAATGTTCATAAATCCTGCCTCTCTGTATCCTTTCCATCAGCTTACCAACCACTGAAGTAAGACTCATTGGTCTATAATTTCATGGGCTATCTCTACTCCCTTTCTTGAATAAGGGAACAACATCTGCAACCCTCCAATCCTCTGGAACCTCTCTCGTCCCTATTGATGATGCAAAAGATAATCGCCAGAGTCTCAGCAATTTCCTTCCTCGCCTCCCACAGTAGCCTGGGGTACATCTTGTCCGGTCCCAGTGACTTATCCAACTTGTAGAGTCCTTGAAAGTGTGTCAGTAGTTTTGTGTCTAATGATCAGTTCATGCAGTGGTGATTGAAGTTATCCACACTGGTTCAGGAGCCTGTTGGTTGAAGCCGTACATACTTAATAGACAGTCTAACAAAATTTGTGTACTTATTCTGGCCATTTTAAGTTATATGAATAATTTCATTCTCCCAGGTCAATGTTATGAGTGCTACCACAATCTGAAACTGCTAAATTAAAATCTTACAAACTATTACAGGGGAGCCAAGTTTCTTTGGTATTCCATATTGCATTGAGGATGGAGACGTCATGAAAAAAAATCTAAAGTAGCCATACGTTTTGAAACATGATTGTGTTGCGCCAAACAATAGTGTAGGCACTGAGATTTCATCTCTTCTCCCAGAAGTAGGCTAGTTATTTGTCCTAATCATTAGCATTAACATCATTATGCGCTGTGTCGTATGAACGTGATTGTTCTTGACAATTCTACACAAGTGGTTTGCCATTGCCTTCTTCTGGGCAGTGTCTTGACAAGACGGGTGACCCCAGCCATTATCAATACTCTTCAGAGATTGTCTGCCTGCTGTCAGTGGTTGCATAACCAGGACTTGTAAGATACACCAGCTGCTCATACGACCATCCACCACCTGCTCCCATGGCTTCACATGACCCTGATCAGGGGGCTAAACAGGTGCTACACCTTGCCCAAGGGTGACCTGCTGGCTAGTGGAAGGAAGGTGTGTCTTACACCTCCTTTGGTGGAGAAGTATCTCCACCCCACCACTCTTTTGTACAGCCACAGAATCGAGAGATATCCATATGGAACAGAGATTAGGAAAAAATTCTTTAGCTACATGGTGCTGAATCTGTGAATTCCATTGCCACAGACAGTCATTGGGTATAGTTAAAGTGGAGATTGATAAGCTCTTAGTCGGGGTGTCAAAGGTTACAGGACAAGTCAGGAGAAAGGTATTGAGGTGGATAATAAATCAGCCATGATGGAGAAAATGGTCTCATTCAGCTCTTACGGTAGGCCTTATAGTCTTATTCAAAATGTTTGTATTGAGAAAATAGTATAGTTCATTAATTTCTGGTTTGTGAAAGATATTTATTATCAAGGATTTTTAATGAATTTGAAGCTGCATGCTTGATGATTACATGAAACACATAGGAGGACTTTGAATTGTATATTCCGTATTTTGAATCTATGAAGTCCTGTCAGTCATAATTCAAGAAAAATAACTACCCTTTTGCTATTAATATGCTAATGATTAGGTAATGTTTTTAAGTGACACTGGTTGAGGGATAACCATTATTCTGGAAACCAGAGAGAACTCCTCTTTATTGAGGTAGATTCAGGGGTTCCCAACCTTTTTTTATTCCATGGCCCAATACCATTAAGCAAGGGGTCCATGGACCCTAGGTTGGTAACCCTGAGGTAATTAGAGATTGTAGAACTTGTACTTCCATAGAAAAGAACCAGACAGGCCTTCAGTTTCATAAAAGGGTAGCATTGTCAGTGCCAGTCTGATACAGCATCAGCATTCCTTCGCCTCCACGGATGCCTCGTTGGCCCACAGCAGTCATCCAGCAATTTGGCTTTTTTTGTTCCAGATTCCGGTACCTGCTGTTTCTCGTGTCTTCAGCCCAAACTTCAGGGTCAGATCACTGGAAAAGGGAATTTATTTATTTATTGAGATACAGGGCGGAATAGGACCTTCCAGCCCTTTGAGCCACGCCACCTAGTCCTCTGCCAATTTAATCCTTGCCTAATTATGGGACAATTTACAATGACCAATTAACCTACCCACTGCTAAGTACATCTTTGGACTATGGGAGGAAACTGGAGCACCTGGAGGAAACCCATGTGGTCACGGGGAGAACAAACAAACTCCTCACAGGCAACGGTGGGAATTGAACCCGTGTCACTGGTACAGTAAAGCATTGTGCTGCCCCACCTTCTGATTATGAGAGCAACATTACCAGAGCATTTCTGTATCTTCTTGGGTATTTCTGTCTGGAGATTGGATCAGCTCGTTCACTCGTGTTTTGAGATTCATGTCATGCGAAATATTTTCAAGTACTCGACCTCTGAAAATGGACTTGGTTCTGCTTGAAGATGGCCTTCAGCCAAGTTATGTACAGACTAACTGCAGCCCAATTGACAGCAGCCAGCCACTTTGTCTTCCCATTGAGAAGTTAATAAATAACAATCCTTTTCTATTAGTCAATTATGCAATGGCAGGCATTCAAGAACAAACCCAAGACGTGCATTTCATATTTTCTTTTTTATGGCTGATTTTTTTGTTGCCAAATCACCAGATGATTGAACTAATTGTATACACACATACACAGATTGCTGAATCAGGAAATTTATCACTGTCTTTTATGATATGAGATTTGTTTTTGTGGGAACAGTATAGTGCAAAGACATAAGATGATTATAAATTTACAAAATAAATAAATAAAGGAATGATGAGGTTGTGTTCATGGGCTTGTGGGCCATTGAGAAAGCTGATGGCGGAAGGGAAGAACACTAAGATGAGCAACACACACAAAATGCTGAATGATTCATGGTGGAGTGGCGGAGCAGACTCGATGGGCCAAATGGCTTACTTCTGCTCCTTTGTCTTGTGATCTTGTGAACTCAGCAGGTCAGGTAGCATCTATGGGAAAGAGTAAACAGCCAAAGTTTCGGGCCAAAATCTTTCATCACGACTGGATTTCCTTTGGATTTTCAGCATCTGCATATTCTCTCATGTTTGTGGTAACTATTTCATTTAACACATTGTGCACAATATTTTTAAATACAGCAAGTTGTCATACAGTATATAGACAAATAGTTCTCAGATATTGAAATGCTTTCAATTAGAACATATATAAGAAAAAAACAGCATGAGCAAACCTAACTTATCCACAAATCCATGACATACTTAGTTTACTTTGATTTCACAACTAATGTTTTAGAAGTAACTTACTGAATTGAACTGACTTTATTTCTTACATCCTTCACATACATGAGGAGTAAAAATCTTTACATTACATCTCCATCTAAATGTACAACATGCAATCATAGGAATTTATTATAAATAGAACAGTCAATGTAACATAGAAATACACTCAAATCAACGTGAGTTAATCAGTCTGATGGCCTGGTAGAAGAAGCTGACTGGGAACGTATTGGTCCTGGCTTTTCTGCTGCGGTACTCATAATTGTGGTTGGGGTAACTCGGGTCCCCAATAATTCTTTGGGCTCTTTTTACACACCTGTCTTTGTAAATGTCCTGAATAGTGGGAAGTTCACATCTACAGATGTGCTGGGCTGTCCACACCACTCTGCACAATCCTGCGATTAAGAAAGGTACAGTTACCATACCAGACAGTGATGCAGCCAGTCAAGATGCTCTCAGTTGTGCCCCTGTAGAAAGTTCTTTGGATTTGAGGGCCCATACCAAACTTCCTTAACCAACACACATAAAAGTTGCTGGTGAACGCAGCAGGCCAGGCAGCATCTATTGGAAGAGGCACAGTCAACATTTTGGGCCAAGACCCTTCGACTCCTGATGAAGGGTCTCGGCCCGAAACGTCAACTGTACCTCTTCCAATAGATGCTGCCTGGCCTGCTGCATTCACCAGCAACTTTTATGTGTGTTGCTTGAAATTCCAGCATCTGCAGATTTCCTCGTGTTTGTGTTTCCAAACTTCCTCAACCATCTGAGGTGAGAGAGGCACTGTTGTGCCTTTTTCACCACACAGCTGGTGTGTACAGACTGACTATGTGAGGTCCTTGGTGCTGTGGATGCCGAGGAGCTTAAAGCTGTTCACCCTCTCAACTTCAGATCCATTGATGTCAATAGGGGTTAGCCTGTGTCCATACCTCCTGTAGTCCTGTGTTCTTGCAATGTCGAGGGAGAGGTTTTTTTGACACCACTATGTCAGAGAAATGACTTCTTCCCTGTAGGCTACCTCCTTATTGTTTGAGATTAGGTCAATCAATGTAGTGTCGTCGGCAAATTTATTTAGCAGTTTAGAACTGTGGGTGGCGACACAGACATGGGTATACAGGGAGTAAAGGAGAGGACTTAGTACACCGCCCTGAGGGGCTCCTGTATTGAGAGTCAGAGGGGTGGAAGTGAGGGAGCCCACTCTTACCACCTGCCAGCAATCTGACAGGAAGTCCAGGATCCAGCTGCACAAGGCAGGGTCAAAGCCGAGGTCTCTGAGCTTCCTGTTGAACCTGGATGGAATTATGGTGTAGAATGCTGAACTGTAATCCAAGAACAGCATCCTCACATAAGCATCCTCCTTCTCCAGAGGTGTAAGGATGGTTATCTATGACAGCCATCTACATTGCCTCCACTTTACAGAATTGATAACTATTATCTCCAGTACAGTGCATTTTAAGCAATTTGTACTTCCCAAGTGTTGCAATAAATAAAACATTCGTGAAAAAACTGCATATAAAATAAAGATTTTATTGATAGCGATGGTCAGCGGTACTTCTAATACTAATCATACATTTACGTCTGCAGAGAAGTACACTCATTCTACTTTTAAGCCAATCTGGGTTCAAAGTCTATTGGGATTGTTTTGCGTGAGCATAAATTTATTTTTGCATAGATAGAAGTCTGTTGAGAAAGCAGCCCTTAGTGCTATCAAGTCCATGATCTAAAATATCCATTTCTAAAGATTCCCCTGGTTTTAAACATGGCAACATAAATTCTTGGAATATTCTTGGCGTTCAGAGAGGCGGGACTGCGCAGGCGTGTGACATCGGGCAGTGCAGCGCGGCAGATTTAAAAGGAACAGAGCCTCATACAGTGGGCAGCGTAGTTTGCGGGCGGCGGAGTGAGCCAGGAGCAGAGTGAAGACTTAAGGGCTTCGGCTCAACGGGTTTAGGCGGAAATGGGCGAGGCGAGGATGGTTTGGTATTCATTTTCTGTTGTTATTTGAGGAGAGGGGCAGTATGAGTGTGAGGGCAGTTTGTTGTTCTCGATGTCGGATGTGGGAGGCCCTGGAGTCTCCAAGCCTCCCGGACGTCCACATCTGCGCCAGGTGCATCGAGATGCAGCTCCTAAGGGACCGCGTTAGGGAACTGGAGCTGCAGCTTGATGACCTTCGTCTGGTCAGGGAGAGTGAGGAGATGATAGAGAGGAGTTACAGGCAGGTGGTCACACCGGGGCCACGGGAGGCAGACAAGTGGGTCACGGTTAGGAGGGGGAAGGGGAAGAGTCAGGTAATAGAGAGTACCCCGGTGGCTGTGCCCCTTGACAATAAGTACTCCTGTTTGAGTACTGTTGGGGGGGACAGCTTACCTGGGGGAAGCGACAGTGGCCGTGCCTCTGGCACAGAGTCCGGCCCTGTAGCTCAGAAGGGTAGGGAAAAGAAGAGGAGGGCAGTTGTGATAGGGGACTCGATAGTAAGGGGGTCAGATAGGCGATTCTGTGGACGCAGTCCAGAGACCCGGATGGTAGTTTGCCTCCCTGGTGCCAGGGTCCGGGATATTTCTGATCGTGTTCAAGATATCCTGAAGTGGGAGGGTGAGGAGCCAGAGGCTGTGGTACATATAGGTACCAATGACATAGGTAGGAAAAGGGAAGAGGTCCTGAAAGGAGGATATAGGGAGCTAGGAAGGGAGTTGAGAAAAAGGACCGCAAAGGTAGTAATCTCGGGATTACTGCCTGTGCCACACGACAGTGAGAGTAGGAATGCGATGAGGTGGAGGATAAATGCGTGGCTGAGGGATTGGAGGAGGAGGCAGGGATTCAAGTTTTTGGATCATTGGGACCTCTTTTGGCGCAGGCGTGACCTGTACAAAAAGGACGGGTTACACTTGAATCCTAGGGGGACCAGTATCCTGGCAGGGAGATTAGCGAGGGCTACTGAAGTGACTTTAAACTAGAATGGTTGGGGAGTGGGAATCAAATTAAAGAGGCTAGGCGAGAGGAGGTTAGTTCACAACAGGGGGATGGGAACCAGTGCAGAGAGACAGAGGGGTGTAAAGTGAGGGTAGAAGCAAAAAGTAGTAAGGAGAAAAGTAAAAGTGGCAGGCCGACAAATCCAGGGCAAGCATCAAAAAGGGCCACTTTTCAACATAATTGTATAAGGGCTAAGAGAGCTGTAAAAGAGCGCCTGAAGGCTTTGTGTGTCAATGCAAGGAGCATTCATAACAAGGTGGATGAATTGAAAGTGCAGATTGTTATTAATGATTATGATATAGTTGGGATCACAGAGACATGGCTCCAGGGTGACCAAGGATGGGAGCTCAACGTTCAGAGATATTCAATATTCAGGAGGGATAAACATGAAAGAAAAGGAGGTGGGGTGGCGTTGCTGGTTAAAGATGAGATTAACGCAATAGAAAGGAAGGACATAAGCTGGGAAGATGTGGAATCGATATGGGTAGAGCTGCATAACACTAAGGGGCAGAAAACGCTGGTGGGAGTTGTGTACAGGCCACCTAACAGTAGTAGTGAGGTCGGAGATGGTATTAAACAGGAAATTAGAAATGTGTGCAATAAAGGAACAGCAGTTATAATGGGTGACTTCAATCTACATGTAGATTGGGTGAACCAAATTGGTAAAGATGCTGAGGAAGAGGATTTCTTGGAATGTATGCAGGATGGTTTTTTGAACCAACATGTCGAGGAACCAACTAGAGAGCAGGCTATTCTAGACTGGGTTTTGAGCAATGAGGAAGGGTTAATTAGCAATCTTGTCGTGAGTGGCCCCTTGGGTAAGAGTGACCATAATATGGTGGAATTCTTCATTAAGATGGAGAGTGACATAGTTAATTCAGAAACAAAGGTTCTGAACTTAAAGAGGGGTAACTTTGAAGGTATGAGATGTGAATTAGCTAAGATAGACTGGCAAATGACACTTAAAGGATTGACGGTGGATATGCAATGGCAAGCATTTAAAGATTGCATGGATGAACTACAACAATTGTTCATCCCAGTTTGGCAAAAGAATAATCAAGGAAGGTAGTGCACCCGTGGCTGACAAGAGAAATTAGGGATAGTATCAATTCCAAAGAAGAAGCATACAAATTAGCCAGAAAAAGTGGCTCACCTGAGGACTGGGAGAAATTCAGAGTTCAGCAGAGGAGGACAAAGGGCTTAATTAGGAAGGGGAAAAAAGATTATGAGAGAAAACTGGCAGGGAACATAAAAACTGACTGTAAAAGCTTTTATAGATATGTAAAAAGGAAAAGACTGGTAAAGACAAATGTAGGTCCCCTACAGACAAAAACAGGTGAATTGATTATGGGGAGCAAGGACATGGCAGACCAATTGAATAATTACTTTGGTTCTGTCTTCACTAAGGAGGACATAAATAATCTTCCAGAAATAGTAGTGGTCAGAGGGTCCATTGAGATGGAGGAACTGAGCGAAATACATGTTAGTAGGGAAGTGGTGTTAGGTAAATTGAAGGGATTAAAGGCAGATAAATCCCCAGAGCCAGATGGTCTGCATCCCAGAGTGCTTAAGGAAGTAGCCCAAGAAATAGTGGATGCATTAGTGATAATTTTTCAAAACTCGTTAGATTCTGGACTAGTTCCTGAGGATTGGAGGGTGGCTAATGTAACCCCACTTTTTAAAAAAGGAGGGAGAGAGAAACCGGGGAATTATAGACCGGTTAGCCTAACGTCGGTGGTGGGGAAACTGCTGGAGTCAGTTATCAAAGATGTGATAACAGCACATTTGGAAAGCGGTGAAATCATCGGACAAAGTCAGCATGTATTTGTGAAAGGAAAATCATGTCTGACGAATCTCATAGAATTTTTTGAGGATGTAACTAGTAGAGCGGATAGGGGAGAACCAGTGGATGTGGTATATTTGGATTTTCAAAAGGCTTTTGACAAGGTCCCACACAGGAGATTAGTGTGCAAACTTAAAGCACACGGTATTGGGGGTAAGGTATTGATGTGGATAGAGAATTGGTTAGCAGACAGGAAGCAAAGAGTGGTAATAAACGGGACCTTTTCAGAATGGCAGGCAGTGACTAGTGGGGTACCGCAAGGCTCAGTGCTGGGACCCCAGTTGTTTACAATATATATTAATGACTTGGATGAGGGAATTAAATGCAGCATCTCCAAGTTTGCGGATGACACGAAGCTGGGCGGCAGTGTTAGCTGTGAGGAGGATGCTAAGAGGATGCAGAGTGACTTGGATAGGTTGGGTGAGTGGGCAAATTCATGGCAGATGCAATTTAATGTGGATAAATGTGAAGTTATCCACTTTGGTGGCAAAAATAGGAAAACAGATTATTATCTGAATGGTGGCCGATTAGGAAAGGGGGAGGTGCAACGAGACCTGGGTGTCATTATACACCAGTCATTGAAAGTTGGCATGCAGGTACAGCAGGCGGTGAAAAAGGCAAATGGTATGCTGGCATTTATAGCAAGAGGATTCGAGTACAGGAGCAGGGAGGTACTACTGCAGTTGTACAAGGCCTTGGTGAGACCACACCTGGAGTATTGTGTGCAGTTTTGGTCCCCTAATCTGAGGAAAGACATCCTTGCCATAGAGGGAGTACAAAGAAGGTTCACCAGATTGATTCCTGGGATGGCAGGACTTTCATATGAAGAAAGACTGGATGAACTGGGCTTGTACTCGTTGGAATTTAGAAGATTGAGGGGGGATCTTATTGAAACGTATAAAATCCTAAAGGGATTGGACAGGCTAGACGCAGGAAGATTGTTCCCGATGTTGGGGAAGTCCAGAACGAGGGGTCACAGTTTGAGGATAAAGGGGAAGCCTTTTAGGACCGAGATTAGGAAAAACTTCTTCACACAGAGAGTGGTGAATCTGTGGAATTCTCTGCCGCAGGAAACAGCTGAGGCCAGTTCATTGGCTATATTTAAGAGGGAGTTAGATATGGCCCTTGTGGCTAGGGGGATCAGTGGGTATGGAGGGAAGGCTGGTGCAGGGTTCTGAGTTGGATGATCAGCTATGATCATAATAAATGGCGGTGCAGGCTCGAAGGGCTGAATGGCCTACTCCTGCACCTATTTTCTATGTTTCTATGTTTCTATATTATCAGTAGGATGTCATACCAGTAAGAGATTGTATTATTGATTTTTATACAGAACTTAATTTCAACAATAAGGCATTTCACACAATAGTCAGGGGCTTTTCCCCAGGGCTGAAATAGCTAACACAAGAGGGCACAGTTTTAAGGTACAGAATTTGGAAGTAGGTACAGAGGAGAAGTCAGGGGTGTTCTTTACACAGAGAGTGGTGAGTGCGTGGAATGGGCTGCTGGCGATGGTACGATAGGGTACAGTAGGGTCTTTTAAGAGACTCCTGGATAGGTACATGGAGCTTAGGAAAATAGAGGGCTATGGGTAACCCTAGGTAATTTCTAAAGTAAGTATATCTTTGGCACAGCATTGTGGGCTGAAGGGCCTGTATTGTGCTGTAGGTTTTCTATGTTTCTAATGAAATACTTTTGAGTATTATGTTACAATGCTGCTCAAAATCACAAGAGATTTGCATCAGGAATACCCTGCCAATTTTTGGAGTTTAGATGAATGAGAGTTGAGCTGAAAAGGAATATTTAGTGTTCCAGGGCGTTCTCTGGCTGAGGGCACTTGGAATTAGGTATAGAGTCTCAGCACAGGAACAGAGACATTTCTTCATTTGGTGATGTTGGAGTGGAGAGGAGCTGAATTGCTGCCCGAATGGACGATGCACTGCCAATTGAACACATTACCAATTCATTCCATTTTAGACCAAGGGAAATTAGGGGGTTAGTTAGGATAGGTGGGAAGATCAGTTATGACCTTTGATTTCCAATATCTTCTGCTTAAGTTTATTATCTGCAGAATGGACTTTGTGAGGTAGATTGCTACTTCAGTAATTGGCTCCCACTAACTCCGTGATTGTACTGAAACAAAAATCATTATTGTACAAGACTTTATAATGATTGCAATATTTATCAATGGGTGGAGCCAGCAAAGTAAAAACAAATCAAATAAAAATGTACTTTAATACAAAACAATCTGCTTGGTATTTTTAATTGTTCTATACCTAAGTAGGGTGGTGGGGTGGAGATACGTCTCTACCAAAGGAGGTGTAAGGTACTCCTTCCCTCCACTAGTCTGCAGGTCACCCTTGGGCAAGGTGTAGCACCTGCTTAGCCCCCGATCAGGGTCACATGAAGCCACGGGAGCAGGCGGTGGATGGTCATATGGACAGCCGGTGTGCATCACAAGTCCTGGCTATGTGACCAGTGACACCAGGCAGAGTATTGATAATGGCTGGGGCCACCCATCTTGTAAAGACACCGCCCAGAAGAAGACAATGGCAAACCACTTCAGTAGAAAAATTTGCCAAGAATAATCATGGTCAAAGACGATGATCACCCACGTCATATGACATGGCACATAATGATGATAATGATACCCAAGTAATGTGAATATTTGATATACACTTGCTGCTCAGAATAATCTCCATGTTTTCTCCATGCAAATACTAACCAGGTATGGATGTATCGCTCCAGTCATCCTGCGTCTCCTGATCGTGCAATCAAGAGGTGAGATATGGCAAGACTTCAGATGACTAGACCTCTGCATACTGCTGAAGCCTGGTGACCTCTGATGGGAGAGAAGGTTGGGACAGAACCTCGCCCTATCAAAGTCTCTTAAATATTATTGATTTATGATGATGATTAAAAACTAATAAATTGTCAATTTTCAATGAGCAATTAACCCACCAACGGGCAGGTCTCTGGACTGTGGGAGGAAACCGGAGCACCCAGAAAAAATTCACTTAGTCCCGGGGAGGAGGTACAAACTCCCTACAGCCAGCGGCAGTAAATAAACCAGGGTTGCTGGTACTGTGATGCGTTGTGCTAACCATTACACTATCAAACCAAATAAACATTCAGGTCCAGTGAGTCTCTCATCTCAGCAATTACTAATCTGATCCTGGTAAGGGTGCAGATGCATCCAGCACATGATACATGGAACTGTGTGAAAAACTTGAATTTGAGGTACATAATTAAAGTATTGTATGCAAAACCCAGGTCCTTCAAACTATCCCAAATAAAATCAAGCTTGTAATGAAATCTGGATCCTGGCTACATGTTTACTTTTGCAACTTTCAAGTGCAAGATATGTCAGAAGAGTTACCCTTTATAGTGTTGTTCAACAAAACGCAGATGTACTTAATCAGTGACCATTTCACATTATTGCCAAACTTGGGTTCTACAAATATAATTGTGTACTTATGGCAATCTAAGTTCACAGAATAAGTCCCTCCTGGCACTTACCTTGCAAGCGGAACAAGTGCTACATCTGCCTCTACACCTCTCCCTCAATACCATTCAGGGCCCCAAATAGTCCTTCCAGGTGAGGCAACACTTCACCTGTGAGTCTGTTGGGGTCACCTACTGTATCCGGTGCTCCCAGTGTGGCTTCCTCTATATCAGTGAGACCCAACGAAAATTGGAAGACTGCTTCACCAAGCATCTACTGAAAAAGTGGGATCTCCCAGTGGCCACCCATTTTAATTCCACTTCCCATTCCCATTGCGATATGTCTAATCATGTAAACACAAGAACATCTGCAGATGCTGGAAATTCAAGCAACACACTCAAAATGCTGGTGGAACGCAGCAGGCCAGACAGCATCTATAGGAAGAAGTACAGTCAACTTTTCGGGTTGAGACCCTTCGTCAGGACTAACAGAAAAAAGAGATAGTAAGAGATTTGAAAGTGGGAGGGGAAAGGGGAGACCCAAAATGATAGGAGAAGACAGGAAGGGGAGGGATGAAGCCAAGAGCTGGGAAGTTGATTGGCAAAAGGGATACAAGGCTGGAGAAGGGGGAGTATCATGGGATGGAAGGCCTTTCGAGGAAGAAAGGGGGAGGGGAGCACCAGAGGAGGATGGAGATCAGGCAAGGAGTTATTGTGAGAGGGAAAGAGAGAGAAAAAAATAAATAATAATAAATTAGGGATGGGGTAAGAAGGGGAGGAGGGGCATTAACGGAAGTTAGAGAAATCAATGTTCATGCCATCAGGTTGGAGGCTACCCAGACGGAATATAAGGTGTTGTTCCTCCAACCTGAGTGTGGCTTCATCTTTACAGTAGAGGAAGCCATGGATTGACATATCAGAATGGGACTGGGATGTGGAATTAAAATGTGTGGCCACTGGGAGATCCTGCTTCCTCTGGCAGACAGGGCGTAGGTGTTCAGCGAAGCAGTCTCCCAATCTGCGTTGGGTCTCACCAACATATAGAAGGCCACACCCGGAGCACCGGACGCAGTATATCACCCCAGCAGACTTACAGGTGAAGTGTCGCCTCACCTGGAAGGACTGTCTGGGGCCCTGAATGGTGGTAGGGAGGAAGTGTAAGGGCAGGTGTAGCACTTGTTCCGCTTACAAGGATAAGTGCCAGGAGGGAGATCGGTGGGAAGGGATGGGGGGACGGACAAACGGACAAGGGAGTCACGTAGGGAGCAATCCCTGCTGAAAGCAGAAAGTGGGGGGAGGGAAAGATGTGCTTGGTGGTGGGATCCTGTTGTAGATGGCGGAAGTTACGGAGAATTATATGTTGGACACAGAGGCTGGTGGGGTGGTAGGTGAGGACAAGAGGAACCCTATCTCTAGTGGGGTGGCGGGAGGATGGGGTGAGAGCAGATGTACGTGAAATGAGAGAAATGTGTTTGAGGGCAGAGTTGATGGTGGAGGAAGGGAAGCCCCTTTCTTTAAAAAAGGAAGACATCTCCTTTGTCCTGGAATGAAAAGCCTCATCCTGAGAGCAGATGCGGTGGAGACAGAGGAATTGAGAGAAGGGGATAACATTTTTACAAGTGACAGGGTGGGAAGAGAAATAGTCCAGGTAGCTGTGAGGGTCCGTGGGCTTATAGTAGACATCAGTAGATAAGCTGTCTCCAGAGATAGAGACAGAGAGATCAAGGAAGGGGAGAGAGGTGTCAGAAAAGGACCAGGTAAATTTGAGGGCAGGGCGGAAGTTGGAGGTAAAGTTGATGAAGTCAACGAGCTCAGCATGTATGCAGGAAGCAGCGCCAATGCAGTCATCAATGTAGCGAAGGAAAAATGGGGGACGGATACCAGTATAGGCTTGGAACATGGACTGTTCCACATAGCCAACAAAAAGGCAGGCATAGCTGGGTCCCATACGGGTGCCCATGGCTACATCTTTAGATTGAAGGAAGTGGGAGGAGCCAAAAGAGAAATTATTGAGAGTAAGGACCAATTCTGCTAGACAGAGAAGAGTGGTGGTAGAGGAGAACTGGTTGGGTCTTAAATCCAAAAAGAAGCAGAGAGCTTTGAGACCTTCCTGGTGGGGGATGGAGGTATATAGGGACTGGACATCCATGGTGTAAATAAGACGATGGGGGCCAGGGAACTTGAAATTATTGAAAAAATCCAGATCATGAGAAGTGTCATGAACATGCATTGGAATGGATTGAACGAGGGCTCCTGCCCCACCAAACTCATTTCTGCATATCTTGACACTGTTTTATCCCCCCCTGTTCAATCCCTTCCCACCTATGTTCGTGACACTTCTCATGCTCAGGATTTTTACACTTCCTCCCTCACCACCATTCAGGGCCCCAGACAGTCCTTCCAGGTGAGGCGACACTTCACCTGTAAGTTGGCTTGTGTGATATACTGTGTCAGGTGCTCCCGGTGTGGCCTTCTATATATTGGTGAGACCCGACACAGACGGAGAGACCGCTTCGCTGAACACCTATGCTCTGTCCACCAGAGGAAGCAGGATCTCCCAGTGGCCACTCATTTTAATTCCATGTCCCATTCCCATTCCAATATATCAATCCATGGCCTCCTCTACTGTTGAGATGAAGCCACACTCAGGTTGGAGGAACAACACCTTATATTCCGTCTGGGTAGCCTCTAACCTATCGGCATGAACATTGATTTCTCTAACTTCTGTTAATGCCCCACCTCCCCTTCTTACCCCATCCCTAATTTATTACTTATTATTAATTTTTCCCTCTCTTTCCATCTCACAATAACTCCTTGCCTGTTCTCCATCTTCCTCTGGTGCTCCCCTCCCCCTTTCTTCCTCGAAAGGCCTTCCGTCCCATGATACTCCCCCTCCTCCAGCCTTGTATCCCTTTTGCCAATCTACTTCCCAGCTCTTGACTCCATCCCTTCCCCTCCTGTCTTCTCCTATCATTTTGGATCTCCCCCTCCCCCTCCCACTTTCAAATCTCTTACTAGCTCTTTTTCCCGTTAGTCCTGACGAAGGGTTTCCACCCGAAACGTCGACTGTACTTCTTCCTATAGATGCTGCCTGGCCTGCTGCGTTCACCAGCATTTTGTGTGTGTTGTCTAATCATGGCCTCCTCCACTGTCGTGATGAGGCCATACTTAGGTTGGAGGAACAACACCTTATATTCTGTTTGGGTAGCCTCCAACCTGATGGCATGAACATCAATTTCTCAAACTTCCAGTAATGGCCCCACCCCCCCTCTCCTTCACCATTTCCCATCCTCTTTTCCCTCTCTCACCTTACCTCCTTGACCACCCATTTCCTCCCTCTGGTGCTCCTCCCCCCTTTGCTTTCTTCCATGGCTTTCTATCTCTTTTATCAATTTCCCCCTCCAGGCTTCATCTCTCACCTGGTGTTTCTCTCTCTCCTCTCTTCACCTTTTAAATCTTCTCCTCAGCTTTTTCTCTCCAGTCCTGCCGAAGGGTCTCAGCCTGAAACATCAACTGTACTCTTTTCCTAGATGCTGCCTGACCTGCTGAGTTCCTCCAAAATTCTGTGTGTGTTGCTTGGATTTCCAGCATCTGCAGATTTTCTCCTGTTTGTCACAGAATATTTTCCCCACTTCCAGCAATATTGACAGCAGGATATCACTGGTTTACAACAATGAAGCCATCAGGAATTGGTGGATAGATTTCATGCACCCGTATTATTTGACAGAGCTACTGCAGAACTTGAACTGTAGCAGTTATTTCTATAAAATAAGTTATAATAAATTGTAAAATGACTTTGTAAATTTTGTAACATTAATGATACTTAGTGTTGCTAATCTTCAGATTTGGCTCATTCCATATTTGTTTCCAACTCTGGTTTAATAAAAATGCTCCTTATGTTCTTATTAAAACATTCCCCTCTCACCTTATATTGTACCTATGCCGTCTGTTTGTTTTATCGATACGACACGGAGTCAGCTCTTTGAGACACGCCTGCCCCAGCAACCCCAATTAAACCTAACTTAATCACAGAACAATTTACAATGGCCAGTTAATATCTGGTAGGTCTTTGGACTGTGGGAGGAAACTAGAGCAGCTGGGAAAACCCATTCATTCCACATGGAGGACGTATAGAGACCCCTTACTGAACCCCGCTGGAATTGAATTCTGAATTCCGGAATACCCTGTGCTGTAAGAGTGTTGTGCCAACTGCTACACTACCTAGTCTTGATACCCCAACTCCGAGAGAAAGCATGTGCATTCACCCCATCTACACCTCCTGTGATCTCATATACTTCTGGAAGATCACAAGAAGATGGCGACATTATTCAGCAAACAACCTTCGGATATTTTCACTCCTCTGCATATCTGAGCTTTATCCAAAATTGCTATGACATGTTTTTATAAATAACATAAAGCAGTGTCAGCATCTCTGATGGTTAAGTAACAAATTCTGCTCCAGTGCTGCTGACCTAATTTTTGAAGAGGATATAAACCTGCCACAGAAATGTGAGCCATCTGAATTTGGGATCTTTTGGGGGAATTTTATAATTCTTCCGTGCACAGCATATGAACAAGTGTTGAAAATCAATAAAGGGCGAATTCTCAGCAACTCAGAAGGCATCAATTGAAGGAGAAACTGATTTAAAATGTACAGGTTGAAGACCGTTCATCAAAACAAGCTCTGAATGCTAAATCTGCTGAAAGGCCTTCAAACTGAAATGTTGTGAGATACAAACTGAACTCACTGTAAGTACTCTGGAGTATTGATCAGAAATGCAAATATGATTTATTGCTACTCACAATCAATTACTCTCATACTGAAAATCAACTATTCCAAATATGGTATTTTATTTATTCAGCTGATCAGTATAGGAGGCTGCTGGGGTCATCTACCGTATCCAGTGCTCCCAGTGTGGCCTCCTGTATATCAGGGAGACCCAATGTAGATTGGGAGACCGCTTTGCTGAGCACTTTGCCACCGTCTGTCACAAAAAGTGGGAGCTCCCAGTAGCCACCCATTTCAATTCTACTTTCCACTCCCATTCTGACACATCAGTCCATGGCCTCCTCGACTGCCTTCACCATTGCCCATTCCTGACTCCATCTTTCACTGTATCACCTTACCTCTGATGGTCCTCCTCCTTCCTTTTCTTCTATGGTCACCCGCTCTCTTCTAACAGATTCCCCCTTCTCCAGCCCTTTATCTCTCTCACCAACGAACCGTAGCCCTTTACTTCACCCCCTCCCCTTCTCCCAGTTTCACCTGTCACCTGCCACCTTGTACTTCTTCCTGCCGTCCCCCCAACTTCTCACTCTGACTTCTCCCCTTCCTTTCCAGTCCTGAAGAAGGGTCTCAGCCCAAAACGTTAACTGTACTGTTTTCCATAGATGCTGTCTGGCCTGCTGTGCTCATCCAGCATTTTGTGTGTGTTGCAATATGTAAGACTCTTCAAATTTACAAGACCTTTAAAATCTACTCCAGGTCTTCCAGCTCTTCGTGCCACGCCCCCCCCAGCAACCCACCTATTTGACCCTAACCTAATCACAGGACAATTTACAATGACCAATAAACCTAATAACTGGAATGTCTTTGGACTGTGGGAGGAAACAAGAGCACTCGGAGGAAATGCACGCAGTCACGGTGAGAACGTACGAACTCCTTACAGGCATTAGTGGGTTTTGATTCATAGGGTCCTTGAGTCCTTGAGGCATACAGTGGTGCGACTGGGACTCCCATACCTTAGGAGGGCTGGATAGGCATAGAGTTTATCAAATGTGTTCAGGAAAGTTTCCTTAAACAATATATTGAAGTGCTATCTAAAGAAGGGCATGTAGGAGAACCCCTCCCTCAATGTTGAAAAAACGAAGGAGTTGATCATGGGTTACAGGAAGAACAGAGACAGGCTAGCCCCTATTGACATCAGTGGGACTGTATTTGAGAGGGTAGCTGTTTGCATGCGACAGCGGCCACGCCCCGGGCAACGGCTTCGACAAGCCGGCTAAACCAGGTGAGGGTAGCCAACGGGTCTCGAACCCTCGGTGAGATAGGGAGTTGTCCATCCCAGCATGTGAAGACAGACTCCGGCGGATTGAGCGGTTGAGACCTATGGAAAGTCCAACGGTCAAGAAGGCGGCCTCTGCAAGCGTCGTGGAACATGTAGAGCAGGACAAGACACAGAAGATGTCCTGGTCATCCACTGCGCCTACTCCCATCTCCAGCTGTCTCGACTCTGTCTTGCCACTGGATCCAGATGGGAATCAGGAAGAGAGAGTGAGGCTGACGCTGCGCAACTCTCCCTCACTTAAATCCAAATCACGCGCTAGTCTCGACATCATCATAATGGTGTCGAGGTCCTCATCAATGCCAACGATGGACGAACAACCAACCAACCATTTGAGAGGGTAAGTAGTTTCAAGTTCCTCGGTATACACATCACCGAGGGTCTGTCCTAGTCTGTACGTACCAGCTGTGTGGTGGAAAAAAGCACAGCAGCACCTCTTTCACCTCAGAAGGCTGAGGAAGTTCAGCACGAGTCCCCATATCCTCAGAATTTTCTACAGGGGCATCGTCGACAGCATTCTGACTGGCTGTGTCACCAGCTGGTACAGGCACTGTACTACCTTCAATCGCAGGGCACTGTACGGACAGCCCAGTGCATCTGTAGATGCGAACTTTTCTCTTTTCAGGACATTTACGGCAGCAGGTGAGTAAAATGGGCCCAGAGGATCATCAAGACTCCAGTCACCCTAACCACAAACTGTTTCAGCTGCTTCCATCTGGCAAACTGTACCACAGCATTGAGGCCAGGACCAACAGACTCCAGGGCAGCCTCTTTCACCAGGCCACCAGATCAATCAATACACATTGATCTGATTGCACATCTGACTGTACACACATATACAAAACAATATGTATACAATCTTAGTGTTTGGGCAACATCCTCCCATATTTCCCTTCCTTATTGCTTGTACATCGCGACAGAAATGCAACATAAAATATTTTTACGCCCTTGGATGTAAGAAATAAAATAAATACAAATTCAAAATGCCCTCTAAACCAGGCAGCTTCCTGGTAAACCTCTTCTGCAGCCTCTCTAAAGCCTCAACATCCTTCCTACAGTGGGGCGACTAGAACTGTCCGCGTTACTCCAGATGTGGCCTAACCAGAGTCTTGTAAAATTGCAACATAACCTCCTGATTTTTGGACTCAATGCCTTGACCAAAAAAGCAAACATTCCATTGGCCTCTTCACCACCTTATCAACAGTGTGTAGCCACTTTCCTGGAGCTATGAACTTGGATCTCAAGATCCATCTGCTCAACAACACAGTTAAGGATCTTGCCCTTAACAATGTACTATTTCCTTGCACTTGGGTTAAACTCCACCTGCCATTTCTCACCCATATCGGCAAGTAATCTATATTGCACTGTATCCTTTTCTAGTCTTCTGCACTATCCACAACTCCACCAGTCTTGGTATCATCCACAAACTTACTAACCCACCCATCTGAATTTTCATCCAGGTTATTAACATACATCACAAATAGCAGAGGTCCCCACACATGTCCCTGCAGAACACCACTATTTACAGATCTCCAGCTAGCACAGGTCCCTTCAACACTACCCTCTGTCTACTATATGCGCAAGCCAGATCTGAATCCAAAGGGCCAACCTGCCGCGGATCCCATAGATCTTAATCTTCTGGATTAGCCTCCCATGAGGGGCTTTGTCAAAGGCCTTACTACAATCCATGTAGGCAACATCCACTGCCCTACCCTCACCAATCTCTCATTTGAGCTGCCCAGTTTAAGAAATGTAGCTGACCAGAATGCATAGATTAAAAAAGACGTGCAAGTATATAGCGTGAGTATTGAACAGCTTCATTGGACTTCTCTTCGGAACAGAATCGGGATCAGTGCCAAGGATCTTTGACACAAAATACTCTGCAGATGCTGGGGTCAAAGCAACACTCACAACACGCTGGAGGAAGTCAGCAGGTCAGGCAGCATCCGCGGAAATGATCAGTCAACATTTTGGGCCGGAACCCTTCGTCAGGACAGACGAAGGGTCCCGGCCTGAAACATTGACTGATTGTTTCCACAGATGCTGCCCGACCTGCTGAGTTCCTCCAGCGTGTTGTGAGTGTTCCAAGGATCTTTGATATCCTCCCGACCAGTCATCAAATTGGAATCCACACAGAAGGGCATGTAACTTGTTCTTTCATTAATCCTTCTACACTGTGTTTTAGACTTACTCTTCTTACCTTCTTATCTCTTGATATACTTTAAATCAGCAGCTCTTAACCTTTTTCATGCAATGACCCCTTTAGCAGTCTGGTGAAGCTTATGGACACCTTCTCAGAACAATGTATTTAATTGACATGTTTTGAAACTCAATATTTTTGTATGGTTTTCAAGTAATTTGTTTGATAAATCTGCAAAGAAGTAAGTAATCTGATTGTTAATTAAGCAAAGTGAAGGATATTCAAGAAATTTGTATGCCAGATAAGTAAAATAAGGCAGGTTTTACAATTTATACTAACTTTTAACACTTTTAATGGCTTTTAGAAACTCGGATACACAGAGGGATTACCATGGTAGCCCAGGCGTCAAGTCCTTTCTGGAATTTGGCTATCGAAGCCCACGGAGTCGCTTGGTGTTACAAAAGTTTGCGCGGCCTTACAGAGAGTTAAGAATTCTCATTTGAACGGTCTGGTTTGGCAAAACTTTAACAAACAGTAAAAAATGACTCACCTCCTTCTATGCATTGATCAACAAGCAATTGTAAATAGGGAATATTGGGAGAGTAACGTGGATGTCTGGGTCGCAAATGTGACCATACACGACTTCACCGTTTGGTGGCTGAACAAAGACTAGGCACAGGGCTGCCCGATAGTTGCCCAGCTGTGTCGCGTATGAGCATCTGCAGACAGGAGGACTGTGATTATGTTAGATTTAGTGGCAGGTCTAATAACCACCATGATTTCAAAGTAGTGATGAGTTAACGATATTTGAGATATTTGTAACAAATGTCATATGATATAAAATATCTGGTGACTGGTGATAAAATACTGCTAATATTACTGTGGTTTGTTGTCTACATTCATAATTGAAGGAAATTATAATTTTCAGTTAGAGGTTAGTGAAGGCAAAAATGCAGTTTTTCCTATGTTCAGTGACCCACGAATCTATCCACGGACCCTCATGTTAAGAACCCCTGCTTTAGATAAATACCCCATAGCAAATTTGAAATATTCTTTCTCCCTCATTGGTCTGAATCCTTGAAATCTGCTTATTTCCCATTACACGTCCTCTTTACAGATCTTCAGTAATTTCCTTCTTAATCCTTCATCAACAAAGAGTTTAAGTTACTTGACTTGCTTTTCACCGCAACTATCTGCTGTGTTTACCAGTAACTTTGGAGAAGAAAGCCAGAGTAAGTCGTCAGAGGACACACGTCCTGAACGAATTTGGGCAGGTCATGTTTTTAAATAAAATCATGAAAGGCCATAAGGTTTTAAACACGTTATTTTAAAGGCCACCTCATGTCCGAGGTTTTCAAAAGGAACAAAAAAAGTGGAGTGCCATTAAATGTTACACTGTTCCTAGCAGACAGGACTGGCTTTTCAACATTCTTCAAATGGTTAGGAAACCATTCATCCTGACAAGTAGAGGTATTCTGTCATTGCTTTGCTTTATTCATCTAATTAACTTAAAAAAGCCAGCCTACATTACAGGGTGGCAGGGTGGAGATATGCCTCTATCAGATGAGGTGTAAGGTGCTCCTTCCGTCCACTAGCCTGCAGGTCACCCTTGAGCAAAATCTCATCACTGATGCAGATATAATGGAGATAAAATGGGTGAATGAACAGGTTGACAGGTTCAGGGGAAATCTGGTTAGCTGAGGGAGCCTGGGACCTATTGATCAATATTTGTTTTTAAACTGATCATCCATGGTGTAAACAAAGAGATTGAGAATGGGGTGAGTCAGAGATGAAGCATACAAATGAGCAGGTATAGACATTGGTAGACAAGTAATAATAATTTCTAGTTCTGTAGAAGTGTAGGAAGCAATACCAATAGACTTGTGAATATACAGAAACAAAGCTGAGTGGGACAGTGCAGAACTGTAGTAAGGACTATTTCATGTTTCCCACAAGAAGACAGGTGTGGTCCAAAACGTTTCATTAGACATTTGATCCAGAAAAAGTTAAAGGTGAAAGTCTTCACTATGAGAATGCCTAATGTGCTGGGAATTTACGGCTTTTACATGTTCCATGGTTTTCACACTGTCTGTCTGTCCTCATCAACCATAACACAATCATTCATCGAGAGCTGAGCAACATGGATTCCTGTTTGTCACAGATGTTTCCTTCGTCCTACCCACCCTTTGCCCACATTCTCTAGAACAGAGGTTCCCAACCTTTTTGGACACCTACCATTAACTGAGAGCTCCATGGACATCTGCTCCAGAACTTAACACTAATTTGTTTCCACTCTTTCACAGTTCTGATGAAGAGTCTTTGACATGAAGCAAAAAGTACTGTTTTGCTTTCCATAAAATGGCCAGGCTCAGAATAGTCCCCTTCAGATTTCAGCATATCTCCATATCAAAACAATTAAAGTTAAAACAAATATAGATAATATTTTGCCCTAAGAAAAGTCTAAAGGTTTATATTTTAAGTCCAGAAAAATATATGTTTTGTTGCTTATGATATCAAAGTATGCACAAAATATATAAAAGCCAGAAAGTTCAATTCAACAGGAATTTATCGATAATGTAGTGTCTGGTGGTATCTGTTAAAGCAGCACTATATTATCTAGATCTCCAAGTTAATGTTTAAACTAATAGAACATTTTTTAATAATAATTTTTTAAGAGTGCCAACATACTGAAGCAGAAAATGAACATTTGTGGCTCCAGTCCCTTGCTCCATTATCAGCCACATGTTTACAACTGAAGGAAGGCAATGGCCACAGGTCAGGGTCTGTCAGCAGCACTTGAAACCAGGGAAAGGATGAAGATAAATACAAACATCTTGAAGAAGCTCCAGAAACCAAAGGGAATGAGAGGTAAAACATATGTCTTTGATCTTCTGCACCTTGAGTGTGGGATTTTTACAGATAGATAGTCAACATGCTAAGGCTCTGCACGCAGAGCTATAACAAGCCATGTCTAAATTACCATCAGCTGGCTAACAAAGCTGGTGAACAGTGTTCCCTCAGATTTAGAGAAAGGAAATCTTCATCAAGCATGTCACAACCCCATTAAAACAATTTACTACTAAATGGAAGACATGACCCAATGATGGGTCCATTCAAAAACTACTGTGGGAGAGACACCCAACAATACGTCTCATTTCAGAGCAGTTCCAACTCATCAATAAACACACCACACACAAAGATGCCATCACTGACCATACTGGAGCAATTCCTGAACTGCAGTACCTGGACAGAATAAGCTAGTTGCAAATTCCAGAAGGTGGATCAGGCTATTTTTTTGCACCTTTGGAAACTCCCATCATGTCCTAGATATTATCACACAACTAAAATCAAAAGGATACATTGTCATAGACTATTACCTTTTGACTATTACCATATGGCTGACATTCATGCTTTCACACCAGATACCAATACAGACAATAAATCATAGATATCAGTATACCATCATTACAATAAGAGAACATTTGGTATAGTTATATCCTAGAATGGTGTTGGACTGATAATCTTTTGGTTCAAAGGCAATACTCCTCTCAGCAGCAGTCAAAATGGTATTCAACAATTTCATGTGAAATATTCTATTTCTACCATGGGCTTTGAAAATATTTAACGTGCAAAGGAAGATTATCAGTGTGAAAATCATTTTGCGGAGTATGCTGGTTCTGGAGGCATCCAGCCCATGGCATCTTTTCACAGCGATAACCAGGCAGGAGGAAAAGAAGCCTGAAGTCCCACACCACATTCCACAACCATTCTGTTCTTGAACAAACCTGCAAAACCTTATTCACTACATTTGGATATTTTTAAAAATCTAATTGTGTTCTTTTTGTTTAATTTATGCTTTACTTATGAATGCTGCTTAAAGAATACTGTATGCCAGTGAAGCTGCTGCAAGTCGATTTTTCATTGCACCTGTGCACACATACACTTGTACATATGACAAGTTGTTTGTTCATTATATGCCATGTTTTATGACGTAGGTCTTTTCAAGACCATGATTGTTCTAGGTAAATTTTACTACAGGAGTGGTTTGCTATTGCCTTCTTCCGGGCAGTGTCCTTACACGATGGGTGACCCCAGCCATTATCAACACCCTTCAGATACTGTCTACCTGGCATCAGCGGTCACATAACCAGAACTTGTGATGTGCATCAGCTGCTCATACGACCATCCACCACCTGCTCCCATGGCTTCACGTGACCCTGATCCAGGCTAAGCAGGTGCTACACCTTGCCCAAGGGTGACCTGAAGGCTAGCAGAGGGAAACAGCGTTTCACACCTCTGGTAGAGACGTATCTCCACCCCACCACTCTGCATATGACAATAAACATCTTCAACTTCGATGTGCTCAGCAGCTGAGGAGCATATCCAGAGAGAGAGAGAGAGAGAGAAGAAAATTAACACCGAGTTCTCTATATTTTTCCCCTTATTTCAGATCTCAAAAAGGCAGCATCTGTCATTAAGGACACCAGGACAGGACATGGCCTCTTCTCATTGCTTCCATCAAGGAGGAGATTCAGGGACCTGAGGACACGTACTCAACATTTCAGGAACAGCTTGTTCCCCTCTGCCAGCAGACTTCTGAATGGACAATGAACCCTGTGAACACCACCTCAGCATGTTTCCTCTCTTTTCCCACTACTTATTTAGATACACACACACACACACTGCAATTTGGGTGGTAAGGTGGAGATAGTCTCTACCAAAGAAGGTGTAAAGTGTAAAGCCCAAGGCACCCCTGCACCCTTTCCCCCAGCTAGCCTCCAGGTCACCCTCGGACAAGGTGTAGCACCTGTTTAGCCCCCCCCCCCCAATCAGAGTCACGTGAAGTCATGGGAGCAGGTGGTGGGTGGTCATGTGAGCAGCCGGTGCATCTCACAATCCCTCCTTATGCGAGACCACTGACGCCAGGCAGACAACCTCTGAAGAGTAGATAGATAGGTCGATACTTTATTGATCCCAAAGGAAATTACAGTGTCTCAGTAGCATTACAAGTGCACAGCTATAAATATTGTAAATTGAAAGAATAAAAATAATAAGTTACCAGAAACAATCTAACAAGAGGTGGGGGGCGGTCTTCACTTCCCCGGCTATAAGTTGACTCATTGTAGAGCCTAATGGCTGAGGGTAAGAATGACCTCATATAGTGCTCTTCGGAGTAGCGCAGTTGCCTTAGTCTATTACTAAAAGTTCTGCAACACGCATCAAAGTTGCTGGTGAACGCAGCAGGCCAGGCAGCATCTCTAGGAAGAGGTAGTGTCGACGTTTCGGGCCGAGACCTTCTTTCAGTTAGTCCTGACAAAGGGTCTCGGCCCGAAACGTCGACTGTACCTCTTCCTAGAGATGCTGCCTGGTCTGCTGCGTTCACCAGCAACTTTGATGCGTGTTGCTTGAATTTCCAGCATCTGCAAATTTTCTCGTGTTTGCGTTACTAAAGGTGCTCCTCTGTTCAGCCAAGGTGGCGTGCAGAAGGTGAGAAACATTGTCCAGAATTGCCAGGATTATTCAATCCATATTGGCCAAAAGCCAAAGGAAATGAAATTCCCGAGTACTGTCTCTATTTCCCACACTTGCGTTGACTGACATAATGGCTTCTGACCGATACCGAGAACTTCAAACTATGTGTAGAACCAAAAAACTTTTTTTAAAAAAAATTCCCGTCTTTCCCGTGTGGTTATTGGAAGTGGCCCAACAAACCCCAGCTGTATTTTTGGTCCCTTGATAATTGTGGCAAAGTCACTGTAGACGGTCACGCCCTGGGGCTGCAGAATTTGATTAATGATTACAAGTTGACGTCGACCGAAGAGGGAGAAAGCAAAAGCACCGAGGTGTGTGATTTCCGGGTGGAATGCCCCTTGAGAAAACTTAAAAAGCTCGTTCGCAGTTAGAAGAGCAGCGAGAGTTAGTTGGTCAAGCGCGAAGGTGTTCTAGCGAGGTGTACGCACGGCATCGCTCGGGACTGAACTGCAACGCACGGAATATACCGGCTTCAGCGGAGGGAGCGGAAAGCTCGCAGTACAGTAAGTGCTGTCAAGTCCGCCTCCCGAAACGGGGTTAAACACAGAGAGAGGCTTTACGGGTTTTTATAGAATTCTTCAGAAAATTGAGGGAAGAGGTTTTTTTTTAAAAGGTATATGTTGCACAGGTTAAATAACGGGGAAAGTGCAAAATCAGTAAGTGGCTGATGATGTGTTGACGATAAGACATAGGAGCAGAATTGTTTGTCTCATCGAGCCTGCTGCGCCATGGCTGTTGTATTATCCCTCTCAACCCCATTCTTCTGCCTTCTTTCCGTAACCTTTGACGCCCTAATTAAGAACTATATACTTAGCATACCCAGTGACTTGTCCGCCTCAGTTTCATCGCCCCTTGGCTAAATAAGTGCCTCCTCATCTCTATTCTAAGGAGACGACCTTGTGTCCTGAGCATGTTCCCGACTCCCCCACTTGAGGAAAAATGTTGGGAGTTTCTCCATAACGATGTGTTTGATCCCGGGTGAGACTCAGTACTGAACAGTCCGTTTCTCTGCAAGACAAGGTGTGCTGGAAACAAAAGACAGTAGAGATAAAAACAATTGGCAGGCCTGCAGGGAAAGAGTAAGGGAATGTATTGCTTCGCAGACAGCTAGCACAGACTAAGTGGGCCGAATTTACACCCTAGCACCGACTGTGCCGCAACAATTGCTGTAACACTGTGGCATAAATCGGCTAGAATGAGGTTTCTTCGTCCAGGCACTCTCGGTCCACTTGAATACGAAATAAAATACCTTCGCTCGGGATTTGCGCCAGGAGCTGAAGAGAATAAGCAGGCCTGTGGTGTTCGGACAGTGGGAACTGTCACGGCCGATTGTATTCTAGTGTCCTGATGTTAACAACTGCGCGCCGATAACCGTGTATTTGGATCGACCTTCTAAGCAGTCTATGGTCTATGGTGTATGGTGGTTTGGGAAACCCAGTTGCTTGTCAGGTGCCCTCCAGGGCCAAATCGTTCGAACGATGCTTAATTTTTTTTTTGGCAGGGTGGTTTGTTGATGTTTTTCTTTGAACGGCTTCCATGGTTTTCATCGTTTTGTGGCTGTTTTGTTTTGACGACAATTCTCCGAGTTGTATACTGAATAATACTTTGATCATAAATGTACCATGAACCTTGAACGATGTAGTAGGAGGGTCAGTTGCATATCTCTCTCTCTCTCTCTCTCTCTATCTATCTCTCTATCTCTATCTCTATCTCTCTATCTCTCTATCTCTCTGTCTCTGTCTCTCTCTCAATCATCACAATTGTTTCACGCAACTAGGACTCTTTAATTCGTTGGGTGAGACCTGAGTGAAGGAATTTTGCTTTCTTGTAGGAAAAGAAGTAAAACAGGAAAGCTAAACAATATCGGAATAAGATTCTGTGCTCTCCTATGTGTTCATTTTTACTTGCTGTGATTTGCAAGCTTCACAGCATTTCTGTGTGGTTATCATTTTCCTATAAAAATCCCTCAGGCTAAAGAAATTCCTCCTCATCTGGGTTCTAAAGAGATGTCCATGTATGTATGTATATAAATATGCACTGGGACACATCATCAATGATGTAACCTGGGGTCATCGGGTGTTTCAGTTCTTCCAATATCAGACACTCTTGCCCAAGCGATCCAGCCAGGGTTGATCAGACCCTGGCTTGTGTCCCAGCAACATTGGTCCACAATGTTGCTGTGGAAGCAGTAACACCTTGTGCATCATTATGCAGCTGTTCAACACAAAAGATTGTACCTTTCAATGACGTCAAATTGGGCTGGTGTGTTTTAAGCACCCGGACTATATTTCCCCCTTCTGAACTTAGGTATTTTAGGTTAGGTATTTTAAATTAGGTATTTCTGACCTTAACTGGACTTTGTATAAGTTGTAGTATCATCATCATCATTATGTGCCTCGTCATATAGATAGATAGATATACTTTATTGATCCCGAGGGAAATTGAGATGTGGGCAATCATGGTCTTCCATCTGATTGTTGCCTGTGGGGAAGACCCCTGCATACTGTTGTTCTTATTCTTTTATCTGTCCCTGACTATGATTCCTCTTAGTAAATCTTTTCTACAGAAGTGCCTTGCCATTGCCTTCTTCTGGGCAGTGTCTTCACAGGACAGGTGACCCCAGCCCTTATCAATACTCTTCAGAGATTGTCAGCCTGATATCAGTTGTCACATAACCAGGACTTGTGATATGTGCCAACTGCTCGTATAACCATCCACCACCTGCTGTTATCACTTCACGTGACCCTGACTGGTGGGTGAAGCAGGTGCTACACCTTGCCCAAGTGTGACCTGCAGGCTAATGGAGGGAAGGAGCCCACTACACCTCCTTTGGTAGAGGTACATTTCCACCCCGCCATCTGAAATAGTATAAACTGATAAAATATAATACTTAACCATAAATGTTGAACGTTACCAAGTTCAATTCACTGTGTTCTTGTTGTTAGTAAAGAACCAATCTGAAATATTGGCACTGACTGGATCTTGGAATTTTTTTTAGAACTACTGTATATTTCTGTTTAACATTCTTGGAGTTTGCTGACACATTTTATTCTTCTCCCACCAGATCATTTTGAATAGTAAAAATCTTCTTAAAAATGAATAAAAAAGGTAATTATGTTACATTTTTAAATGGTTTCCATTTTTCAAAGAAAAATGCTTAAAAAACCTACAGCACAATACAGGCCCTTCGGCTCACATTGAAAAATGCTTGATCACATTATTTAGCTTGCATTGTAATCGAAAACTTTTATTCTACATGAGAACACCAGAGAATCCTTTCTTCACCACCAGCTTTTCCGTGTGCTATTTTCACCAAAACTACTGTTGCTCTCTTTCATTGAAAGTGACTAATGTTTCAAAAATGAACTGAGAATCTCACTTGGGGATGGGATTAAAAAAAATCTTTGCTGTCTGCATTAGTAATTCCAGACTCTTACAATCTGAGCATTATATTCGTGCTACATGGCCAGATTTCTTGCTCGCTTTTGGCACAATTTGTTTTTTTTCCACACATTGGGTGTTTGGTGTTTTATCACACGGTTTCCATGGTGCTTCTTTGTTTCACGACTGCCTGTGGGAGAACGAATCTCTGACAGTAGTATTCTGCATGATAATAAATTTACTTTGAATCTTTAAGGGATTTGGCATGATCTTAAAATTTTACAGATTCCATACTATTTTAGAAGTTTAGAAATTTGGTGCTATTTTTTCCCTTGCTTTGGACTGCACTAAACCAGTGTGAAACCTGCTGAAAATATTTTTTTATTTGATATGGTGCTAATACATAGTTATCTTATAAAATACAGTTAAATTAATGCTACAATGTTTCAAAATAGGTAGTTCAGCATTTTACGTGGGAAATGACATCAAGGAAGATGACATTTGCTATGAGGACTATTTGATAAAGTCACCACCTGTGAATAAATTTTCAACACAGGTACATTCAAAATATTCACTGTGATGTTATATTTGACAGCTTTTTAAGCATTCATGAATATATTTCTGGTATTGAAAGTACAGCTAAATTGCAAACAAAAATCCATGTGAGTATAATGTGATACGGTAGAAATCTGTATTCTTAAACTTAAAAATCATTTTTTTTTCATACATAAAACCTGGCATAGTAGTGTAGTGGTTAACAGAACACCTTACAGTACAGATGGCCCAGGTTCAATTCCTGCCACTGCCTGTAAGGAGTTTGTATGTTATCCGCGTGAACGCGTGGGTTTCCTCCAGGTGCTCCTGTTTTCTCCTGCAATCCAAAGACTTACTGGTTGGTGGGTTAATTGGTCATTGTAAAGTGTCCCGTGATTAGGCGTGGATTTAATCAGGGGTTTGCTGGGTGGTGTGGCTCGAAGGGCATGGAAGAGCCTATTCAACAAATAAATATTTCTTTAAATTGAAGACAGTATTACCTTTTAGCAAAACATCCCATCGATGTGCTTAAAAATTTAGTGAACAGCCATTGAAAAACTTGTCCTATCAAACAAAGGGACAAAAAGTTTAGTGAAATGACAGTTCCTTTCCCTCCACCATATGAGTGTCTGAACAGATAAAGAACCCATGAACATTACCTCACTAATTCTGCTCTTTTTTTGCACTACTGATGTAATTTTTAAAATTTATTTCTTGTAATTTATTGCATATGTTGTGTATTGTACTGTACTGCTGTACAAGTTTCAGGACATAAATCTGTGATAACAATCCTGATCCTGATTCTGATGTACTCTAATTATATGTGCCAGAATTCCACTTTTAACTTAAATTTGAATAACCTACTGCACAGTGTCACACAGCAAAATCAGGAATATTACCTGAAATGAATATTACCTGAGTTATCCAATTTTGTCCTGTCACTTTCATGAGTTACAGAAGTGTACAGCACAGGAACTGGCCTTTCAGCAACAGTTATGTCTGTTAATACAGGGTGAAGGGAGTGAATTTAAATTTACAAAATAACCAGAAGACCATAAGATACAGGAGCAGAATTAGGCCATTTGGCCCATCAAGTCTGCTCTGCTATTTCATCATGGCTGATCTATTTTCCCTCAGCCCCAGTCTCCTGCCTTCTCCCCAAATCCTTTCATGTCCTGAACAATCAAGAATCTACCAACCTCTGCCTTAAATACACCCAATGACTTGGCCTCCTCAGCCACCTGTGGCAACAATTTCCACAGATTCACCACTTTCTGGCTAAAGAAATTCCTCCTCGTCTCCATTCCAGAAGGATGCCGCTGTATTCTGAGGCTGTGTCATCTGGTCTTCGACTCCCCCTTCATACAAGGTGTCTTTAAATATTTCTGCAAAAAAATCTCAACAAAATATATTGATAACCAAAAACACTTCCTTCAAACAAAAGGTGTAGCCATGGACAGTCACATGGGTCCCAGCTATGCCTACTTTTTTGTTTGCTAAATGGAACAATCTATGTCCCAAGCCTACACTTGAAACCGTCCCCCACTTTTCCATAGCTACATCAATGACTACATTGGCACTGCTTTCTGCACCCATGCTGAGCTCATTGACTTCATTCCCTTTGCCTCCAACTTCCACCCTGCCCTCAAATTTATCTGGTTGATTTCCAACATCTCCCTCCCCATTCTCTATCTCCTCTGTCTCTATCTCTGCAGACAGCTGATCTACTGATGTCTTTTGAAAACTTACCGACTCTCACAGCTACCTGGACTATACCTCCTTCCACCCTGTTACAGGTAAAAACGCCATTCCCTTCTCTCAATTCTTCCATCTCCGCCGCATCTGCTCTCAGGATGAAGCTTTTCAATTCAGAACAAAAGGGATGTCTTCCTTCTTCAAAGAAAAGAGGTTCCCTTCCTCCATCATCAACACTGCCCTCAACAGCATCTCTTTCATTTCACGCACGTCTGCTCTCTCCCGCCACCCTACCAGGAATAGGGTTCCTCTTGTCCTCATCTACCACCCCACCAGCTTCTGTGTCCAGCACATAATTCTTTGAAATTTCCGCCATCTCCAATGGGATCCCACCACCAAGCACATCTTTCCCTCGCCCCCACTTTCTGCTTTCTGCAGGGATTGCTCCCTACACGACTCCCTTGTCCATTCATCCCTCCTCACTGCTCTCCCTCCTGGCACTTATCCTTGCAAACAGAACAAGTGCTACATCTGCCCATACACCTCCTCCTTCAACACAACTTAAGGCCCCAAACAGTCCTTCCAGGTGAGGCGACACTTCACCTGTTAGTCTGTTGGGGTCATCTACTGTATCTGGAGCTCCCAGTGTGGCCTTGAGTATACTTAATGACTTGGCCTGCTCAGCCATCTGTGACAACAAATTACACAGACTCACTACTTTCTGGCTAAAATTCCTCCTCACCTCTGTTCTAGAAAGATGCCCCTCTATTCTGAGGTGGTGTCCGCTGGCCACTTATTTTAATTTCATTTCCTATTCCCATTTCAATAAAGCTATCCACAGCACCCTCTACTGTAAAGATGAAGCCACACTCAGGTTGGAGGAACAACACCTTATATTCTGTCTGGGTAGCCTCCAACCTGATGGCATGAACATCAATTTCTTGAACTTCTGGTAATGGGCTCCCCCACCTTCACCATTCCCCATCCCCTTTACCCTCTCTCACCATCTCTGGTGCTCCTCCTCTCTTTTCCTTCTTCTAGGGCCTTCAGTCCTCTCTTGTTAGATCCTCCTTCTCCAGCCCTGTATCTCTTTCACCAATCAACTTCCCAGCTCTGTACTTCACCTCTCCCCCTCCGAATTCCACCTATCACCTTGTGTTTCTCCTTCCACTTCCCCCCCCCCCCCCACTTTTTAACGCTACTCCTCACCTTATTTTCTCCAGTCCAGCTGAAGGGTTTGGGCTCGAAACGTCGAATGTACTCTTTTCCATAGATGCTGCCTGGCCTGCTGAGTTCCTCTGGCATTTTGTGTGTGTTGCTTGGATTTCCAGCATCTGCAGATTTTCTCTTGTTTGTGACTTCCATATCAGTGCAGTTTTAACATTCACCCAGTATATGATGTTTATGAAAATTTGGTTGACTAAGTTAAAAGATCTTACTTGGCACAAGACTGTTGGTCTGTCTGGCCTCAGTGAATGATGGCTTCTAGGCTTCTGATACTTGAAGCACCTGCAGAGCTTTCCAACTTGGTGTCCATAGGCCCCTTGCTTAATGCAATTGGTAAGTGGCATAAAAAAGGTTGGGAATCCCTGGCCTAGAGCATACATCTCAAGGCATGTGATCAATACCAGTAACACTCAGCAAAATCCTCCAAATTCCCTGAAAAGGTAAATGAATCGGCGTCAGCCTTTTCTCCCAACCACACCCCCAGCTCTGGGGCCTTTGTAGCACTAAACCAACAGCATTGGACTGGCCATATCACTTGCATGCTTGACACCAAACTCCCAAAACACGGCCCTTATTCTGAGCTTGTGGGAGGAGGTTAGCAGGCAGACAGAGAAAAGGACTGCAGGATGTGCTCAAAGTTTCCATAAAGTTCAAAATTCCCACTGATTCTGGGGAACCATCGGCCCATGACCACCCGAAGTGCCGGAGCATTCAGGATTGCATTGAATACCTGGAGGATATATATCAGGAGTGCGCAGAATCCCCGTATTAGAGGGGAAAGAGCACGGCATGTTACAACCTCTCCCCCTCAGTCACTTCCTGCCTATTTGTGGAAGGGTCTGCAGTTTACAACAGTCTTCATCACCCACCTCAGAACACAGAACCTCACTGGAAGCAGGCCATCCTCAACTCCAGGGGACTGTCATAGAAGGAGAACTAAGAGACAAAATTGTGAATGTATAGCATTTATTTACCACAGCATGATGTAAAATTTGCATTTTCTGAAATTAATCTCTGTGAGGAGCAAACCTTAGGCTTGTTACCCCAATGCCACCAAGTAACCAAAGTGTGCTTCTAGCCAACTTGCTCTCGGAGTTGATTGCGCTTTACTCAGAGTCATTATTTTCTTTTCTTAGTCATCATGGAAAAAACGATATTTCATACTGGCAAAATCAAAAGAAGAACATGTTCTGAGTTACTTCAAAAACAAGGAAGTGAGCCGAAAGTCACCGCTTCTGGGCAAGATACCTATAAGAGAGTAAGAACACGTTATTAAAGTTAATTTATTTTTCATGCTTTGAAGTTCTGCTGTGGTTTATAGAATATCTATACCAAGTTCTCTTTAGAACAGTTTGTCTTTTATTAATTTGTCTGGTAAATTTTGATGATTGAACCTGAAGTGGCTACTCAATCAACTTTTGCTCAAAGAGAGCACTCTCAGTTTTGACTTAGTTGAGAGTGGTTCCTCCGACAGTTTTCAGTATTAATTCTGACTTATCTACTTAAGCCATCATCCCCTTCTGGAGCATAGGCTGCCATCAGCAACTCACCAGAGTTCTCTGTCCTGGGCCAGTCTCTCAAGTTATCACAAGTGTAGCCCATCTTCTCCCAGAGATGAGGTCTTTGGAGCTTCTGTTAACATTTCTGGAGCTCTGGGTTTTTATGGGATGGGGTTACTAGCTGCATACCTAACCCTCCTCCTTTCACAACTTGGCTTGGGACTATCCATGGTAGAATTTATTAATCCTGATATACATATTATTTTCACTGCAAGACATGTTCCATATGTAATCCATCCTCCATTTCTAGATCAAGCGATGCATCCTAAAGTTAGCACTCTTGTGATATATTCCATCTTTCTTTTCAAAAGCTTTAAGTACAGTTTCCAAAGCTCTAAGTCCATTGGAGTATCCTTGCTATATTGAATCTGATTGGCTATCCCTGACCCAAGTACATGCATGAGTTTAAAAAAAAAGTGTTGGAGGAAAGGGCATTGCTATCTTTTGCTCGGTCCTGACACTGGAAAGCCCAAATAAATCTGAAGCCATTGGAAGAGGCTGAAGAGAAATGATTGTGTTACATCCCACTTTGTGTCATGAAAAATAGGTAACATTATTTGTACCTCCTACTTAATAAAGTGGCCACTGAGTGTACATTCGTGGTCTTCCATTGCTCTAGCCCATCCACTTCATGGTTTGATGTATTGTGCGTTCAGAGATGCTCTTCTGCACACCACTCATGTAATGCATGGTTATTTGAATTACTGTTACCTTCCAGTCCGCTTGAACCAGTCTGGACATTCTCATCTAACCTCTCTCATTATCACTCAGCTTGAACTAGTCTGGACATTCTCATCTGACCTCTCTCATTAACAAGGCATTTTCACCCATAGAACTGGATTTTTTTTTTTGTTTTTTGCACCATTCTCTGTAACTCTAGAGCAGCGATTCCCAACCTGGGGTCTACGGGCCATTCGACCTCTGGTAGAGAACCATTAAAGAGATTGGGAACCCCTGTTCTAGTGACTTTTGTGAGTGAAAACCCCAGAAAGTGAACAGCAATTTCGGAGATCCTCAGACCACTCGATCTGGCACCAACAAACATTCCACGGTCGAAGTCACTTAGATCACACTTCTTTCCCCATTCTGATGCTTGATCTGAACAACAACTGAACCTCTTGACTATGCCTGCATGCTTTTAAGCGTTGAGTTACTGCCACATGATTGGCTGATTATATATTTATATTTCCCAGCCGGTGTACTAATAAAGTGACCGCTCAGTTTATGTGTAGAATTCCTCAGGGAAGTGACCATTGCACAGTGTTTTCTAGTTGCCACATTAATGACCATTCTACTGTCATTAGTTCAGGAATAATCTGTACACCAGCCATGTCATGATTCTCTATTGTGCACAGAACCATGCCTAATTAAAACAGGATCTGGTAACACACAAGTTTGGGCTGATAAGTGACAGAAATTTCCAGCTAGGGAAAACCCAATCTACTACTCTTGCCTTCAGTGTTAGCAAACGCTCTTCAATTAATGTCCTGGAAAACACCATTAATGTACAACTATTTCAACATAGCTATTACGGAGACAGAAGAGACATTGTACATAACAAAACAAGTATTAACTTCTGCCCTCTCAAATTCTGTCCACCATTGCAAATGTGAAGAAGATGATGAATGACTGACCTTTAATTAGAAGGGTAAAACTCAAGATTATTCCTTAGCATTTAATACCTTCTCCATCCGCCAAAAGTGGAATTTCCCGGTGGCCAACCATTTTAATTCTATTCCCATTCCGCTTCCAACACCGTCCATGATGAGGCCACTCTCAGGGTAGAGGAGCAACACCTCATAATTCTATCCAGGTAGTCTTCAATCTGATTGGCTGAACATAGATTTCTCCTTCCAGTAATTTTTCCCTCCCATCTCCCCAATTCTTCTACTCCCCTCTCTGGTCTCTCATATTTTCTCAACTCCCTATCCCCCTCCTCCTTCCCTCTCTCCCATGGCCCACTCTCCTATCAGATTCCTTATTCTACAGCCCTTTACTTTTCCCTCCCACCTGGCATCAGCTATCACCTTCTAGTTTGTTCTCCTTCCCCTCTGCCTGCCTTTTAATTCTGGCATCTTCCCCTTCCCTTCCAGTCCCGACGAAGGGTCTCAGCCAGAAACGTTGACTGTATTGACATCACTTCCACTAATGCTGCCTGACCTGCAGAGTTCCTTCAGCATTTAGTGTGTGTTGCTTAACATTTAATTGCTGTTTTAATTATTAAAGTTTTATTAATATGTTCAAAAGCTAACACTCAAACCACATTTGGTAATCTTTAATATATTTCTCTTTATTTAAACAGCATTAAAGAGTTTTGCATTAGACCAATTTACCATCCAAAATGGAATACACTACAGAAACTTTTTAAATGTTCTTCTGAAAATGTTATGCTTGTGCAGACCGAAGAAAGAGAATACTTTTTAATCGGAGAAGGGTGAGTATTGAGAACTAAAATGATTGCATTTCGATATCAACAAATGCAGAATGTTCTGAGAAGCTTGGGTGAAAATTTATAATATAACTAATATTATATAAATACAGTGCAGCAGAACATTGTCATGACTAATATTCTGAAGCTTAAGAATTTATCTGAGTTTACCAGTTAACCATGGTACTAATAAATCATATTGCTCAATGTCTTTGATCCTGTCTCCAATTAACTTGCTGGTGACTTTCTAAGTATGACACTGAAAACAGGTCCAATACATCTTGGAGATTTTTTACACACAATAGTAATGCCCTTCAGCTTCATCTCCGACATTGCTTAACAGAGCTTCTATCAAGTGCAGTTCCAACTTGCTATTTTTTGTTCCCACATCACCTTTCGTTCTTTTGTCTCTCACACTACAGAATTTATATTAGCCACTTGGAAGGAAATCAGTGCACCAATGTGGTTCCAAGAAAAATGAACAAACTTCAAAATACAGCTTAAATTTATTATCAAAGTACAAATATGTCAGCTTATACAACCCTGAGATTCAGTTCCTTGCATGCATGCACAATAAATCCAAGAAACACAATGGAATAAATGAAAGACCACACCCAACAGGACAGACAACTAACCAGTGTGCAAAAGACAACAAATTGAGCAAATACAAAAAGAAAAAAAGAAAAGAAATATTGAGAACATGAGATGAAGAGCCAGACAGACATGACCCAAACTTGGGTCCCTGGACTGGGGTGACAGTAGAACCAGACACCATGGTAACATAGTGGTTCGTGCAACACTATTACAGCTCAGGGCATTGGAGTTTAGAGTTCAATTTCGGATTCTGTAAGGAGTTTATACATTCTCCCGAGGACTGTGTGGGTTTCCTCCGGGTGCTTCAATTTCCTCCCACAGTCCAAAGATGTACTGCTTGGCGGGTTAAGTGGTCATTGTAAATTGTCCTGTGATTACTCTAGGTTTAAATAGGTGGGTTGCTGGGCAGCTTGGCTCAGTGGGCTGGAAGGGCCTGTTCAGTGTTGTATCGCTAAATAAATAAATAGATGAAGAAAGAAACTGATATAGAAGTGGACTGTAAATAATTCCAAGGCATATACATCTGGAATTAAAGTGACAGAATTATGGGCTCATATATATGGGGGAAGTCATTGGAAGTTCACAGAAGTTTCCATCAACTAAGCTTTTAAAGGTCATGAAGTTAAGGGAAGACTGGCAATAACCAAGGCTGTGGAATGGTATCGCTACATGTGTAACGGTGAGAATTTCCTGTAGATTACCTCTTTTAACTGTGTCTTTTCATTCTCAGAGTATCCTTAGAACTTCTGCATCAAGTAATTGCAAGTGTGCTTCAGATGTGTGAAAGCCAAATCCAGGTAAAAAAAAATTGACACATGCAAAGCTAACTGTGGTGAAAAGTTTCAAATGCACCTTCTTCATTTAGAATCATCTTAACACCAATTAAAATGCTACAGGTGCTTCCATAATGTGTGCAACTTGTATCTATAATTTAGTATGAACTAGTAGTGATATGATTATTGGTTAAAGTATATTTAAATTGATTTTATACCAACACTCTGAGGTGGTATTTTTATTGTCCAGGAAACCAGTGCCAAGGGTTGTGGGATTTTGCAATGTTTTATACAACTGAAAAATAAATAAATACATGAACTAGGCTTAAACTTTAGATTTCTAGGATGCTTGGTTTCCAAGTTTTAAATAATGCTTATCTACAGAATAATTCCTGTGAACTTGTGAATACCAATCTGAATTTACACTTACAATCACAACTTACACCACCAAATGAAGCTGAAGAAATCTGTGTCTCAATAGATGAAGCTTTGCAGCAAGAGCAGGCAATGCAGTATATTTCTGTGCATTCTATGGTGCTGATACTTCTTACTTGATGGCCATTGGGAAGGAAACCTGAGGCCTCAGGGTCAACCATGGAAGTTGGATCCAAGCTGTCTAGGTATGCAAGCCAGGGCAGTACAATATGGAGAGCAAGCTTCCCCTCTCCACACATCTGATTAACCCAAATGCACAGCAAAGACCGATACAGTTTGGCACCAGCAGCATCTCAGGAGTTGCCAGTCAACATTGAACTCAACATGGGACTACATTAGGGACTCCAGCTCTGTATTTTATCTTGAGGTTTACTCCCGAAGCCTTCCCCATAAGTGGATATAGCCCCAAGGCATCAGAGGTTTGAGATCAGAGTTTTCTTTCTCCCAGATGACCTGCCAATCACATCTGACAAGCCCCATCTGCCCAAAGTGACTGGTATCAAGGAAGTATACATAGGTTAAAAGGTAATGGGTACCTTGGTGTTGCTCTTTAATATTAACCCAGTTAGTTGAAGGTGTTTCCCAATGATTTGATTAACTGAATAATTTACTTTGATAACATACTCCATCTTGTCAGAGTGTATGAAGTTGGTCAAACAGCAGACTCTCAGGGTGCTTTTCACTTTAGGGAAAAAGAATAGTAAAACCCACATAATAATCATCATCGTCCTACCTGAGGAATTCATAGGAAGCTTCATTACTGAGAGTGATGCAAACATGGAATTTTCTTCTAGAGAACTTAGATGAGAAGAATGCCAAAGGTGCATTAAAGGAGAAGTTGGTTGATCATAAGAGAGGAGTGGGGTGAGAGGGTTAGAGAAGGAAAAATGCAAGAAGGCTCGAGTGACATGAATTTGTTGGACCAGAGGCTCTTTTCAGTAATGTAAAATCTGCATGTGATGAGTAGACATTTCTAGAATGCTTCTAGAAGCAATTATAATTTTGCCTTGAATCAGAATGGGGTTTAATGTCACTGACAGTATCATTAAGTTTGTTTTGGATGGTGAGGGTGCTCAGTAATGGATTCTTGAGGTACCCCCTGAAGATGTTCTCGATGATAGGGAGAGTTGTGCCGGTGATGGGGCTGGCTGAGCTGACCCACCCCCCCCAAACCTGGAGGAACGGTGGACCACTCTGAGTCTGGCCTCTACTCTTTGCCCTGTTTGGTATGGGTGACCCTACCAAGAGCCAAAGCATAAAGACCTGACTCCAGCCAACATAGCTCTCTGGGCCATTGAGGCATGCAAGCCTCCAAACCCAATCACAAGGTTGTGGTCCTTTTGGTGGTTGATGAAGGATCTCAGCTGGAAATATTCCCCTACATAGATGCTGCCTGACCTGCTGCTGGGTTCCTTCAGCATTTTGTATGTGCAGCTCAAAATCTCCAGCATCCACAGCATTGTGTTTGGGACTCAGAACACAAGTTCAAGTTTATTGTTGTCATATGCTTACATCATGCTATGAAAAGTATCTTTTTGCTGCAGCAGCACAGTGCATTACGAGATGAGGGTAAATATAAGTTATACATTTAAGTTAACATAAATTATATATAACTTGCACATTGTCTGCAGTTAACTTTGTGCACTGTGAACAGATTGCAGTTAACAACAGCAGATAGATACCATAAAGATATTACAAAGACCGAAATGGCAATTTACCTTTTAGACCAAAAAATACCTCAACATCGAAAAGCATAGTGGTTAGTGCGGCGCTATTACAGCTCGACGTGTCAGAGTTTGTTCAATTCCAGCGCCATCTGTAAGGAGTTTGTGCGTTCTCCCCGTGACCGTGTGGGTTTCCTCTGGGTGCTCTGGTTTCCTCCCACATTCCAAAGACGTACCGGTTGGGAGGTTAATTGGTCATTGTAAGTTGCCCTGTGATTAGGCTGGAGTTTAATAGGTGGTTTACCGGGTGGCGCGGGAAGGGCCTGGCCCACACCATATCTCTAAAATAAAATTATAAAAATGTTTTAAGATGTTTGTATCTGAAGCACTTCTACATGCATGAACGATGGACATATTTTGCACAGATTTAGAGATAATTGATTATTTCAATCTGCAGTTCTTTGGAAGTGAAGATGTGGTGAAATGTGTTGAACTTTTGAGGCAGCATACCTTGCAGTAAAAGCATTTTGAGTTGACCAGGTGCTGAAAACACAGAAGGTGCTACAGACTTGAATGAATTTGAAGCACTGGACAGACTTCATTAAAAGATTACTAATGTATCCTTGTTTTCAGGCATGCAAGCAACAAAAGGCCACAAATAATCCAAAACCATTTGTTGAATATACTTTCAATGAAGACTCCAACCAGCCTTATGACATTCCCAGGAGTGCCCAACACAGGTTATCACAGGTAGTGTAAATGTCCTCTTTCTAAACATTTGCCAGTGCTGCACTGGTAGAATCTGCTTTCTTACATCTGCAGTAACCAGGGTTCAAGACTGACCACTGTGCTGTCTACATTGAGTTTGCATATTTCCCCCCCCCCCCCCCCCCCGGGCACACCAGTTTCTTCCCAAGCCCCAAAGATGTGTGGCTTGGAAGGTTCATTGGCAGCTGTAAATTGCCCCTAGTACAGGTGAGTGGTCAGCATAGATCTGGTTGGCCAAAGAATCTGTATGCTGTAATGCTGTACGGTGACTCTATAAGTTCTGTTCCAAGTTGAGAGGACTCTGCAAAAGCAGCTGGCTTTGCTATGACAGGCCAGTTACAGAAGATGACAATAATTGTATTAAATTATGAAATTATCTTAAATGATTACAGGTTCCTTAAGGTTGTTATAGCTATCAGTGGTAATGGGACAAGCTCTCACTACCTAGTAAATGCACCTCAAATAGCCTCTGACAACCAGGTTCAGCTTAAGGCCTTCGTTTGTGACTTGGCTTCTAAGCCTAGTGGAACCATTTCTACTGACCGGAGAAGGGCAAAGGCAGGTTACTGGTAACTTAAAACCAGTCACTTTGGGCAGATGGGGCTTGTCAGCACATCTCGGAGAAGGAAAACTTTGATCTCAAACCTCCGCTGCCTTGCGGCTGTCCCCACCCATTGGGAAGGCTTCAGGAGTAAACCCAAAGGAAAAAATCCGGAACTGGAGTCCCTAAGGCAGTCCTACATTGAATTCAATGCTGACTAGCAACTCCTGTGACGTTGCTGGTACCAAACTGGATCGGTCCCTGCCGTTCCTTTGTGTTCATCAGATGCATGGAGAGTGGCAGCTTGCTACATGGGCAACAGCCTGCTCTCCATATCGTTCTATGCTGGCTTGTGTATCTAGACGGCTAGAGGCAATATCCATAGTCAACCCTGGCCAACGCAGGCCTCAGCTCACCAAATGATAACATGAGTAGTTTAAATAGGCACCTGGATGAAACAAAATTGCAGAGCTGTGGAGGAGGGAAGGGTTAGGTTGATCTTGGAGTAGGTTAAAAGGTCAGTACAACATTATGGGCCAAAGAGCCTGTCGTATGCTGTAATGTTCTATATGCTCTGCAAAGGTATCAAAACAATAAGTTGTTTCGCTCATCTTTTCTTACTTGCAGCCCACACCCGAACTGGCCAGCAGAGAAAAGCTACGTAGTTATTCACTGCCTACCTCAGAGCCACCATCCCACTATGATGTACCCAGGAAGATTGTAACTGCTGTAAGTTTGACAGATTTCTTAAAAAAATTTTGCTCCTTACCTACTTGTTTTTTCCCCCACTGTGGTTATATTAACACTTCTGTTAAATTACTGAACCAGTACCCAAAGCCATGAATTATCAATCCAGAAACCTGAGTTTGAGTTTGTGTCTATCAGTTAAATAAAACAAATCAAAGTTCAAAGTGAATTTATAACCAAGGTACATATCTCTCACCATACACAACCTTGTGGGCATTCATAGTAAATATAAGAAACACAATAGAATCATTGAAAGACATTCCCAACAGTTCGGACAGATAACCAGTGTGTAAAAAAAAACAAACTGCAAACACAAAAAGAAAAAGAAATAGTAATAATAATCATATCTGGTGTCTGTAATTGTGGCTGTGAAGCTACTGGATTGTTGTTAAAGCACAACTGGCTTACCAGCATCAAAGTATCAAAGGAGGGACATTAGCAATCCTTACTTGATGGTTCTTATTGATAACTCCACCTTACCAATCTGGTCAGTGCTTATTCACAACTCCAGCTCACCAAACTGATCAGCACATCTTTGTGCTCAGGAAAGGCCTGGTAAGTCAATCACTTCCAGGTCAATTAGATGACAGCAATAGAAGCTTCTCACTAATATTCATTAATTACTTAATCTACAAAACTACCAAATCCTGTCATCTGGAAACATTAAATGGCAAAACTGTGGTTCAAAAATTATTATTTGCAAAATGTAAAAGATGTAAAGTGCCCCAACACATTTGAAATGTGCAAGAATCAGAATCAGGTTTACTATCACCAGCATAGGTCGTGAAATTTGTTGTTTTGTGGCAGCAGCACAATGTAATACAAATAATAAAAACAATAATAAACAAATAAATAGTGCAAAAAAAGGAGGAAAATATATTGAGGTGGTGTTCATAGGTTCATTGGGCATTCAGAAATCTGATGACGGAGGAGAAGAAGCTGTTTCTGAAACGTTGAGGGTGTATCTTCAGGCTCCTGTACCTCCATCTAGATGGTAGCAATGAGAAGAGGGCAGGTCCTGGGTGATGAGGGTCCTTAATGATGGATGCTAACTTTTTTGAGGCTTCACCTTTTGAAGATGTCCTCGATGCTGGGGAGATTAGTGCCCATGATGGAGCTGGCCGAGTTTACAACTTTCTGCAGCTTTTTCCATTCCTGTGCAACCAGCTAGAATGCTCTCCCCGGTACGTCTGTAGAAGTTTCTGAGAGTTGTCGATGATATACGGATTCCTAGTGAAGTACAGCTGCTGTCAAGCCCTCTTTATAACTGCTTCCATATGCTGCGCCCAGGATAGATCCAAGAACTTGAAATTGTTCACACTTTCCACTGCTGGTCCCTCAATGAGGACTGATGTGTGTTCCTGCAGCTTCCCCTGCCTGAAGTCCACAGTCGATTCTTTGGTCTTACTGATGTTGTTCCTGTGTCACCACTCAACTAGCTGATCTATCTTGCTCTTGTACGCCTCGTCATGGGGAGTAAATTGCCACTAATGTTTAATGAGGCATTATTGTGTTGCCTTTACTCACCTGCAGGTAGGAGGTGGTAGAGCCCCACCAGGAGGAGTCGACTATCATTTCTGTCATCTGGGAAAACTGTATTAATATGTTAAACCAGATGAAATAAAGTGAAATTAGAGGACAGACTATCCTCTCTAATTCCATTTGGGATTAGGCTAAATGATAGCACCGTGACTCTGTATTTGATACCTCCGTAGGAAACATTTGACAACAACTCTGCCTGTCCCTGTCCCTGTTTTGCCATTTAATCTCATTTTACTTAGAAGTTGCCAAAATTCCTTCAGATCCATTGCATAAGAAATTTTAAAAATAGCATTTCTTTTTGCAGGATTTATGCCAGGAAACTGATACATTAAAAAACCAGATCACCAGGGTTAATGTATTCATTAGGCAATATTTTAACACTCAACAAAGATTGATCGACATAATACTGTAACTAGCCCAAACTCAAAACACTTAAACAAGCAGTTTTGAATATGAACGTCTCTGGGTTTGTCACATAGTTGGAGATTTTAAAAGCTAACAGTACGTTTGCAAAATGTGGCTAATTTTTATTAACCTTTTAGAAGCTAATTCAGTTTTTTTCCTGACACAAATCTAGAACTGGAGAAATAATAAGGTGGTATCGGCTGACTCGGGGATCTATGAGCCCATGTCCACAATGTGAGTATCAAAGAATTTCTGTGGTTAACATAATAGGCCTCTGTAATTAGAAAGATATATATGTTCTAACAATACACACAAAATGCTGGAGGAACTCAGCAGGCCAGGCAGCGTCTATGGAAAAAAGTACAGTTGACGTTTCAGGCCAAAACCCTTCGGCAGGAATTTTTTCCATAGGTACTTCCTGGCCTGCTGAGTTCCTCCAGCATTTTGTATGTGTCGTTCAGATTTCCAGCATCTGCAGGTTGTCTCTTGTTCTAACAAGCGCCTTCTTTGTTCCTTGTTTTGGAGATCACAATGTGCTTGTTTAACCAGTACATAAAGATCCTGTTAAAAATTGACTTGATTAGTAACAAACTCCAGCATTTTGTGTGTGTTGCTCAGATTTCCAGCATCTGCAGATTTTCTCCTGTTCTAACAATCGCCTTCTTTGTTCGTTGTTTTGGAGATCACAATGTGCTTGTTTAACAGGTATATAAGATCCTGTTTAAAATTGAGCTGAGTAGTAACAAAAATATGACCACACTACGTTTTGTTTATCTCTGAAGAGTATCTCTTCTGTCTTTGCCCTTCCTGTTGTAAGATCAAGTTCATTATAAGTTGGAAGTTCACCTTCTGCCATATTGGCAAAAATAAATAAAATCTCAAAGCACTGACCATACCTCAAATAGGCTACCACCTACCACCCCACCAGCCTCCATGTCCAGCACATAGCTCTCTGTAACTTCTGCAATATGTATCCAGCGGGATCCCACCACCAAGCACATCCTTCCCTCCCCCCCCCCCACTTTCTGCTTTCCACAGGGATCGCTCCCTACGCAATTGCCTTGTCCATTCGTCCCTCCCCACTGATCTCCCTCCTGGCACTTATCCTTGCAAGCGGAATAAGTACTACACCTGCCCCTACACCTCCCTTCACCCGTGAATTTGTTGGGGTCATATACTATATCCGGTGCTCCTGGTGTGGCCTCCTGTATATCAGGGAGACCTTATGCAGATTGGGAGACCACTTCGTTGAGCACCTGCACTCCATCCGCCAGAAAAAGTAGATCTCCTAGTGGCCACCCATTTTAATTCCACTTCCCATTCCCTTTCTGACATGTCCATCCATCCTCTACTATCACAATGAGGCCACACTCAGGTTGGAGAAACAACACAGTATATTCCATCCAGGGTAGCCTCCAACCTCATGGCATGACCATCGATTTCTTGAACTTCTGATAAAGCCACCCCCAACTCCATCACCATTCCCCAATCCCATTTCCGACTCTCACCTTATCTCCTTACCTGCCTATCACATCCCTCTTGTGCTCATCCCTCTATTCCTTCTTTCATGGACTTCTGTCCTCTCAGATTACCCCTTCTCCAGCCCTGTATCTCTTTCACTAATCAACTTCCGAACTCTTTACTTCAACCCTCCCCTCTGCCGGTTTCATCTATCACCTTCTTCCTTCCTCCCTTTTTTACTCTGACTCCTTATCTTTTTTTTCCAGTCCTGCTGATGGATCTGGGCCCGAAATGTCGACTGTTTACTCTTTTCCATAGATGCTGCCTGGCCTGCTGAGTTCCTCCAGCATCTTGTGTGTGTTGCTTGGATTTCCAGCATCTGCAGATTTTCTCCTGTTCCTGAAATGGGCTTGAGGCCTTTCTCATCGTCAAACAAGTGTGACAGTTAAACATTTGTTGGGCAGTCAGCTCTAGCACTGACATAAGTTGGCAGCAGTACAGTGCAACCACTTGTTTGTTATGTGCCGTGTCGTATGACATGGGCGATTATGGTCTTTCCATGACCATGATTGTTCTTGGCAAACTTTTCTATGACACGGCACATGATGATGATGATTATGTGAAAAATAAAATTAAAAATAGGGGTTAAGACTTTGAAAGTTAAGCCAACTACATGTCAATGTTTTTATTATTACAGTAAAGCCTGGCATGATTCGGTTTCATCTATCAGCTCTCTTGGATCTTCTGATGAAAGCAATTATGTAAATCTCAAGGCAATGTATGTACTTCTAACATAATTATATCTGACAAGATTGATCCCAACCTTAAGAGACATTGTTTACCTTTGAGGGCAGTCAGCCTCCCTAAATGCAATTTACAAGCAATTTGGCTGTTCTCTATCTTATGCCTTTTATTACTCATATGTAAATTGGTTTCAAACTCCAGTAAATAATAAGATGTAATTACTTTCCTTTCTGCACAGAATGCACAACTGATATGAGTTAGGAAATCATGGTACAGAATCGGGCAATAGATTAGATTTGGGCTTTTGGGTATGACAATGGAAAATTCTCAGGAACAAAAGTTATTAATGGAAATAAATTTGAAACACAACACAAATTGCATTTGCTACTCTGTTATACATATGATGGATAGATCCCAGGAAACATTTTGATACAAGTCTGTTAAATTCATTAGATAGTTCTACATCAATTTTATTGTACTTAAAGGCAACATAAATGAACTTTGATAATGTTTGTAATCAATGTTTACTTGTAGAAACTACCAGCACTGCCACTCCATCCAAGTTGTATAACCAATAAAACCATGTTATAATTTTATACTTTGCAAATAACTTGAGATACTTTTCAATAGGCATTCTAATTTGAGGCAAGTTTGCAATTGAATGCTAGGGAGTTGCACGGTGTGGGTGTGAACCATTTTATCACCCTTGAAAATATTTGATTTAATACTGCTTATGGAGCTGAGTTCTGCTTTCTTCATCTGTGCATCCCAGTGGTGAGATGACATTGAAATTAATATTTCCACAAGTTTTTATCATTTTTTTTGAAGAGAAACACTGCAGATGTCAGAATTCTGCAACAGATAGTAACACTGTCAGAAATACTCAACATTTCAGATTTGTGATAATTTATCAGGACTGGTGAAACCTCCTGGAGCTTTAGACTTTGGAGCATAGAATGTAGAATTGTGCAATACAAGAACTGGCCCTTAGACCCACGATGCTGTGCCAAACTGATTAAATTAGTAATCAAATTTCCAATTAATCTCTTCTGCCTGCACAATGGCCATATCTTTCCATTTGCTCCATAATCAGGTGTCCATCTAAGAGCCTTTTGATCACTTCGATCGTATCTCCCTCCACCACAACCTGGGCAGTGCATTCCAGGCACCCACCACTCTGTGATTAAATTTTTTTTTTAAAAGTTGGCCTGCACATCTTTGAACTTAGCCTCTCTCACCTCGTATGTATGACCTCTAGTATTAGATATTTCAACCGTGGGCTGACTATGCCTCTCATAACCTTAAACCTTTATCAGATCTCCCCTCAACTCTACTACTTCGGAGAAAACACCGCAAGTTACCCAGCCTTTCTTTATAGCTCATGCCTTCTAATCCAGGCAGCAACTTGGTAAACCTCTTCCAGATCCTCTCCAAAGCCTCAAATTCATTCCTAGAATGGGGTGGCCAGAAATGAATGCAATACCCCAGCTGTGACATAACTCAGTAAGCAAAAACACTTACCTTGGCACAGCACGGTAGCAAAGTGGTTAGCACAACACTTTGCCAGTGACCTGGGTTCAATTCCCGTAGCTGCCTGTAAGGTGTTTGCACGTTCTCCCTGTGACCGTCTGGCTTAGGGTAGGGTTAAAGCGGTGGGCTGCCCTGCCGCTGGCTCAAAGGGATTATCTCATGCTGTATCTCAATAAATGAATTTCTTTTGAACATGACAGGACATTAAATAAAACAGACACACAACAATTTGTATATGGTTAAGGTAAAACCTAGAAGATCATAATTCAAAGATTCAAAGTACATTTATTATCAATGTATACAACCCGTTGAAAGAAAAACATCAAATCCCCAACATGCAAAAAAAAAGAACAAGTCGCAAAAACGGGAAAAAGACACAAAATTAAACATCAAAGTACAAAATTAATGAAACGTAATATTATTTACACTTTTCCAAATATTGCTTACTTTGAAATATTTGTGTGTAGGGATGAATGTACTTTACATTAGTTTGCTTATTTAGCAAGGAATAGCCCTGGCTGAATGTATTGTTTAAGACGGTATTGAACTGAGTGCAGCACGGTACAAGATGAACATGTGACTGACAAGTGGGTTTCTTCGTTCAGCGATGACATGTTTCCAGGTGGCTCCCTTCATGAACATTATTATCAGTCACCACTCGAAGAATCAAACAAGGGAAAACAACCTACCAAAGAGGCCTTGGAAGCATTGATTAGGTAAGAAAGCCTTCTTCCTTCCTCCCCTGGCGCAAATTCTCCACAGCAATGGTGTAATATCACTTCTTGGTTGGAATTCTCTCTGCCTGGGAAAGGTTGGGTAATTTAAGATGAGGGTAGCCTCTTTGATCCCACTGTCTTCATATCAACTAATGTTGCTATTTTGCAGTAAGCTCAATTTCTCAAATTTTACGACATGTGCCAGTGATTTTAAACCTGATTCTGATGAAAAATTTCTCTCAGAGGACTGAGCAAGGAAGAGTAGTTTATGAGTAGTTTAATCCTGTTGCCCAGCAAACCCTGATTTAACCCTAGCATAATCACGGGACAATTTACAATGACTAATTAACTTGCGAACTGTGAACTATGGGAGGAAACTGGAGCACCCGGAACAAACCCACCCAGATACCGGGAGAACGCACAAACTCCTTGCAGACAGCGGCGGGTGTGTCTTGGACCTAATGGACAGAACTGCCTCCTACCGTGTTGTAAATTTTAGCCAAGATTGGACTAATTATGTTTGGCAGGATCCACGCCTGACAAAAGTAACTGATGAAATTCTTTGTTCTCTAATTCCAAGGCAGGCATGTAGGGACCTCGACCTTCAGCTATCTGTAGATCACATGAGTCAGTCGTGCATACTCCTCTACGCCCAGTGGCTGACTACAGAACTGTATTGTCCAACAATTAATTACTTGGACACATGACCTGTGAGACTTTTCAAAACAGATTTTAGCTTTCTCAGGTCAACACGAATCTCAAACTTATTTTGATGATATTTGCACTAGATTATTCTCAATATTTACAAATCTTTATTTCTCAGCAAAATTACAGAAGAAACCAAGCTGCTAAAATTGAACGTTGCTGTTTGCCAACAGGACTTCAAAACCAATCTTTCACTTTTAGAAGTGCAGAACAAAGTTTGGTAAGTCACTTTTGATTTTTTTCTTCTTCTAACATATCATGAAACTTTTAAGACCAACACAAACTAAGTCATGAAATAAAAAAAATTGTTCCTTCTAAGTTGTTGCAAAATACTTTGTATGAAGGTGTGAATAAAGATATATAATATTCACTTGGTTAAAACAAATGTTAGTTCAGAATTGCTCAGAAAAGAGGATATTTCCATATTGCAGCGTACAAAGAGGGAAAAGCTGTACAGAGACCTGGACTGCATTGGTGTTTTGAGCGAAGCTGACTCAATGGCAGTCTTATGCATTTTGGTAATATTTGATGCCATTGGAGTACAGATTCAGTCCACAGAATATTGTTTTGTGAGTGTTACAAAATGTGCTTGCAACAGCACATTTCATTTCCTGTTTAGCTTCAGTGCTGACAACCAGAATACTGTTAAGTTTCTTGTTACAAGACATTCATACGACCTGCAAATTGCTCACACTGATAATTTGTCATTCTTCAGCTTGACAGACTGTCAAGGACAAAGAACATGCTGTACTGTGTTAAAGTCTTGGGTTTTACTGTGTTAAGGTCTTAGTATATAGTTAGGATGCCTGAGATTTTTTTCACAGAACTGCATTTGTCAACATGGGGCAGAGAGTGAGTTTGTAAAACTGGCAGGGTGCAAAGGATGTTGGAAATGGCGAGGTGGTGTGCCACGATCGGGGTGTGGGTCAGGTGGCAGAGAAGGAGCGTTAGGGGCGGAGGGTTGTGTGGGTACAGGCACACCCAGCCCTGAGACATCAGGCAAGGTCATTCAATTCCAAACAATTGGTTTATTGATCATTACAGATGTCGCTCTGGTGCTTCCCGCTCCCTCCTCTCTCCCTTCGCCTTTTCCCAACCATGACTCCCCTCTCCCTGCCCCCTTCCCACTCTCAGTCCACATTAGAGACCCATATCAGAATCAGGTTTATCACATATGACATGAAATTTTGTTTTTTTTTTAATGGCAGCAGTACAGTGCAATATATTAAATTACCACAGTACTGTGCCAAAGCCGTGGACACCCTAGCTATATATACGTACCTAAGACTTGTGCGCAGACTGTAGATGAAGTAAGTGACTGTGTGGAAGTGGCAGACGTTCTTCTTGTGCACAACACTCTGCATAAAGAAGAAATCAGGAAATAGGAGGTACAGCCTGCAATAAAATTTGCATGATTTTCCATCCATTTGAGATGAATGCAGCGAAATTCAGGATTTTTTGTAGAAGGCTGCTTCACCCTATTCAGTTTTCCTCTGTGCATTCTGCTCGGGCAAACATACGTCTCCAAGACAACAAGGGAAAAAGTGCAGTTTAGTGTTCCATAAACCCATGCCTTATAGGTCAGAAAGTTGTGATGTAGTTTTATAAAACTCTAGTTAGGTTACATCTGGAGTATTGTGTACGGTTCTGGTCACCCCATTATGGGAAAGATGTCAAGGCTTTGGAGAGAGTGCATGGAGATTTACCAGCATGCTGCCTGGATTAGAGGGCATGTGCTATAACAAGAGGTTGGTGTGGTAAACCATATGTATAGGTTGTAACTGGGTTACCTGCCTGGACACGCCCCTCTGCTGACTGCTCCTGTGGCTCCTCCCACAGACCCCTGAATAAAGGTGATTGTGCCACTGCTCCTCCCTCAGTCCAGGACGGACACTCAGCATGGACGTTGGTCCACTTACTGTTAATAAAAGCCTTTCAGTATTTACTCTACTTCCAGTCTTTTGGAGTAATTGATCGTGCATCAGTTGGACGAATGTGGGTTGTTTTCTGTGGACCAGCAGAGGCTGAGAGGAGATCTGACAGAGGTTTATAAGATTATGAAAGGCACAGGCAGAGTAGACAGACAGTATCTTTTTCCCAGGGTTGAAATGTCTCATATGAGAAAGCATGCACTTAAGGTGAGAGGGGGTATTTTCAAAGGAGATGTGAGGGACAAGTTTTTTTACACAGAGAGTGGCGGGTGCCTGAAAAGTGCTGCCGGGGTGGTGTAGGCATAAAGAATTATTTTAGTTGGCTATTTGATAACTAATCTAATCGATTCAGCACATTGGGCCATAGGGCCTGTTCTTGCGCTGTACAGTTCTATGCCCAATGTACAGCATCAACACAAAGCCAGGGTGAATCATGGTCTGGGAAACTGAGCAATGGTGCCACCTTGTGGCTGATTTCACACAAGTCACCAGCCCCCCCAAATACATTTTCTCTCCAATCCTAATGGTCCTTCTTTTTCAGCCAGTCATTTTGTCAAGTGTGTCATAAAGGCCTCCTAATAAATTCTTCATCTTGCCCACAGTGTCGCATATTCAGATGAGAAGTGTGCACTTAAACATGGAGATCAAATTGTGGCAATTAACAAACTTCAGATCCAGAATGTGGAGGAACTGCAGATGTTATTAAACAAGTCAATCGAAGAGGAGGTATGTTGCATTTTTTATGTGGATTTAATAATGGTTGTTCTTCAGTCAAACTATGTATTGGATATTGCTTTAGTAAAAATGAAGTAAGTTTTGACAAATATGATAATTCTAACACCACCATTCCACTCCTAAAACCAGGCCTTTCCTGTCTGATCCTACTGTAAAATGTTGACCTCTTCAGTATGCTTGTGGTTCCTCGTTGTAAATACACACATATCCTAGGTTCCCGAACACTGCACTGCTCTATGCCAATTTGGAAATCATGACCCTCATCCCTGGAAAACAATAAACAGAATCACGTGGACTTTTTCTCCAGTAGGATAAGGGAACTGCCCCTGACTTATCTCAATCTTCAGGGACCGGAGGCATTTCCATGGTCTAGGCTGTTAAGGTGGTCTACTCTCACACAGAGAAGGTGTCCTGAGGTACTTAGTATGAACAAGCCCTACACTTTGTCAGGTTCCAGAGGGAGGTTCCGTCTCATTAGGCTGAAGCCTGGTGTCTCCAAGTTCTGGTCTTTTCTCCTGAACTCCTTTCATGGATGTGCCTTCACTCAGGCGGAGATGCACTGAAACATCCAGAGATTTCTGGTGTCATTGTTCATACTGGTGCAACAACTGGAGATTGTTCTATCCTCTCTTAGATAATACACAGGGGTATATATGTACATCCAGGCTTCCCCGTGTGGGAAGCTGAGAAGCTGCCAAGTGGGTTAAGATGGTCGGAGAGACCACTCACTGGAAGAATTTCACAGACAGGTAAATGGAAACCCTATGCCTATAGCAAAGAAAGATAAATTTGGGTAATCAAAAGCTTACCAGAAGAATTGAAGGTTAAGAAGATTTTCAGAGGAACCTTTGACAAAGGATTTCTGGAGATTGAATTGTGATCAGCAAAAGGGAAAAAGGGGTTTATGCCTTAAGCGTGCAGGAGGGTGAAGATTAGAATGGGGTCAGATGACAAAACGATTCAACTGTGTGAAGTTAAACCACCTTCAAAGATGTTGTTTTGTGCTAATTGGGAAATAAGTTGGATGTTCTTCTGGAAGTTAAAGGAAATGATTCTTCCCCCTAGGTGCTTGCCACCATATTGCGAATGCCTGATGCTCCATCAGACCACAATAAAAATAAGGAAAATCTAAGGAAGGAACTAATGAAAGTAAGTGTCTATGTCTTGTCTGCAGTGGAATTGGTTCATTTGAACTTTATTGTCCAGAAAACTATTGTGTTATTTGTGGCAATTTTCGTATGTTTAGTTAAAATGGATGTACAGTACAGTGTCTTAGGCATATATGTATAGTTAGGGTGCCTAAGACCTTTGCATAGGACTGTAATAATTTTATGTACTGCACTGTACTGAAGCTGTAAAATAATAACAGATTTCATGACATGTGTGAGTGATGATAAACCTGATTCTGATCTGAATCTCTATTGTGGACTGAGAGTGGGAAGGGGACAGGGAGAGGGAATCATGGTTGCGAAAAGGGGAAGGGAGAGGGGATGGAGTGGGAAGTACCAGAGAGACATTCTGTAATGAATAATAATCCAATAATTTGGAATCAAATTACCTTGCTTGGTATGTCAGGGCTGGGTGTGTCTGCACCTGTGCCACCCCTGCCCCTGGCACTCCTCTGCCACCAGCCCCATACCCTCCCATAGTACTTGACCTCGCCATTCCGAGCATCCTTTGCTCCTACCAGATTTACAAACTTGCTCTCCACTCCATTTTGACAAATACAGTACTTTGCGAAAGTCTTAGGCACCCCAGCGTATATACATACCTAAGATTTTTGCCAGGTACTGTGTTCCCCAAAAAGTTAATACAGAAGGGACAATATTAGGGGCAATTGGGGATAGTAGGCAACCTAACAGTATTACAGTGCCAGCGACCCAGGTTCAATTTCCACCAATTTCTTCTTGCGTTCTCCCTGTAACTACGTGGGTTTCCTCCGAGTGCTCTGGTTTCCTCCCACATTCCAAAGACCGTACCATTTTGAAGATTAATTGTATGTAATTGGACAGCACAGACTCAATGGGACAAAAGGGCCTGTTACTGTGCTCTATCTCTTAATCAGGGCTTCCCAACCCTTTTTATGCCATGGACCAAAACCATTAAGCAAGAGGTCCGTGGTCTTCCGGTTGGGAACCCCGGTCTGAGTGAAAATAAACAAAGGTACATTTATAAGATAGAGGTTTACCTTTGATTGCTGCTGTTTAATGCATTTGCTAGATTTGGCTGACACTTATCGTTACTTTCATACCTATGGCTCCACTTATGGCAATGGAAACAAGTGTATAACCAAAGACTAATAAGTTCACAAAATTTTCTTCCCTTCCCCCTCCCCTCTTCTTCTATTACACAGTCTGACCTTTTACCTGTTCTCACCTGCCTTTTGTCTCCTCCGATCCCCTCCTCCTTCCCTTTATCCTGTGGTCCACTCTCCTCTCCTATCTGATTCTTTATCTTTCCCAGCCACCTGGCTTCACCTGTCACCTTCTAGCTGTCCTCCTTCCCTACCCCCAACACTGGTGTTCTCCCCCTTTCCTTCTAAGTCCCGAACGAGGATCTCGGCCTGAAACAGCAGCGGTTTATTCATTTCCATATGTGCTACCTGATCTGCTGAGATCCCCCAGCATTTTGTGTGTGTTGCTAAGTTCGCACACATTTAACGTTAGTGCACAGGGAAGAGTGTGTGTGTTTAGTAGTATTGACACTGAGTTACAAGTTTATTGGACTCAAAGCATTTTCCTTTCAGCTTCCTTTGTTTTTCATTTGTGCATCCTTCCTGCTTTTATTCCACCAAGCAAGTAATCTATTTGAATTACACCATTTCCACCCATGGATGTACAGGACTGGTCTGTGTCCTTAAAACCTGGCCATGGGAATAGCCTCAGAGTCATACCTCATATGGACTACTGAAGGGCCGTGATTGGGACAGGACTCGTGAGAAAGCAAGTAAGATGTGCGTTGAATGACTAGAAAATGAAAAACAAATATCATCCAGCTGAAGAGAAAGTTTAAAAACATCTGAAATCTGTTTGATAGATTCTTGATTAGTCAGGGCATAAAGGGATACAGGGAGAAGGCAGGAGATTGGGACTGAGAGGGAAATAGATCAGCTGTGATGAAATGCCCGAGCTGATTCAATGGACCAAAACATCTAACTCTACTGCTATATCTTATGGTTTTACGATCTTATGGATGTTTTTGAAATTATGTTTAAGGAATGTTAATGCAAATTAATTATATTTAATTTCTTTTTGCAAGGTTGTACAAAGTGCTAATTTACACAGAGAACCACCCACAAGCTCATCACCATGAAAACATCATCAAAGCCGGAAATAATTACCTTATGTTATCCAGCAGACATTCATCAGTATTAATTGAACTGGTAGACTCTTCTGAATCTTGTGGATCACTACTGATTTAATAATGAACACGTCTGCAACGTTTAGTTCTGGGAGCATTCGTCGTCCTTTCATTCCACCTGGTCTGAGTTCATTGACACCACTTGCAAGTTCCACTTTGAATAATGTGCAACATCTGGGCAGTATGCCTTTGACAAATAAGGAATCTTTCTTTAACACTTTATTGCAGTTTATGTCATTTACTTAATAGAACAAAAGAAGTTGGTTAATATCTGCTGTTGAAAGGTGCTGTTCGTTTCTAAGACACTTTACATCATTATAAGCAGGAGCATCATGCTTAATTGCTCAGCATTTTTCCCTCCAATAACTCCTTGGCAAATGTACAGTTAATAGTCACTGTCCTTCATAACTGATTTCCCAGGGTGTAGTTGATAAAATAGTGTATTTTCATGTTGAAATGTAGTACAGAACTGACTTGGTAGTAATGAGCACTTGCTGCCCTAGATCTGTCCTGAGATGATCTGACCTTGGTGCTGTTTTACCCATTCAGAATTACTATCACTTTATTGCCAGTATGTGAAACATAAGAACATGAGAAATAGGAGCAGGAGCAGGAGTAAGCCATCTGGCCCACTGAGCCTGCCCTGCTATTCAATAAGATCATGGCTGATCTGTCCGTAAACTCAGCTCCATCTACCTGCCTTTTCCCCATAACCCTTAATTCCCTTACTATGTAAAAACCTATCTAACGGTTTCTTAAATATATTTAGTGAGGAAGCCTCAACTGCTCCCCTGGGCAGAGAATTCCATAGATACACCACTCTCTGGGAAAAACAGTTTCTCCTCATCTCCGTCTGGAATCTTCTCCCCTGAAACAAACTAGAATTGTTTGTGGTTCGGTACCAAGCATCAAACACAGGACAGTAACATAACAGGCAACACAATAGCAACCAACAATTTACAAGACAACGGTGCAAACAGCCTCAAACGCCTCCTCGATCTGGTCTTCCCAAAGAACAGTCAGTCCTGTCATGACCACCTGCCTTGAGGTTTCTGACAGAATGACGATGTCAGGTCTCAGTGATGATGGCAAAACCATAACAGCCAACACAACAGTCAATAAGACAATCGTGCAAATGGCCATGAGCAATTGGCAATTAGCGTGTGTCAATCAAACTGAAAAATATGAAGATATGAACAGACTCAATAATTATCAACAGAACAAGGAGAGCAGGAGGAACCATTTCACGGCTTTTGTGCAGGGACAGTCAGGTATTACACCGGAGTGAGTTTTATTGAGAAGCTGGGTAGCTACAGGAAAGAAGCTTCAGAGATGATGTGCAGTCCTGGTGATGGACTTGTAGCGTCTCCCTGATAGCAATTTGGTGAATAGGGTGACTGCTAGGGCGATAACGTGCATCTTGATGATATCCAATTGCTCTGTGAAAATCCTCCAAATCAAGGAATTTAATAAGCAGCAAAACTTATTAGCTAACAACCCAATCATTAGTTTGGAATTCTGCATGTTTTCTGTGTCTTTTTGAATCCGTGATTGAAATTGACACTTAGGCGTAAAGCTGCCATTTGTTTAAATGACAAGTTGAAAGCCATCTGCTGTTTTACGTAGATAATTAAAGTTCTCGTGGCAGTGTCTTTACCCGATGTTGTTCAAACAAATTATCTGCTCAGCTTTGTTTTGCACAGTATACCAAACTTTGCAATTCACACACTGAGCGCTGTAGCTTCCGACGCCAAGAACGAAACAACAAAAGAACTTCAGTTGTGGTGAAACGCTGCAAGATATCCTGATGTCATGAAAAACATGTTCTTTTCATCCTATTATAAAAAATGTGTTCACTGCCACTGTATGCCAAAGCAATATTCTAAAAGTATACAGGAAATGTTATAGAACAAACAGCATGTTAACAGCACTATTGAAATCTTCAGCAAGATTTGTTACTTTAAACTGTGATTTTATATATATAGCATGAAGCCTATAGAAAATACAATCGATTATAATTGTCTCTTGCAAGTTGCACCAGAGTGTAAATATTGCAATGACGTATATATGTATAACTGTAATTTAGGCAGGCAGTCAGTGGATGTTTAAAGCATTGATTTTATATGAAGATTAGGAATTTGAATCTACAGTTTCAAATCTTTAATATAAATTGTAGTGGTAAATTAATCTAGTATTATGACATGATTTCTATGGATTGTATTATTTTCTAAAAGAAACACAATGTCTGTAATGGCACCTTGTAAATAATTGTAATGTCAGATCATTGCGAGCTCCCTTCGAGCTCAGTGATCAGTTGAGATATCAATCAGATATTTCAAGATTTAATGGCAATTCATATCTGACCTTCCTACACTTGAAATGTAACGTAATGGTTGTTCGTTGATGTACACTGCACGTTTGAGTACACGGTTGGTGAAATTTATGCTTTATGCAGGTGTTCCCAACCGAGGCCCATGGACCCCTTGCTTGGTAGTATTGGTCCATGGCTTAACAAAGGTTGGGAACCCCTGCTTTATGTCTTTAAATGATATAATTGAACACTAACATCATTGAGAACCATGAACGAACAGTCAAAAGTTTTTGAAAAGGTACTGCTGTATGTTTATCTTTAGACAGATTGTGGCTCAAGTGATGTGAAGCACTGTGCTGGATATAATCTGTAGCACATTCTTTCCTCAGACTTTAAAATTTCATTTAGGGCAGAGGCTAACACACACTCCAGCAGTTACAAGTTTAAAATTAGTTAGTTGAGCCATTGTATCAATTATGCCCTTTTATCATTTTTATTTATTCTGGATTTTTTCTAGTGGCCTGATTTAGATGTCAAAAGAACCCCAGTTGGTATAGATTAATGTTGCTGTACTTATTGCAACTAGTGGGGTGCTGGTTTGTTGGGCTTTCAACCTTAATCCACCAGCAGGCTGGATGACACTCCGTGGGACCAGTACTCTAGCAGCCGAATGCTTGGAGTTTGCTATGCAGCTGAAGTAGCAAGTCACCAGCTGGATGCTGATAATTATAGCACATTAACACACAGCTGCTGAACCTTGAAGGCTCAAAGATCAGGTCTTTCACAGTACCCGCTGCTCACCAGAGATTTTTAATACTCTGTTCTACAGGTTTTAATTTCACAATTGCATCCATTGTTGATAATGTCTCCGGTCAGGTGTATGTTGCCAAATCATTGTCAATCCTTTTTTTTGCATACTTTTAATATGTTATATCATTCATGCGAGAATACAGCTTGACTGGCATGAATTCCTGTGATTTTCGTTACAGAATTACCAAGAAAGACAACTGAAGGAAGTAATTCCCAAAAAGTATCTGCACTCTTTTAAGGTGTTGGAGTTGTTTGTAATTCTCCTAATCTCCAGTAGATGCCACAGTTATTGCATATTGCAAAACATGTAATGTAAGCATAATATGAACACTTTTACAATAAAAACATTTATGTCTGAATCAGCTCTAATTGTCAATTCCTATGTGTTCCCTGCAAAAAGGTTCAAAATGAGTCTAAGTGACCCTGAATGTAATGTTCTCAGTCTTAGTTAGACCATAAGACATAGGAGCAGAATTAGGCCATTCAGCCCAACAAGTCTGCTCCACCATTCCGTCATGGCTGATCACAGATCGCACTCAACCCTACACACCCGCCTTCTCCCCATATTCTTTGATGCCCTGACTGATCAGAAAACTATCAACTTCTACCTCAAGTATACCCACAGACTTGGCCTCCACCACAGTCTATGGCAGAGCATTCCACAGATTCACTATTTCCTGGCTAAAAAAAATTCCTCCCTTACCTCTGTTTTTAAAGAGTCGCCCCTCAATTTTGAAGCTGTGCCCTCTAGTTCTCAATACCTCCACCATTGGGAACATCCTCTCCGCATCCAGCCTATCTAGTCCTTTCAACATTTGGTAGGCTTCAATGAGGTCCCTACGCATTCTTCTAAAATCCAGTGAGTACAGACTCAAAGCTGCCAGACGTTTCTCATATGTTGACCTCGTCCTTCCGGAATCATCCTTGTGAACCTCCTCTGAACTCTATCCAATGACAACGCATCCTTTCTGAGATACGGGGTCCAAAAAGTTACTGTCAATTTATGTGATTTTGAATTCAGGGTTATCTATTGAATTGCTTTAGTGGTATGCCAAAACACAAAGCATCCACTGCAACTTCCTTCTGTTTTCATTATTTCACAATTGTGTCACCATGCTTGATAAAGATGGGATATGGCAATCTCTGCTCATTTATTTAATTTGCCTTTTCACGACACAGTGCGAAATAGACCTGTTGAGCCGTGTTACTGAGTAACCCGCCAATTTAACCCTAGCCTAATCATAGGACAATTTACAATGAACAATTAACCCACCAGCTAGTACATCTTTGGACTGTGGGAGGAAACCAGAGAACGGGGAGGAAACCCATGCATTCCATGAGGAGAACACACAACCTCCTTACAGAGGATGCTGGGATTGAACTCTGAACTCTGACACCCAGACTTGTAATATCATCAAGCTAACCGCTAAGCTACCAAGGCAACCTATAATATAACTGAGGAGAGGCAACTAAGCCTTAAAAGTCCTTTATAGCATTCACTCTCAACACCTGTTACAGTTTACAGTCAGTGCCATTTCACACAGCTCTCTCCCTCTTGTCTCAGTGCCAAAAACATAGGTGACAGAAGATTAAAGAAGGTAAATGGTAGGGCATTGAAGAATGCAGTAGAACAGAGGGATCTAGGCATAATGGTGCATAGTTCCCTGAAGGTGGAATCTCATGTGGATAGGGTGGTGAAGAAAGCTTTTGGTATGCTGGCCTTTATAATTCAGAGCATTGAGTATAGGAGTTAGGATGTAATGTTGAAATTGTACAAGGCATTGGTAAGGCCAAATTTGGAGTATTGTGTACAGTTCTGGTCACCGAATTATAGGAAAGATGTCAACAAAATTGAGAGAGTACAGAGAAGATTTACTAGAATGTTACCTGGGTTTCATCTCCTAAGTTACAGAGAAAGGTTGAACAAGTTGGGTCTTTATTCTTTGGAGTGTAGAAGGCTGAGGGGGAACTTGATAGAGGTATTTAAAATTATGAGGGGGATAGAGAGAGTTGACGTGGATAGGCTTTTTCCATTGCGAGTGGGGGAGATTCAAACAAGAGGACATGAGTTGAGAGTTAAAGGGCAAAAGTTTAGGGGTAATATGAGGGGGAACTTCTTTACTCAGAGAGTGGTAGCTGTATGGAACGAGCTTCCAGCAGAAGTGGTTGAGGCAGGTTCAATGTTGTCATTTAAAATAAAATTGGATAGCTATATGGACAGGAAAGGAATGGAGGGTTATGGGCTGAGTGCAGGTCGGTGGGACTAGGTGAGAGTAAGCGCTCGGCATGGACTAGAAGGGCTGAGATTGCCTGTTTCCATGCTGTAATTGTTACATGGTTATAAGGATTTAGTTCAAAATTAAATGAAAATTGTTGGCTATGGATTATTTACATGAAGCCCTATTAACCTAAGGTCACCATCACAGAATAGAACTCTCGAACTTTGGAAACGATTAACAAAACATTGCTCAAAGACTATTAAGAGGCAACAAAGCAGCAAATCATCCTTTGAAGTCTGGAGTTTTACCACATGTCGAACTTCCGGACTCCCTACACACTGAATACAATACTCAAAATAACACATTGGTTTTACCCTGTAAAATTTCAGTCTCGCCCAAATCATCTTCTATCCGATTTCAATGCAGATCTGCTGTTGAATATGAAAAATGATGCATATATGCCTTCATGAAGCTTCTGTCCATTTCAAAAATATGTTAGAGATCATATCAAAGTTCAAAGTAAATTTATTACCAAAATATACATATGTCACCATATACCATTCTGAGATTCACAGTAGATACAAAGAAACACAAAACTACACACAAACAACCGAAGTTCAAAGTAAATTTTATTATCAAAGCACATGAATGTCACCATGAACAACCCTGAGATTTGTTTTCTTTCAGGCATACTCAACGCATTTATAGAATAGTAGCTTCAGCCTATGAATTATTAGTCATTCACCCTATGAGAACATGATGCATTGGTCTAGATGGGATGGGAACCAAATTACTCTGAAAGCTCTTTGTTCCTCTGATGCCACTGTCAGAGAAGGTACTATAAATGATTGTTAAGTTTTTGATATGTTGACTGGTCAATCCTGTCCAAATCCCACTTAAAGAAGAGCAAGATTAGTCAGAGATAAAGAATCAACAGGACGAAGAACATAGGAGTATTGTTCGCTCTGTTCCAGCTGTCCTATTGCTGTTAGAGGTTTTCCCAGTGTGTTTATTTGTAGATGTGGGGATTGTTTTGAAGCAAAATAAGATATGTCAGTCCCTGTTTCAGGGCTTTTCCACAACGTTGCAAGTTTACTGAATATTGGGTCTGGAGAACCTGAGTTATAAGGAAAGATCGAATAGATTGGGACTTTTTTCCATGGAACATAGAAGATTGAGAGGAGATTTGATAGAGGTATACAAAATTATGGGGGGTATAGATAGGGTAAATACAAGAAGACTTTTTCCACTGAGGTTGGGTGGGACAAGAACAGGTTGTCATGGGTTAAGAGTGAAAGGTGAAAGGCTTAAGGAGAACATGAGGGGAAACTTTTTCACTTAAAGGTCATGAGATTGAGGAACAAACTGCCAGTGCATGCGAGCTCAATTTCCATGTTTAAGAGAAGTTTGGATAATTGTATGGATGTTAGGGGTATGAGTGGCTTTGGTCCCGGGGCAGGTTATGGAAGTGGGCATTTTAACTGGTTTGGCACAAACTAGATGGGACAAAGGGCTAGTTTCTGTGCTGTGCTTTTCAATGACTCTCGTGCAGACAAGAGAGCTTCTTGCAGGCTTGAGCCCAGGACCTTCAATAGCAAGGAATCCAGTAGAGATCAGCGTTGCTACATGTCCACAGCGTATAACAAATAACTACAGTATGTCTCCATGACTGAAAACTGTCACTAACAAAATTATGTTGTCATTTTGTCTACAGCTCTCTTTTAGTTCTTTCATGCTCTTCCCTCATTCTTTGCATCTGTCGTTATAGAATCATAGAATAGTACAATACAGAAATATACCCTTTGACCCAACTTGTTCTTGCCAACCAATGTTCCCACTTAGGCTAGTGCCATTTGCCCACATGTGGCCCATATCCCTCCAAACCAGGAGCTCTCAATCTCGGGTCCATGTGTTAAGGGTATTGGTCCATGGCATAAAATAGGCTGGGAACCCCCGCTTTAAACCTTTTCAAACCCAATAATTACTAAAGGTCTTTTAAATGTCATTATTATACCAGTCTCAATAACTCTCCCTGGCAGCTCATTCCTCATAATGCACCAAACTCTACATGAAGAAGTTATATCTCAGGTCCTTTTTAAATTGTTAATCTCTCATCTTAAAACTATGCCCTCTAGTGTTTAGTTCCATTTCCTTAGACTCTGTGAATTCATCTTGTCTCTGCCCCTTGTGATTTTATGCACCAGAGTAAAGTTGCCCCTCAGTCTCCTATATTCCAGGGATAAAGGCCCAGCCTGCCCAACCTTTCCATAACTCAGGCCATTGAATCCTGGCAACATTCTCTTCTTGTGCTTTTTCCATCTTGATGACATCTTGCCTATAACAAGGTGACTGAAACTGAACATAATACCCAAGTGCAGCCTCACTAGTGTCTTCTACATCTCACATCATAAACTATCTCTTATTGCTTCCTGTTCTGATGAAAAGGCCACTTGAAATTTTCCACATTAGCAGATGCCAGAACCACACAGAAGGTCAGGCTACTGTGTATGGAAAGAGAAACAGGGTTAACAAAAACTTTCAAACTTGCATTGCTGACTACATTTCCCTCCCCAGGTGCTGCCTAGTTGCTGACTATTTCCAAAATGACGGCTAACAGCGACTCCTTTGCTGGCATCTTCGGAAAGAGCTCTATTTTCATCTTTAATATCTCTATTTTTTCCTTTCAGGGTTCTTTTGAAGACCCTGCCCTGGAGTTACACGCTGACTACGTTCTTTGCGGGAATAGGACCCGCCCTCAGGGTTTAATGACTGGCTGTTATTCGGCTCGCTAAGGGCACAACCTAGAAGCTTCGCTCACCTTCAGAGGTCCGAGATTTCATGGCTCTGGAGATGGGGGGGATTTGAGGTTGGTGTCCAGGCAGGAGATTGGTGTGTTGTGGAAGATGGAAGATCTAAGGCCGTGTGCCCAGAGACCGAAAGATCTTTGGGCACAGAGCTCAGAAAAAGTTACGCAATGGACTTTTAACATCGTAAACCAATGAGTTGTTTGTTATGTCTCCCTTCTCACTCTGAAACGGAGACATCCCTTTCTCCCTTATTAGGGGGAGAGAGAGCCTGTGGTATGTTAAATACAGAGTGAACGAGTAGTCTTTGGAGTACTGCAAGTCTGTGTCTTTGCTGTTGCTTTGCTGCATGCTTGAGTGCTCGGTGGCGGGTGCCGATGCTTTTTTTTTTGCCGATGGGGTGGGGGATCGTTGCTTGTTGCCACTTATGCCTGGGAGGGAGGGAAGCTGGGGGGGGCAACTTCGGGGTTCCAACATTTAACTGTCGTTCATTCTTTGGGGCACTCCTCTGTTTTCATGGATGGTTGTGAAGAAAAAGCATTTCAGGATGTATATTGTATACATTTCTCTGACATTAAATGTACCTTTGAAACCTTTGAATGTTCCAGTTTTACTGTAGAATTCTACCATGCATTGTTTCTGCTGTATCTTAGTTGCTTATTGGGAAATTTTTTTCTGAATTATTTTCTAAGTTCAAAGTTCAAAGTAAATGTTACTACAAAGTACATAAATGACACCATATACAACCCATTCTCTTGCGGGCATACTCAACAAATCTACAGAATAATACCCATACCAGAATCAATGAAAGATTGCCCAACCAGGGCGTTCAACCAGCGGGCAGAAGACAACAAACAGTGCAAATACAAAAAGAGTTGGGTGAGGCCTTCGTTGGTCAGGGTCGACCATGGATGTGGCACCCTAGCTGTCTAGATACTCGAGCCAGGGCAGTACAATATGGGGAGAAAGCTGTTGCCCATGTAGCAGGCTTCCCCTCTCCACGCATCTGATGAACCCAAAAGCAGAGACTGATACAGTTTGGTACCAGCAGTGTCGCAGGAGTTGCCAGTCAGCATTGAACTCAATGTAGGACTGCGTTAGGGACTCCTGCTCCGTACTTTTCCCTCAGGGATTACTCCTGAGGCCTTCCCTGTCAGTGGGTAAAGCTGCAAGGCAGCAGAGGTTTGAGATCAGAGTTTTTCTGCTCCTAGATGAGCTGCTAACCATGGCTGACGAGCCCCATCTGCCTGAAGTGACTGCTTTTAAGGTGCCAATAACCGGCCTTTGCCCCTTCTCCTGTCAGTAGAAATGGTTCTGATAGGCTCAGTAGCTAAGCCACATGTGAAGGCCAAGAGCTGGACATGGCTGCCAGAAGCTATTGGAGGTGCACGCCATTGGAAGCATTTAATAGGTAGTGGGAGCTTATCCCTATTACCACCCTGACTATAAGAACCTTAAGGAAACAAATATAGAAAGAATAAACAATAAATAAATAAGCAATAAATATCGAGAGCGTGAGGTGAAGTGTCCTCAAAAGTCAGTCTATTGGTTGCACGAACATTCCAAGGATGGGGCAAGTGAAAAGGGAGCCTGTGCTGGGTAGTGGGTGTCCCTGATGATGGATGCTGCTTCCCTGCAAGAGTGTTTCATGTAGATGTGCTCAATGGTTGGGAGTGCTTTGCCGGTGACAGACTGGGCCAAAACCAGTTTTGCTTAAGAATTGTACCATGTATTGTTTCTGCTGCATTTTAGTAAATTGTTAGGAAAGCTTCTCCTGAATTATTTTCTGGATTGATTTGCAACTATTTCAGAGTCATACAGTACTATAGCATGAAACAGGCCCTTCGGCCCAACTCACCCATGCTGAACAAGTTGTCTACCAGAGCTCATCCCATTTGGCCCATTTCCTTTCCTACCCTTGTGCCTGTTCAAATGTTTAAAACATTCTAACATTTATGTTCCTTCAGATTTGAATTGCCTGGCAAGTGAAAACATATATTTACTGCTGCCTTATCATTTAATTAAAGGCCTCCTTTAATTTGTCCTCAGCCTCCTCTGAAGACAAGAGGTCCCACCTCATTTAGGAGGAGGTTGTGAGAAACTAGTTAATTCCTGGAGGCTTGAAATAGAAAACCTTCATAGCACTTTCTCTAACAATAAATTTCACAACGTATTAAACCTGCTTCTGACTCTGACATGCAGTGAAGACTCTTGAATCATGTAGACATTTGTCTCCTGCAGAACCAAGCCAAACTTTTGAGGGTCCAACACTTCAGGTAGCTTCTTCCCCTAGTTCATCGACTCTAGTGTTGGAGCTTTTATTGAAAGAACTTTCACACTGTGGTGTCCCCAAACAAAGGGAGGCATCAGCTGCTGGGCCATTTCAGAATGAAACTCACCAGTGACGAACCTGTCCAGCTGTCCATCAGAGAATCTGGTCTTTGAATTGCAATTACAGAGGGTCCGCTGTCGAAAGCAAGTCCCAACGTACAATCAACAAATGGGAATTGTGCACTTCGGATTTCCCAGGTTCCGCCACTGACGGAAATTCAACAGCTAATGACATGAGCTTCAGCCAGTTCATTCCATAAATTTATCAAATTTAATATATCGCCATCATTTTCCCCACCATCAAGGACATCTTCAAAAGGCACTACCTCGAGAAGACCACATCATCATTAAGTACTGTCTCCAGCTAGGGCATGGCCTCTTCTCATTATTATCATCAAGGAAGAGATCCAAGAGCCTGAAGACCCATACTCAACATTTCAGGAACAGCTTCTTCCCCTCCGTCATCAGATCTCTGAATGGACAATGAACCCATGAACCCTACTTGATTACTCCTTTCTTGCACTGTTTATTCATTCAGTCGTCTATGTATTTATTTATCTATCTACGTATTTATTATTGCAACTTACAGATTTGTTATGTCTTGCATTGTTCTGCTGCTACAAAAGAAAAAAAAAATCATGACATATGTCGGTGATAATAAACCTGATTCTGCATTACCATCAACACTCCAGGTAGGTGGGACAAATCTGAGGCCTGTAACTTCCATCATCTCTGGAAATATTGGACGATTAGGGGTATACATTTAACTGTTGGACAGAAAGTCAGCAGCTGTTCTGGGACATAGCGAAACAACAGATCACCTCTGCTGAGCGTGTAACTGACACAGACTCATTCCTCTACCTCATTTGGATAATGTTAGCCATTAGAAATGCTCGTTTTCGCAAAGGGAGCTATATTTCAGAGTAACTTCTTAGAACTTCTTAGAGCGTGCAAGATCAAGGCTCCTGCATTGAGACATTTCACTCCAATTTTATTTTGAAAGCACACAATGCATGGGTCATGCTGGATGTAATGACAGGGAATTAAAACAAAATTATGAACAGTTCCCCCTCCCCCCATTTGCAAAAGCTCTATCTTTCCTGACTAATGCTTCTGAATGTTAGTATAATTTTAAAACAGTAATTAGCAGTAAAGACGCTATCAGAAACCACCATATTTGAGTAAAATCAACATTGGAGCTTTTAGACTTCCTCTCAGTTTTAGTTCAAGTAGTTCTTGTGCCAAAAATCACAAGTCTGCTTAAAAGGTTATCCTCGCAGGCAATAAACACTATCAGACAAGACAGCCTGCTGTTTGCAAGCCAACTGAATGAGCTTTAACATTTCCAGTGTGCTAATTATACTGAGACAAAATGTTTTCGAGTCTGGGAGGAAGAAACTTTCTCTCCATGAATGCATCAACTATTTTTTAAGTATAATCTGCTATTGATACTTTACAATATTAGTGAAAAGTCATTGCCTTGCTGTTTCATCTAAACCCCTGATCTCCGGAATTTTGTTCCTGAATCTTTCCATACCTAACTAATCATGTCTCCTAATTAAAGACAACTTTAAACCAAGATATCATATTAAGCAAGCTTTTAGTCACATATCCCAAAGTTTGGAACATCTGGACAGCAAAGATATGTACATTAGGATGCTCTTTATTGATTATAGTTCAGCAATTAACATAATCATCCCCTCAAAACTAAGCAGTTCCTCGTTCCCCTCTACCTCTCAACTTGTTCTCTTGCAAATTTTCCAAATGAGGATCATTTGCCATTCTGCTACACTAAGGTGTAATCCACTGACGCCAATTAACATTTCAGTTATTCCAGAGCGGGAAATCCCCACCTGGGGGTCACGGATGCCTCAGTTAATGGCAGGGCATGGAAAAGGTAGGGAAACCCTATTCCCAAAAGGAAGGGTCTTGACTCAATTGTCGACTCTCTTTCTCTCTCCACAGCAGCTGCCTGATCTGTTGAGTTCTTTGCTAATCGATTAGTTAAATAAGACTCACCAGCCCCACTTATTACATGGATTCAGGGAAGGTATATCCATGGTGGTGAATCTGTTAAATTCATTGCTTCAGACAGCTGTAGAGGCCAAGTCATTGGGTGTATTTGCGGTGGAGGTTGCGAAGCTCTTGATTAGTCAAGTTGTCAAAGGTTACAGGGAGAAGGCAGGAGAATGGGATTGAGAGGAATAATAAATCAGCCATGATGGAATGGCGGACCAGACTTGTGAGCGTAATGGCCTAGCTCTGTTCCTGTGTCTTATGGTCTTATGCTGCATTGAGTTCCTCTCTGCAACTTGTGGTACATTGGGCAGCAACCTTGCCGTTTCTCTTCACATTTGTCTGTTTTTTACGAGTTGTTAGCTCGATGCTCAACCCAGCATGGATGGAAAGCATGCAAGGAGATGGCCAGGACCAGTCGCCTCAAAGTTAGGTGCAGATGCCACCATACCACTGGACGGCTTATGGTTTTATGGTCAATTTGGAAACGTTCTCTCAGCACCTAAAATAGGTGACAGCCCAAAATTTTGCTCCTACATCTGTCATTATTCTTCCTGTCATATAAATTAAAGCTAAGCAAAATTTGCAAGAAAATGCACACCAAGAAAAATTGCAACTGGGTGGCTGGCCCCGGGCTGATGGATCATAATCACAAACAATAACCTCAAGATTCTAAAAAGTCAGTGAAGTACTTTTAACTTCCAATATGAAACCTCTGCACCGAGGAGGGGTCAAGAAAATAATTATGATTTCCTGTTATCAAATGTCTTTCTACCATTATTACAAAATGCAGTGATCAAACTTATCTTAGCCACAGCTACAGAGAGCTTTTGCAGGTAAACCATTGCTACTCATCATGATTCTGTCATTTGACTTCCTCCGGCTTTCAGAACACATTAGTCACATATACGGTATCTAATGGAAGGTAAAGACTTTCCAGTAGGAAATGGATTCTGCCTCCTTTTACTAAATGGATTATTATTTCAGGGGTTGAACTAGGAGCATTTAGACAGGAGAAAAAAGAGAAATAAAGCAAGATGGATTAAGAACAGAAACCTTGAAAGAGCTGACAATGGATGGAAAGGTGCGATCAGTGTCGGGATGAGACAAATGACGGTAAATTATCATCTTAAAAGGAAAAAGGCAGGGGAGCTAGGCAAAAGGTATGAGTGTGTTGTTGGGTGAGACAGGATGGGCTTTAAAGTTCAAAGTTCAAAGTAAATTTATTATCATAGTACACATATATGTCACCATATACAACACCAAGATTGATTTTCTTGTGGTTATACTCAATATATCCATCATAGAATAAAACCATAACAGAATCAATGAAAGACTGCGCCAACTGTACAAGGAAGAGGCTGACGGACCTCTAGAACCTCCTGATTTGGGATGGAGGGTCTCCAGACTGAAACATTGACTCCAATTCAACACACATAAAACGCTAAAGGAATTCAGTAGGTCAAGCAGGATCTGTGAAGGAAAATAAACAGTCAACTTTTTGGGCTGACACTCTTCATCAGGACTGGAAAGGAAAGCATCAGAAGCCAGAATAAAATGGTGGTGTTGCCTATTTAATATTTTAGTAATATTTGAATAATTTTGTATATGCATTGCTTGATTGAGCATTCTTGTTCATTTAAGTAATTAATTATGGGTTAATTACATTTATTGCATTTGTTGTCACACTACCATATGATACGTGCACCCCTCGCTTAAAGTAAACTGGAAGTTACACCTGCATTCCTGGACTCCCATGTCTTTCCTTGAATTAATTTAGTGTTTTGAAGTTACAAAAGGTAACAGGTAGGAGGCGGGAGAGGAGCAGGATTCAGCAGATAATAGGTGAATATACGTGAGAAGATGGGAAAGAGGGAAAAATGGTACAATGTAAGAAACCTGACCTAATGAATATTTCCAGCACTTTCAGATCACATTAAAAAGATAACAAGCTTAAAATTCCTCCAAATCTGTACCCAGATTTCACATGTCTCAACCAACTCCATCAAACTGAATAACTAAGTTGCAAATTTGTAAACATATAGTGAAATTTTGAACAGAGGTAAGTTACATGTATTATGATCATTTATCCAGGAGTCCCCAACTTAACACAACTGCCCACCAAACCTGGATGAATCCACCATCATCCAGGTGAGAGAGTTCCCAAACAGCCTTGCTCATGGGATGCTCATGGCCAGATGCCCAGCAGCTGGAAAACTCAGATATTTCTTTTCTTTTAGTTGAACTGTTCAAGCTTTTTATCAAAAAAATTACTTACTGGAGACAACTCTGTATTTTCTGTCCTTTTGGTATATCTATATTGTATAAGCATGGCAGATTTAGAGTTGAAAATCTTCTCCATTTGTGTGTACATCTTAAATGTTATGATCCAAAGAAGAAATACACATTTGTAAACTCAGTGTTTCCTCGGACAATGCTTGCTTATGCTGCATTACAAACACTTTAAATATGGCCACATCCTAACAAGATCAAGAGAATATCTGGGTTTAGTTTGATACCTACTTATCACTGAGCAGATAAAGTACTATGCAAAGGTCTGAGGCACACATATACAGCTAGGGTACCCAAGACTTCTGCACAGTACTGTATTTGTCAACGTGGAGCAGAGAGCAAGTCTGTAAATCTGCCAGGAGCAAAGGATGCTGGGAATGGTGAGGGTGGAGCACCATGGGCGGGGTGTGGGACAGGTGACAGAGGAGGAGTGGCAGGAGTGGGGGGTGGTGTGGGTGCTGACACACCCAGGCCTGAGACAACAGGAAAGGTCATTTGATTTGAAACAATTGGTTTATTGATCATTACAGAATGTCTCTCTGGTGTTTCTCACTCCCTCCTCTCTCCCTTCCCCTTTTCCCAACCATGATTCCCCTCTCCCTGCCCCCTTCCCACTCTCAATCCACCATTTACACCCATATCAGAGCCAGGTTTATCATCACTCACATATGTCACGAAATTTGTTTTTTTTTCTGCGACAGCAGTACAGTACAATACATAATACTACTACAGTACTGTGCAAAAGTCTTACGCACCCTAGCCACACACACACACACACACACACACATATGCGACTAAGACTTTTGCATAGTACTGGATCTGAGTCAAAAATTTGCAATTGACACCACAATGAAGCTGCCTTGTCAGAAAAGCAGAAGTACAATATAATGCAACGTTGGCAAGCACAAGGCATTTGGAAATAATTGCACGACAATTCTCCACAAACTATGACTCAATTGGTTCATTAATTGCGGCTGGCTGGTAAAATTAAATCCTTGTCTTTATATACTTATCTAATACATTTGTAAATATTTATAATAAAACTCTGAAGTTTGACTGCTGTGATGTAAGTATATTGATGTACCATAAAGCATACAGTAGAGCTAGAAAGAGTACAGAAGAGATTCAGTAGGATGTTGAATGGAGGACTTTACTTAGAAGAAGCGATCGATAGGCTGGATTATTCACTCTGGAGAGCTGGAGGCTGAGGGGTGACCTTATAGAGTTTATAACATTATGAGAAGCATAAGACAGAATAGATATTGACAATCTTTATCCAAGGGTAGGTGTCACAATGTGCGCTGGTTGTAGCTGAACCCAAGTGCGGAGACAGTAATGAGAGTTTATTCTTAATACATCTATAAGAACTTCAATGGCTCGGCCGAGCAACACTGCAAGGTGTAACGTTCTCAAAACTAGAAACCCATATTAGTGCTAATCGGACATCCGCTTAAATAACGCAAGTAACATGAAATTCCTGAGTCTGTCAAAAGAAACTTAACAAGTTTAAACAGAATGCACTAGGAGACCTCATTACAAAGAGTGAGTCGCTCAGGAAAAACACAAGCCACTCCAAACAATTAATAACTTTGATTAAACAACAATTAACCAATTCGGGTGCTCTATAAACTGCGGAGCCCAATGCTCTCTGGCACCCTGCGCAGCCCTGAAGAGCTCATTACAGGTAGGGGTATCCAAAACTAGAGAAACGTAGATTTAAGGTGAGAAGTCAAAATTTAAAGCAGAGCTGAGGGACAAGATTTTCACAAAGGATGGTGAGCACTGTTCCTTCTAAGCTGCACAGGTGCACAGCTACACAGTAACTGAAATGCTCCCATAGCCTTTGTTGCCATGCAGCTGAAATTTTCTTTTGTATAATATTAATATAATTTTGAAATCTATGTTAATGTAGTTGTGAAATACCTTGTAATTAATTGTGTTAATAAATATAATCCATAAATTTTCAAAATAATAAACATACCACAGCCTTTACTTTGAAACATTTTCGAGCTTCAATGTATTTACATTGCCAATGTTTCAAGTTACAACTCTGTTACAAATGCAACAATATACACAGAATGGAAGCCAGTAGCTTGTTGTTCATAAACCATCGGCCTGCTAAACACTGGCATCATCTAGTCAAAACATTTTACTTTTGCCATTGTGCCTGTCAGTTGTTTTGACTGCCTGACATCATTTACTCGTGTTGTGAATTGTGGTGATGTTTGTTTGAAGTACGTATTACAAAACAATATACAAAGTGCCACACAGATTTCAGACCGTGTAAAAGTTTCCTGTTCAGAGCAGTGGTTGTTCCGTGCATCTGTAAAAAAAAGAGCTGGAGGGAACATTGGCAGTGGATATACAGAACAAGCTGCAGAGGAAATTAGAGAGATAGGGACAATCATCACATTTAAAATAATTTTTATAGATACGAGGATAGGAAAAGAATAGAGGAATATGGGTCAAATACAGGAAAATGAAAATAGCATGGAAAGATGCATGGAAGAGTTGGATCAAATAGTCTATTATTGTGCTGTCTTGTTCTATGACTATGACTTTACGAGTCTATGAAATAAATCCATATAATAGCTTTATTTAGCATCAGAGATAAAATGTCAGAAGAAGCTAACTAAATGGCTAGAAACATTCTACTGAGCTTCATTTAACATTTGTAATACTCGTCTCTGTGCTAAACTGATGCTGTGGCCTACAACTAGGCTCCTGAATCAGTAGCAATGTTGCCTGGCTTTGTGTCTGTGACTCACTTCCGTGAACTTCAGTTCTGAATGTTATTTGCTAACTAGTGCAGTACTGTTTGCACAAGTTGCTTTGTTTTTCTCTGCACTTTGGGTGTTTGATGGTCTTTTTTTTGTGTTAATGGGCTCTACTGGGTTTCTTTGTTTTGTTCCTGCCTGTAAGGGGATGAATCTCAAGGTTGTATAAAGTATACATACTTCCTTCTTCTTTATTAATCTTTTCATTGATTTAAAAGGAACATAAATACAAAAAGAGGAGAATTATCTCAAATATATATATCAATAACAGCACAAACAGAGATTGAAATAGACATTAAGCTAGTATGTAATAAATAATAAAAAAGAAAACAGCAATTCTCCTCTTAATAGTTCATGAAGAAGAAAGTAAAAACTTTGAATTTTAAATGAAAAAAAAACCCACTACACTATACAAAAAAAGGGACTGGGGCAGTCCATTCTGAGGATAGGACCGAAAAAAAAGAAATACTTTCTGATCAAATGTAAAACTTTGAAAAAAAATTGGAAGAGTACTAAATCAAATCAAGTGAAAATATTGAATAAAAGGTCGCCAGTTTTGCTCAAATTTAAAGGATGTATCAAATGTCTGACTTCTTATTTTCTCTAAACTTAAACAGGACATAATGGAGGAAAGCCAATAAAAGACAGGTGGATTAGAATCCTTCCACTTCAGTAAAATGGCTCATTTAACAGTAAATAGTAAATAAGTAAAACAGTAAAAAGGATTTTTTTACGTGGCTTGCTGCAAAATTACCCGTCTGCTTATCCACCTAATATGACAGATGCTCTTTTTCAGCTTAAACCACTTCAAAAAGGGTTGATAGCTATAATTTATAAACGGATATTGAATTTATGAATGACATCTAATGATAAAATGAAACGTGCTTGGGAATTGGAAGTTCAAGAGTCATTTTCAGATAATCAATGGAGTAAAATTCTTCATTTGGTTAATAACTCATCTATTTGTGCCCGTCATTCCTTGATACAGTTCAAAGCAGTGCATCGAGCCCATATGTCAAAGGATAAACTAGCACGTACTTTTTCCAATATTAATCCTATTAGTGACAGATGTAATAGTGAGGTGGCCACTTTAACTCATATGTTTTGGTCTTGTATAAAGCTAGACAATTTTTGGAGAGATGTTTTTAAAGCATTATCAAAAGTCTTGGATCCGGACCTACAATCTAATTTACTTACAGCAATATTTGGGATTTCCCCATCGAAACCAGGAAACATTCCCGTTTCTGCTCAATATATGATAGCCTTTTCAACTTTATTGGCTAGGAGAGCCATTTTACTGAAGTATACATACTTCCCTCTGTTAGCCTCAGGTCACCCTTGGGCAAGGTTAGCCCCCCCCGCCCCACCCACCGATCAGGGTCATGTGACACATGGGAGCAGCTGGTGTATATCACAAGTCCTGGTTATGTGACCACTGACACCAGGCAGGCAATCACTGAAGAGTATTGATAATGGCTGGGGTCACTGTCTTGTAAAGACACTGCCCAGAAGAAGGCAATGACAAACTGCTTCTGCAGAAATGTTTGCCAAAAACAGTCATGGTCATGAGCCCATGGTCGACTACATCACACGACATGGAACATAATGATGATAGTGAGAGGCATGGACATTAGTCTGGACGCTGGGAGGGATCCCCCGTTCATCCTGTCATCAGTAATATACACAACACAAAATTCAGCAGGATTTTTTTTACTGCTTGGAACTCAGTATCACATCCAGCGAATGAGACAAGCAGCAGAGAAGCCAATGCATCTTGGAAGCCAAATGAGCACTTCAGGAAAAAGGAATACAAGGTCATTTTGACACACTGAGATTAAATAATTTGAATCCGATGCAGTTTCTGTGGAGAGTTTTAAAAATACCCACACTGATTGGTTGACAGCATGCTCTGTTCCTCTGATGTAAATTAAACACACTTCAATAGCACATATCACCTACAAATTGCACTGTAGAAACCCATTGTCAGCAACTCAAAAACCTCAGACCTCCATCACCTAGGAGAGAGGAGAACACATTGACCTGAATGGACCTGAATGCTCCCAGTTGAAAGTTTCCCTGTATCCTGACTTGGAAAAATTACTTGTTTGATCATTATGTACTGTGTTGTATGACATGGGCATTCATGGTCTTTGCCCATGATTGTTCTTGGCAATTTTTTCGACAGAAGTAGTTTGCCTTGCCTTCCTCTGGTCAGTGTCTTTACAAGACAGGTGACCTCAGCCATTATCAATAGTCTTCAGAGATTATCTGCCTGGCGTCACTGGTCGCATAACCAGGACTTGTGATATGCACTGGGTGCTCCCATGGCTTCACGTGACCTTGATTGAGGGGGGGGGGGGGGCGGAGGAGCTAAGCAGGTGCTACACCTTGCCCAAGGGTGACCCACAGGCTAGCGGAGGGAAGGAGCACCTTACACCTCCTTTGGTAGAGATGTATCTCCACCCCACCACTCAAGAAAAGTTATTGCTTCTTCTTAATTGGTAGGTTTAAATCTCAGATCTCTCTCCTCAACAGCATTTTCACTCCCATGGACTCTTACACCTGAATAAGGTCATTTACTTTTGTTATCTCAATGGTTCTTAGAAACGTATAATAAATACTGTCCTTGCCAGCAGTGCTTAAATCCTCTGGATGGCCTTAAAATTTGGTGCCTTGCCTTTTTTTTTGCACCAACTTCAAAACACATAATTCAACACCTAATTAAATGACAGTACGTTTTATAGCAACACACACACACAAATGCTGAAGGAACTCAGTAGGCCAGTAAACATCTATGGAAAAGAGTAAACAGTCAATCTTTCAGGATGAAACCCTTCACCAGGACTGGAAAGGAAAGGGGGAAGACAGAGTGAGAAGGTGGGGGGAGGGGAGGAAGAAGTACAATCTAGCGGGTGATAGGTGAAACCATGAGAGGAGGACGGTCTGAAGTAGTGAGCTGGGAAGTTGATTGGTGGAAGAGATAAGGGGCTGGAGGAGTGGGAATCCGATGGGGGAGGACAGAAGCTCATAGAAGAAAGAGAAGGAAGAGGAGCACAAGAGGGCAAGTAAGGAGATAAGGTGAGAGAGTGAAACAGGAATGGCGAACGATGGGGGTGGGCAATTAGCGAAGTTCGAGAAATCGATACTCATGTCTTCAGGTTGGAGGCTACCCAGAAGGAATATAAGGTTTGTGCCTCCAGCCTGAGTGCGGCCTCATCGCGACAGTAGAGGAGGCCGTGGACTGACATGTCGGAACAGGAATGGGAAGTAGAACTGAAATGGGTTTTATAACCCAAAGCACGATTTATATTGACAGCTCTAATTATGTGCTCAAGTCTGTGCAGTAAAACCTGACCTTGTGACCTATCGACGCAGAGGCGTATCAAGTATCCTTCAGCAAAATTGCTGCAAGTCACTAATATGGCCATTTAAATGGTGGTGTCACTGACGCAGAGACTGCATTTTAACATGACAAAGCAACAACATTTCAAGGAATTATTTTAGTGATCTTCAGCACTCAATTGCACTAATCTGTAAAAGTGAATTTAAAAAAAACAAAAACAGAAGTTACTTTATTCCGGAATTTATTCACAGGAATTATAACTCAGCTGGAGTGTCTCGTTATTCCCAGTGATGCATTTAATCTTATTAGGCACAAATATTCATACACAACAATTTTCATTAAAGTTTACAAATATCACTCTTCATTTAAAAATTAATTAGATTTAAGGAAGAAATTAACACGACACTTGCAAGTCCAACCCATTCAGTTCACATCGTACAGTAGCAAAGTTCTCCATGAGAGTTGACACCATAATTTTCAATAACTCAGCATAATCGTAGGTCAAAGAATGATTAATTTAAAAGAGGACTGAACAATCTGTTGAGGATAGAGCTCCATTAGGAGGAAAACATGCACTTATGACTACTATTTTTAGAAGCAGCAATTACACTGGCACTTCCACTCTGCCTGTGCTAATTTTGCTTTTATCCTAAATGCAGCTGAGAATATAAAGGAAGAGATATTAGCAGCCATTATAGTACACTCAGATGAGGAAGCTCATATTTATTTTCTTGAATTGGCAATACAAGTTGAAATATGCGTGAGTTCTCAGGGCATATCTTTTACATGGAACTTCTTATAATAATAATAATAATAATGGAATGTGAATATATTGTACATGAGATCTGCAGCCAGTACCTGCTCAGTGTGAAGTAGTGCCAAGATATTCAGAACTACCTGGCTGTTGCTTTCAAAGTTCAAAGTAGATTTTATTATCAAGGTACAGTACATCGCTCTATGCCAGTCTGAGATTCATTTTCTTGCCGCCATTCACAGTAGAACAGAGCAATACAGTGAAAAACTATACGCAAAGACTGACAACCGATGTGCAAAATAAAGCAAACTGCAAATACACAAAATAAGAAACAAACAAACAAATAAATAGATAGATAAGTAAATAATACTGAGAATATGAGTTTGACCATAAGGTATAAGAGCAGAATGAGTCCATTTGGCCCATTGAGTCTACTCCACCATTTCATCATGGCTGATCCATTTCTCTTTCAGCCCCAATCTCCTGCTTTCCCCCATAACCCTTTATGCCCTGTCTAGTCAAGACTCTATCACCCTCTGCCTTAAAAATACCTGATGACTTGGCCTCCACAGCTGCCTGTGGCAATGAATTGCACAGATTCATCGCTCTCTAGCTAAAGAAATCCCTTCTCATCTCTGTTCTAAAAGGACGCCATTCTATTCTGAGGCTGTGTCCTCTGGTCTTAGACTCTCCCATCATAGGAAGCATCCTCACCCACGTCCACATTATTAAGGCCTTTCAACACTCAATAGGTTTCAATTAGGTCCCACCTCATTCTTCAAATTTCCAGTGAGTACATTAATTGGTCCTCATATGATAACCCTTTCGTTCCCAGAGTCATTCTTGTGAACCTTCAACATTAGCACATCTTTTCTTAGCTAAGGGGCCCAAAACAGCTCACAATACTCCAGATGAGGCATTATCAATGCCTTATAAGGCCTTGGCAATACATCCTTGCATTTAGAGTTGTAAAGTGAGCCCATAGATTATGGAATAAGTTCAGTGTTGAGGTGAAGGAAGTTATCTATGCTGGTTCAGGAGCCTGATAATTGAAGGTTGCTAAAACTGTCCCTGAACCAGGTAGTGTGGGATCTAAGGCTCCTGTAGCTCCTTCCCAAAAGGCAGACTCTGGCATATATACATAGAAAATGGAGGACTCTATTTTAACAGCATTTTAGGGCAGTTGAAAGACAGGACAAGTGATGTCATTAGTTTTGCCCTGGTATTAAAATGACTCCATGAGATATTTAAAAAGAATTCCAGAGGATTTACCTGCCTACCTGCTGAACAGCAATTCATTTCAGGCTGGAATTATATTCTAGCAACATACACAAAGTGCTGGAGGAACTCAAGAGGTCAGGCAGCATCTATGGAAAAGACAGCTGACATTTCAAGCCAGGCTCCTTCATCAGGACTCATTGTGTCTCATGTTTGTAATTATATTCTCCTTGGAATTTAGCCCAAGCTCTAGACTTAATCTTCTGGAGTTCTTCTCTTAATGTTTCTCAAGGATGAATATGCTCTTGGCATCTCCTGCTCCAGTAAGACATTTAATTGTTCACCACCTTTCATAAGCAGATGTGGGAAGGCTGCAGAGCTGCACACCATAGAAACTCTAGGAAAACTAGCATTAGAGCAGCATGAGTGAAACTGCACCTGGACCACTGCATTAAGTTTTAATCCTATGATTTAACACAGGATGTGTTTGCATTGCCAGCAGGTTCAGCAGGATGAAAGAGTTGATCTATGAAGAAAGCCTGAGCTGGCTGGGTCAATAGTCATTGTAGGGAAGAGAATTTGGAAAAATAAAAAGTGATCTTATGAAACATTTGAAGATTTGGAGGGGGTCTGACAATGTGGGTGCTGAGAGAATATTTCTTCTGGTGGGGGTACAGTACTGTGCAAAAGACTTAAGCACCCTAAATTTTCCTATATGGTTTCAGATGGCATGATCTCCAAAGAGCCCTGATCATTGGTGATGCTTCTAACAATTATTCTGAAGGCAAAAAGGCACCCATGAAGAAAAGAAACTCTGAGCAAATTGAAAAACCAGAACATATCCTTTCCATCCCTTCTATATACTACTGTATGGATACATTTTTTTTTCACTTTTCTGCACTGCACAATGATTTAAAACTATGAAAAGTTCAGACTTAAATTCTCATTCATAAAAAAGACTACCATCTCCACAGTGCTGAGGACTCACTTTTGGGGACTTTGCAGTTAATGTTGTTTCTTTATTTTTTATTGCTTGCACAATTTGTTCCTTTTTCACAGATTGAGTGTCTGATAGTCTTGTGTGGGGTTTTTCTTTGAATGGATTCGATTGTGTCTCTTTGTTTTGTGGCTGGCTGCAAGGAGGCAAATCTCAAGGTTGTACACTAAACACGTAGTTTGATAATAAATGTACTTTGAACTTTGGACAGTTACTCCTGTGCAATGGTCTTCCAGAACAGATATCAGAGACGAAATTTGAAAAGGCATGTGCTGTTTTCAGAAGCTTCCTTCATCCGTGCTATTTCTGTGATTGCATTTAACTTCAGCTTTTTAAATTATTTTACAGTGATTCACAAATAAAATATCTTAAAAATTGCATCATTTATACAGAAAATGGGTACATCCAGAAACGGCTGAATAAATTTTAAGAGCTGTCGCTTGCAAATCAATCAAATGCCATGAGCACCACATAAAATTTACAGTCCTTCGTGCTCTGAATCTGGTGATAGTAAATCCTTTGAGCGTTCTTAACATCTGTGCTGCTCAGAAGCCTCAGCAAATCAACACTATAATTTCTAGGCACTTCAAGTGAAAGTGTCTGTATCTGATATCCATTTTGTTCTTTTACTACTATTTGTTAGTATTTTTATCCCTACTTTAGCTCTTGTTTTGTATTCTCTTATGTTCTTACCAAATCCACTTAGACAAATTTTACAAGATTTTCACATTTCTGCTAACATTTTATTGGACACACAAAGTAATCCCACATAAATTCCTCGCTGTGTACGTTTTATTAGCCTATCAGTTATATATTACACATAATGATTTGCTATGGGCTTATGAATTATCTCTGATTTTACTATTTCATATTTTAAAGCAATTTATGGAAGAACCCAGCAAATAAAACATTCCCATTAGCTGAAAATGGTTTGGATATGATATAAAGTCTTGAATAGTCCCCATCTGACATCTTGTATTTGGATATGGGCAGAACACCACTAGGAAAATATTTCACTCCTGGCTGGGGTACAACACAAGTTCACAAACACAAGGCCAGAGTTTAGAATTCAATTATGAAAACAGATTATACACTCAGTAGCCACTTTATTTGGTATATCCTGTTTCTAATCAAGTGGCCGCTGAGCGGATGTTTGTGGTCTTCTGATGCTGTAGCCTATCCACTTCAAGGTTTGACGTTTTGTGTGTTCAGAAATGCTCTTCTGAACACCACTGTTATAACGCATGGTTATGTGAGTTCCTGTTGCCTTCCTGTCACCTTGAGCCAGTCTGGCCATTCTGTAACCTCTCTCATTAACATAGCATTTTAGGCCACAGAACTTCCGCTCACTGGGTTTTTTAAAAGTTTCTCGCACCATTCTCTGTAAAGTCTAGAGACTGTTGTACATGAAAATCCCAGAAGGTCATCAGTTTCTGAGATACTCAAATCACCCCCTCTGGCACCAACAATCATTCCATGGTCAAAGTCACTTAGATCACATTTTTCTCCATTCTGATGTTTGGTGTGAACAACAGCTGAACTTCTTGACCAGGGGCAGCGCTAAGGTGGTGCTAGCTGGGGCTATAGCCCCAGCAGAAATTGCAATAGCCCCACCATAGCACCACCAAGAAATTAACTGCAGCTGCTTTGCTTTCTCTGTATAGTTTTGAATACAGCTTGTTTCTCCAGTTGATCTGTGAAACAGCGCCCCCAATTACCTTAGCACCCGCGCAGCAATAAAGTTATAAACTCTGTCAGATCCACTCTACACTTCTGCTTATTCGTTCGTTGACAATGTCTTGCCGTTGCTGCCCTCAGATCAGTTAAGCTGATCTAAGATCACTTAAGGTGGTGATGTCATTCACCCTCACTCACACGAGAGATTGATAGCATACATTCAGGCGCAGATCCATGGTCTCGCGAGACTAACGGATGCCACACATGCACATTGTGCTTTTACAAGCGAGCGTTGACCTGGCACGTGCATTATTTTGGCCGGCGTGAAAAATGGATCGATTTTTAGTCAGAAAACGACCTCATCCAGTGGTGTCTCAGCCTGAGCATGTCTTAATTGAAAGTGACATGCAGAAAGGAGTAAGTGGGGATGAGGACAACAGCAGTTCATCGAGGGAGTGTGAGGGCGAAGTAGAGGAACAAGAAATGGAGCAGGATTCGGAAGAGAACGTGGATGAGGCTCTCTAGTGGCAATACTGTTAGCGATGTTAGTCAGCAGCCTGAGGAAGGACCCCGTCGGCCAGCATTGAAAAAGTACCCTTCGCAACAGTTCGGCAATCAGCAAAGGAGTTTTATTCATGGCTGGTTTGACCTGTACTCCTGGCTGGAATATTCAATCACAAAAGATGCTACATTCTGCTTCTCAAGCAGGCATTTCCTGTGTGGAGGCCATAGGTTCCATTCTGAGTCTACCTTCACTGTCACCAGTTACCACAACTGGCGGAAAGCTACAACAGCTTTCAAAACCCACCATGTAAGTGCAGCTCATAAGTTTGCGATGGAGGCATGGGCCGAATTCAGATTGAGAAAACAAGATAGTTCAAGATTGGGAAATATGCTTGATAAGGGGCATGCAAAGATGGTCCAAGAAAATTGTGAGTATAAGAGAGCAGTAGTTGAGTCTCTACGCTATACTGCGTGCCAAGGCATTGCCCAGCGAGGACACCGGGAGAATGATGGATCTGGCAATAGGGGAACTTTGTTGAGTTGCTCAGTGTAATTGGAAAGTTTGATAAGATTGTAGCTAAAAAAATAGAGGACAATCCTGGAAATGCAAAAAACACCCATCACGATATCCAAAATTAAATTATGGGTATTATGGCAGATATGGTCAGACGTCAAATAAGTGCAGAGATCAAGGAGGCTGGACATTTTGTCATCATGGTGGATGAAAGTAAAGACTTGAGTAAAAAGGAGCAAATATCAGTGGTGGTGCGGTATTTGAGTAACGAAACAGTGCTTGAAGAATTCTTGCACTTTACTCCAGTTGGACGCAGAGTCGCTTCTTAAAAGCATTGAACAGATACTTGCCCAGTGTGTTATTGATAAGAAGGCGTGTATGGGTCAGTGTTATGACGGGGCAGCAGTGATGTCCGGCTGCAATAACGGGGTACAAGAGAGGTTCAGGAAAGAGGTCCCACAGGCATTACATATACACTGCCATGCTCACAGACCTAACCTTGTTTTAGTGGATGTTGTGCGCAATGTACAACAAGCGGGTGAGTTTTTTGAAACTGTGTAGCTGCTTTACAACTTCTTTTCAAACTCTATTGCCCACGAACTTTTCATGAAGAAACAGAGAGAACTGGAATCAACTGCACAGCCCGTGGAGTTGAAGAAATTGTCAGATACACGCTGGGCATGGCAGTATACAGCTTTGTGGGCTATAAGAAAATCACTCCCTGCCATTCTAGCTACAGTACAGGATATTATGGGTCAACCAAATGCACGGAGGAAAACGGAGGCCAGAGCTGTAAGTGGACTGATTGACGAGCAGTTTGCTTTACTTCTCACTCTGTTTGAGGATTTATTCCAAGTCACCAAGTTCATGTCAGACCAGCTACAATCTCCCAGTTTGGGGCTTTCATCCGCTGTGGACTTGGCTCAGTCTGTTATCGATGCACTCTCAGCAAAACAGGGAGAGGAATCATGGAGTGAAATTCAGACAAGAGCTAGGGACCTGTGCGTCAAGGCCGGTATACAGAGCAGACCACATGAAAGGAGAGAGGCCCAGCCACTCCGCCGCCTAAATAATTTTGTTGTTGAGGCCCAGACTGAACGCACACCTGTCACATCCTCTGATGACCTTCGCAACCACTGTTTCTATCCAGTTATAGACAGATTTCTGACTGAAATGAAAAGACGGTTCTCAGTTGAGACTGGGGGTGTTCTGACTGGAGTCTCAGCATTGAGTCCCAAACATGAGTTCTTCCTAGACAAGAATTGTCTTTGGCCAATGGCCCAATACTATGGAGTGACTGAAGTGAACCTGACTGCAGAGCTACATCAGGTTTGGTGTCTGCTGGAAACAAAACAAAAGCAAGGACAGACAGTGAATGTCACAGTGGAATTTCTAGCTCTAATGAGACCCTACCGCGATGCATTTATAGATTTATACAAACTAATCTGCATATCACTGACTCTGCCTGTTACATCTGCCTCATGCAAACGGAGTTTCTCTTGCCTCAGACGCATCGAAAACTACTTAAGGTATAGCAACGGCGATGCTCGGAACAGCAACTTGGTCCTGTTGGCCATAAACAGCCGGAGGACCAAAGCACTTGACATCCAGAAAATCATTGATGCTTTCGCCACCAATCACAACAACAGACAGATTGTGCTTCTCTGAAAACATTAATGGTGAGCGCAGTTGATTTTTTAAAAAATTTGGGCCAAGACTAATGCTGATTATTGTTATTATTTTGTGGTGGATACCCCATAGTCCTTATGTTTCCTGCAAATCCTGAAATATTAAATTTACTGCTGTTAAGCCTACTGGTTTTGCTTAGACTTCCAAGCAGTGATTCTATTGATTTTGTTTTAAATTCAATAGCTTAATTAATTGAGGTATTGTATGGTCAGAGTACGATTTGTCCAACTCCTGGTAAAGCCTTGCATCTGTTGTTTGCCTTATTTGACTTTAATAACGGTGTATCTTTTGGCATTGCTGTCTATGTAATGTGAATAGCAGTGGGTTCAATTGAAAAGCACGCATTTGACGCTGATTGCGGGATAGGTGAGTGATTCACGTTGTCTGCTGTTGCTCGGATGCTCTGTTTGTTTTTTTTGTTTATGCTCCGTGTAGCCCAGGTTGGCTCCGATGCCATTGACACTGTAACAGTTCACTTCTATATTAGATCTATCAATTGCTGTTGCTTGTGAATCAACAGAGGCATTTATAGTAGGCACATAATGCTTGAAACTGACATTTTAACACCTCGCGTCTGGCCTTGCGAATACACCTCGCGTCTGGCCTTGCGAGTGCATCCCTCAGCACCATCACTGAATATTCAGCCCCACTATAGCACCAGCAAGAAAAAATCTCTGGCGCTGCCACTGTTTTTGACCATGTCTATATTGAGTGGTGGCCACAAGATTGGCTGATTAGATGCATGCATTGATAAGCAGGTGTACAAATGCCCCTAATAAAGTGGCCACTGCGTGTTTAACCTTGATTTCTATTCCCTTGAGTTTAGAAGTTGAGGGATGACAAAATTATTTTCAGATGATGAAATTAAGTTTGGGAATTCTCTACTCGGAAGGATGCATACATCACGTCAGTTGATATTTTCAGGCTGTGAATGGCAAGTCTTCTATTAGATGTGGGTAACAAAGGGGAAGGCTTAAAACCGAGTAAATGGAGTTGGTGCAGTGGGCAGCCAGGATCTAATTAAAAAGAAGAATAAGTACACATTCTTGTTTCAAAATCTCATTATTGGACAATGTTCCAGTGTCAACATTTGCTTTGTATGACATAATTACCTCACTGTTCAGTTCCTTTCCCCATGGCATCCTAGAGAAATTATTCTCTTCTGGTGATGCAGTCCAGCACAGTGGGGGGGGGGGCCGAAGAGGTGAGGTTGGAAACTTTAAAACAAGTTGAAATTGATCTTGAACTTGAAGCCTGTTGGAAGGAAAATCAGTAAATATTTTTTACTGAAATGTCGTGAAAATGTAGGATTCTCCATCCAAAAGGTTGTGAATGCCGTGTCAATTGACATTTTTCAAGTTTCATGAAGGAGTGGATTCTATGAAGTAGGAGTATTGAGGAATAAGAGCTAAGGTCGAGTAAATGGAGATAATGAATGGGGCAGCCAGGATCTCATTAAATGGAAGAACAAACTCAAGGTCCCAATGGCCTGCTTCACATCGTGGCACCACATTCTGGTGCTGACATAAGATTCAAAGAAATCAGTATTTTATAGTTTTATTTCTCTCTCCCAAAGTATTAATTTTATTTATTTTTTTATTTATTGATATTCAGCTCAGAACAGGCTCTTCTGGCCTTTCAAGCCACACCACTCAACAATCCTCCAGATTTAATCTCAGCCTAATCATGGGGCAATTTACAATGACCGATTAACCTACCAACCGGTATGTCTTTGGACAGTGGGAGGAAATTGGAGCACAATCATCTCGAATTACAGCCTGACAAACTGTTGCGCAGTATGTTCCATTTACCTCACAAACATAGGTAATCCACACTGATGAAATAAGCCGTTTTAGCCCCTCGTTAACAGCCTGATAGGTGGCAATCAGAAAGCAGTTCCTTCTAAGTGCAAAATGCTGCACAGATGTGGTTGTGAGCCTGTATACATTGACTCCAACATGCCGTTCTTTTCAAATAAGTAATAAATCCTCCTTTGAGAACAGAATTACAATGTGTTTCAGTGACAGAGGATAAGAAACGTACTCTGTACTTTACTCTATTAAATATGATCCAGCAATATTTCATTCTGTTACAAATTTGCAAAGGTGGAAATGGTGCCCTCTGATCCCCTTCAGGCACAGAAAAAAAACACCCTTTGAGATAGTTATGTCAATTCAATGAGCATGGCTTCAATTGTTTAGAGCTATTTACTTTGATCTACTTTGAAATAAACAGAATCATCTTCAGAATTAGATTTAAATTCCCTCTGAAGCAAATAGATTTTAATCAGACTTGTGATAAACAAGAAACCCTAAAATTTCGTGGCCTAGTCATCCCAGGAGAGGAAATGCTCTGGATGGTTAATTAACTCCATCCAACATGTGACCTTGCTTCTATAAGGGAAGTGAAACTTTTGATTTAATGCCCGTACAACCACAGTTATGATACTCTATCTAACTGGGCACCTCGAAACTTCAAGCACTAACTGCATTTTCCCAGTAAGTTCAAAACGACAACAAGGATCGATATGAAGTAATTTTCTTCAGAAGCTTCGATACAAAATGCTGAGAACATTTGTGCTACTAATAAATCAGTGAATTGCTTTTGGGCCTCAATATGAAACATACATCAAGAATTCTATTTCATGGCAGTCTCCATTGACTGATCCATGAGAACTTGATCTGCAATATATAACTGAGGAATTTTGAAGCTTGTTAAAGAGACACAGACAATTTTGATGATTTACAAGCCTGGAAGTCTAACATTCAAACCAAAGATGGAATTTTGTAATTCAATACAGTTAGAAAGGATTGTAACTGAACAGCAAGAGGATCAAAACATTTTAAGAACATTAACATCAGGACAGGCATGTACATTCCCATCAGCTTCAAACTGCCAAAAACTATTATTCAATGACAATATATATATAGCACTTAATACCAAAGTTTTCATGTGGTAAGAAGGTCTTCAACCCTGCAATGCTTGACTGAATTTCATAATTCTGATGATATTCTAATATTTCAGGCTCAAGTTTTTATTGAAAAGTGAAAAGGATGTTGGTAATATTCCTCCAATTTAATCATGGCGTTATTGCAATAATAGGGTGTATGATATGTTCAGGGAGGGGTAGCACCTCTAGTGAAGGGACTTGTTGTGCCCTCTGGGCAGCTCACTCAACTTTGGTTCCCACCAGACACTCAGCTCTCACCTGTGGCTCCAAGTAACTGTTCGCAAACAACAGTGTCACACCCCAGTACTTCGCTTCAACTAGACCAGGTAGACCAGGTGAGTGTAGTTGGCGGGCTCCATACCCCAGTGAGCTATGGACATGTCTTTACTAGCATATGAATTTAGCTCTGGTGGACTGGGCAGATGAGATCAAAGTGAGATCTAATGGCCAGGAAGGCAGTTCTGCAAAAACTCAGTGGAGAGCGAAGGGTATGGCAAGGCACAGAAGGAGTTCAAAGTTCAAAGTAAATTTTATTTTCAGAGTACATGTATGTCTCCACATACAACCCTGAGATTCATTTTCCTGTGGGCGTACTCATTAAATCTATAGAATAGTAACTATAACAGGGTCAATGAAAGATCAACCAGAGTGCAGAAGACAACAAACTGTGCAAATACAAATGTAGATAAGTGGAAATAAATAATGAGCACATGAAATAACACGATGAAAAGTCCTTAAAGTAGATCATCAGTTGTGGGAACATCTCAGTGTATGGGCAAGTGAGTGTAGTCATGGTCATCCACTGCAACCAAGGAAGTGATGTTGAGACAACAACTTGTACCACTGGACCCAGACCTACAAGGTCCATAGAGTGGAACTGCCCCAGTCTAACGGCTTATCCACTTTAGAAACTCTCCTGCTTAGGTTCTTTCGTGCTCTGTCATCGTCAGATACGATGGGCAACCAACCAACCAACCTGCAATAACGAAGGATGGTGCCTTGTCAGTCATTTTCTTTCAGCTGAGATCAGACTGGTGAATGTAGATGCACAGCCAAACTGAACTCTCATGTGATTTTTTAAAAAATGAGATGGATTCCCAGAGAAATAGCCAGTATTTATCTTACAGCTGATATTTGAAAAATATATTGGCCAGTACTTGCGAGCCTCTCACACTCACCATTCATTCGCTTGCCAAGCCATCCAAAGGGATGGGCCTCTGTGATGGGAATTGGCCAGTATGAGCAACATTCATGAAACAGCTGGAATAAACTCTGGCAGTTTGCTAATCCTTGGGTTTAAATGGTTATTAAACCTGCCAAGAGTTTGAATGATTTCCCAAATCATTAAGACCCAAAAAGTATTAAAAACCAATTAACTAATTAAAACATCAAAAATATTAACATGAAAAGATGCAAAAATTCAAAACTACTCTTAAATAATTAAAGCTAAATTATTTCAAAAAAATTAAATAACCTTGTCCTTACATGGGTCAATTACATCTGCTTCCTTTTGTTGAACCCTTATAGGTAGATTGACTGTAAGATATAGAGGTAGAATTAGGCCATTCAACCCATTCAATCAATGCTGATTTATTTTTCATCTCAATCCCATTCTCCTCATAACTTTTTACACATCTGAAAAACCTATCAATCTCTGCTTTAAATCTACATAGTGACTTGGCCTCCACAGCCATCTGTGGCAATGAATTCCACAGATTTACCATCTAGCTAAAGAAATTCCTTCTCATCTCTGCTCTAAAGAGATATCCTTGTATTCTGAGCCTTTGGTCCTAGACTCTCCTTCTATAGGAAACATCCACTCTATCTAGACTTTTCAATATTCAATAAATTTCAATGATATTCATCCTAGACCAAGTACAAACCCAGCGCCATCAAATGATTCTGATTCATTAACCTTCCGATTCTTGGGATCATTCTTATAAACCTCCTCTGGACCTTCTCCAATGCTAGCACATCCTTTTTCAGATAAGGGGCCCAAAACTACTCATAATACACCAAATCTGGTCTGACCAATATCTCAGCATTACAACCTTGTCTTTATATTCTAATTCCCTTGTACTTAATGCTAACATTTCATTTGTCTTCTTTATTGCCAACTAAATATTTAGTCTTTTTTAAGCAAGTTAATTTTTAGGGAATCCTAATTCCCTTTGCACCTCTGATTTCTGAATTTGCTTCCCAGTTAAGAAATAGTCTATGCCTTTATTCCTTTTACCAAAGTGCATGCCCATACACTTCCCTAAACGGTATTCCATCTTCCACTTCTTTGCCCATTCTCCTAATCTGTCCAAGTCCTTCAACAGACTCTCTGCTTCATCAGCACTACCTGCCCCTCCACCTACCTTCATATCATCTGCAAACTTGGCTACAAAGCCAACAATTCCATCATCCAAATTATTAACATATAACATGAAAAGAAGTAATCCCAACACCTACAGAATACCACTAGTTACCCGCAGCTAACCAGAAAAGGTTCCCTTTATTCCCAATTTTTGCCTCCTGCCAATCAACCAATCCTCTATCCATGCTAATATCTTTCCTGTAATACCATTGGCTCTTATCTTGTTAAGCAGCATCATGTGTGGCACCTTGCCAAGGGCCTTCTGAAAATCCAAGTACACAGGATCAACCAATTATCCTTTGTCTATCTTGCTCTATTTTATCATGTGCCTCCTTAACATTCGACTCCAACATCTTTCCAACCACCGTGGTCAGGCTAATTAACCTACAATTTCCTTTCTTCTGCCTCCCTCCCTTCTTGAAAAGTGGAGTGACATTTGCAATTTTCCAGTCCTCCGGAACCATGCCAGTATCTGGTGATTCTTGATAGATCATTACTTGATGATTCCACAATCTCTTCAGCTACCTCTTTTAGAACCCTGGGCGTAGTCCATCTGGTTCAGGTGACTTATCTACCTTCAGCCCTTTCAGCTGCCAAAGCACTTTCTCCCTAATAACAGCAATTGCACTCACTTCTGCCCCCTGACACTCTCAAACTTCTGCTATACTGCTAACATCTTCCACAGTGAAGACAATGCAAAATACTTATTTAATTTGTCTGCCATTTCCTTGTCCCCCATTATTACCCCTCCAGTGGTCTGATATCTACTCTCACCTCTCTTTTACTCTTTATATAGCTGAAAAAACTTTTGGAATCCTCTTTGATATTGATATTATTGCCTATCTTCGTATTTCGCCTTGTCCCTCCTTATAGCTTTTTTAGTTTCTTTCTGTTGGTTTTTAAAAGCTTCCCTTTCCTCTAACTTCCCACTTGCCTCGATCTTCAGTCTTCCTTGGCACTTCAATCAGCGAGATCAACAAGAGATGGAGTCGATCCTGGTCCCCAGGCTTTCAGGCCTTCACGCTGCACACTTTGCTCACAGCCTCATGGAACCCTCTCAGACACAGCAAAGCGCCCGATCGCCTCATCAGCCCGAAACCACACCACCAGACTGTAGATAACAGGCTCTAACAACAGCAGAACCACATCTGAAATCGAAAGAAGATATAAAAGAAGTGAAAGGAAAAGCTTTGTGACCCTTCTTGAGGATGTCACCTCTGGTAGCATTGGTGGCTAGCACCATCTTTCAATTGCCCTCTTTTATGATTACCAAAGAGATATTGTGATTCCTACCTGTTTTGTAAGGGACATGTAAATGGAGCTCTGTTTTAGCAGTTCAATAACGTGATCACAAACACAGTGACTGGTTCAGAAAGCTGGGTATTTTTACTGACATTTCACTTATTGCAGGGAGAGGATTAGATAAGCAACTTATTGTGACTTAGCTTCCTCTCTTCCCTTTCACCTTACTTTTTCAAATGCTTCGTGATCCCATAATGTTTAAACATTTGCCATTACTGCGCACTAAAAAATAACATGGTCCCATTAAGCCCTTCAGTTAATGCATAGTTGGCTTCTGGTGCACCTGTGTTGTTTCCATTGTGTTTCAAACAGTCCAGGCTAATGCTTCACATAGTAACGGAGCCCAAGAAACAAATACAGAATACTTTGAAACAATAAAGATTCACAGAGATCGAATTAGAATCAGAATTACAATCAGGTTTATTATCACTGAAATTGAAAAGGGTTCAGACGAGGTTCACAAGAATGACTCTGGGAATGAAAAGTTTACCACGCGAGGAGTGCTTGATGGCTCTGGGTCTGTATTCACTGGAATTTAGGACAATGAAGGGAAGTGTGGGTCTCATTGAAACCTATCAAATGCTGAAAGGCCTTGATAGAGAGGATGCGGAGAGGGTGTTTCCTATAGTGGGGGAGTCTCCGACCAGAGAACACAGCCTCAGAACAGAGGAACACCCATTTAAAATGGATATAAGGAGGAATTTCTTTAGCCAGAGGGTGGTGAATCTTTGGAGTTTGTTGCTACTTGTGGCTGTGGAGTCCAGGTCGTTGGATGTATTTAAGGCAGAGGTTGATCGGTTCTTGATTAGCCAGGTGTGAATGGTTACGGGGAGAAGGCAGGAAACAGATCAGCCATGATGGAAATGGCGGGACAGAGCCGATGGGCTGAATGGCCTGATTCTTCTCCTATGTCTTATGATCTTAGGGACATACGGTATGTCTTGAAATATGTTATTTTGTGGCAGCTGTACAGTACAATACACAAAATATGCTGTAAGTTACGTGCAAAAAGAGAACAGCGTAGGTAGTGTTCATGGGTTTATTACCGATTCAGAAATCTGATGGTGGAGTGAAAGAAGCTGTTCCTGAAAAGTTGAGAGGGTGTTTTCAGGCTCTTATACTTCCTTCCTGCTGGTAGCGATGAGAAGACCTGGGTGATGGGCATCCTTAATGATGGATGCTACCTTTTTGAGACATCACTTTTTGAAAGTGTCCTGTATGCTGAGGGGGACTAATACCCGTGATGGAGTGGCTGACTTTACAAATCTCTGCAGCTTTTTTCAATTCCTATGCATCGGCTCCTCCGTATCAGATGCTGATTGCAACCAGTTAGAATGCTCTCCACGGTACATCTGACTGAAATTCACTGGGTTAACAATTGCAAACTGTGTATTTGCTGTTACTAGACTGTAAAACTGACAGCAGCTTCTGAACTATGCACATATATAGTTCAGCGAGGGAAACCAAAAGCTGCTGTTAGTAATTCCAATCTGCTCCACAGCATTCATTGCTTTAAAATCCTCTTCCAGCATGGCATTCCTGAATTAGTGAAATTGTTGAAAACTTCAGTTCAAGATTCAAGTACATTTATTATCAAAGAATGTATAAATTATACAACTTTGAGATTTGCTTGTTCACAGGTAGTCACAGAGAAAGAAACTCGAAAGAACCCATTAAGGAATAAAAATAAAAAATAAAAGGCCTACACTTGATGTGCAAGAGAAAGACAAAAAAAAGATCATGCAAACAATAGTATTCCCAACTCCCAGTTAGTAATTCCTTACTAACTGTTCCTGCAGTAAACCAAACTAGAACATTAGGTTTTGTTGCATGAGCTTATAACAATGTTCTCTTTTTTGTTAATGCTTAGCAAACTTTACCAGTAAATAACTAATTTTAGTGTGCAGATATTTCTAAGTATAGGATGTAGGCATTACTGATATCGCCCGCATAGAACTTCTATCCTTAATTGCCCTTAAACTAAGGAGACATTTAGAATCAATCATACTCTTCACTGCTATCCATATAAATAAGTATTTAAAAATTTAAAACAATGTGCCAAGATCATTTATATTTCAATCTGAATCATAACCCCGCAGCTGAAAAATTTTTTGAAAATTGCTTTCTACTGGCTGGCTTGCTATCTGGAAGAATTCTTTAATTTGATTGGCTGGTTGTCAGGTACTGCCAAATACTGGCTTGAGTTTAGAAATGGAAAGCTCAGTGCCACAGAGATTGTCAGATGTTTACTGAGAGTTTACTTCAAGACCAGTGGCTGCCAACCACAAAATTTTGGGCTAATTTAATTTTTAATGCACAGCTTCACATTGATCTCCACAGAACTGATAACCATCACCCTCGCCCTCAAATTCCATCAAGCATTTAAAGTTCAAAGTAAACTTGTTATCAAAGTACATGTATGTCACCATATACAACCCTGAGGTTCATTTTCTTGTGGGCATATTCAATAAGTCCATAATAGAATCAATGAAAGACCTCACCAACTTGGGTGTTCCACCAGTGTCCAAAAGACAACAAGCTGTGCAAGTACAGAGAGAAAGAAAAAAACAGATAAACAGGTAGACAGATAAATAAATAGATAGATTCACATGCATTCAGTGTAATTTTTCTGCTGTCCAGACTTCAGAGCCTTCAGTCAGGTCTGATGCTGCGTCAGCCACATTTCTGTTCGAACTCCTCAAAGATTAGATTTTTCGTAGGACAATTAAACTGCAAAAATCTGAATGTCTGGTAAACTGTTTCTTCTTCAGTGAGGTCTTTCTCGCTTCCAGCTCAGAAATTCCAAGACCTAATTCTTGTACCTAATTTAGAAGTATATAATACTTACTCATGAGTTGCAAGTATGGAAAAATGTTCTATTTTGGAGCATAATCTTAATGAGGATTTAAAAAGGCATTTATCCTGCTGTTCCTGTTTGCTTTCCATCTTATCTGTTTATCTTATCTTGAAGGAGTTTTGATACCACTTTGAATACCTTACTTTTGGGATTGCTCACTGCATAAACAATAAAACAGACTGTAAGTTCAAGCTACATATTCGAGTATAGCCTATGACCAAGCACATAGAACAGATGATAAATTGCATGTGGTACTGCAACAAAGATCAACTGGAAGTTTTGAAAGGATTTACATGTTTTGTTAAAAATGCTAGGAAAGCAATCTGTTAAGTTTTAGTTCTAAATTCCATTATTCCAAATCACAGTATAATTGTTTCAAGTTGTGTAAAACAGAGATTTTCAAATTAGGTCTGGGTGGTTATGTCCATCTGGGACTTGGTATTTTGCTTGCTGCAAGCTGTTTTTTTTTAAATATAACCGCACCATTCAACATCTTATTTGCATCAGTGGGCAAAAAATATACAGTATCTATGATCTTTTACTGACAGCTGTGCAGTGTCCATAGTGAGAACCCTATGGTCATCTAGGATTCTTCTGCCAGATTTCAGATGAAGTGTCCCAGATCCTCTGTCAATGCTTCTAAGATGTTCCACGCAAGATAAAGCCTTCATAAATAAAATCACTCTAGCTCCCACTCAGTCATAGATGTTGATTGGAACTAGGCTCTGAAACCATGGTAGCCAGTTCCACACAACATGAGCCATCCCTTAGGAATATCCTCAGTGCCATTCCACACCACACAGTACAAGCTGCTCCTACCCACTCTCCACTTCCTACCCTTATCTGCCATTGGGACGTGCCATGGTAGTCGCTTCTATGACCTAACAGTGGGGAGGCATGGTGGTGGTCTCTCTAAGTGAGAGTCTTTACCCTTTACATTGGGGACCAGCAGTGGAGGGTGTTGCATAGAATAGTGTCACACTATGTTAACTTGGTTCAAGGCCTCCCTGGGCTGTTTGCCAGTTTTTACAGCCTAGAGAAATCTGTGTTCTATGTTTACATGGAATGTGAAAGGTTGCAGTCCCCAAATGAGTGCTCAAAGCAGCTGGTAAGTTCTGGTGCACGTCAGCCCCAGAATTTTGGCGCCAAGTGTGTGGGAGTGGGGTCAGTGGTAAGTGAGAGAAGGGTGGTGGAGGGTATGTGAGTAGCTCTCTTCATTGGTCAACTCCTGGTCCTGGTTAAAAAGGCCATTCACAGGTTCAGGCAGTGGGCCACTGCAGGGCTGTCTGAACTGACTGCTTGCCAAGGATATGTTATGTCAGGGTATTCTTGGAGAGAATGCACGCAGAGCTGCTGACTCATCAGACGACTTTCTGGCCTGATGGGGGTTGGAGTACATCCAGGATGAAGGATAATAATGTTTTAATTTGAAAATCAAGCAAATATTCTGAATATGTAAATAAATCTTCAATGTAAAAACAATAAATTACTAATGTTTCTTCATAATCATCTGTAGGTTCTGAAGTTATTCAATGTGAACATACTATATCTGTTTTATAATATTTCAGATTGGATCCTGAAAATTAGATGAAGAAAGAAACTCTATTTTTTATAGGATATAACATTCATGGAAGTGCAGGTTGAGTACCTTTCACCCAAAAATCTATAATCCAATAAACATCAAAATCCGAAATTTTTTTTGAGTGCTGACATGACGTCAGACATGGAAAGCTCCATAGGGCATGGAGAAGGTTCCAGGCAATGCGCAAGTCTTTGTGACCACAGACAGTTCTGAGAAGTGACCTCACATATGTAACGAAAAAAGTTAATGAAAAATAGAACACTGCATTAAGCAAAAAATGAAGGTGTCGATTGTGTATTGAAAGAGGGGATTCATCAGCGTCAGAGTGAATGTGTGCCACTTAACAGCATGCTGATCATGAAACAAGTAAAGATCTATCATGACAAACTGAAAATTGAAGGTATTTGTGAATATTCAGCCCATTGGTTGCAGAAATTTAAGAAAAACCATGGCATTACATTTTAAAGCGTCTGCTGAACACATAGCAGCAGAAAAATTCATTGATGAGTTTGCTGAGATTGTCGCCAATGAAAACCTACCAGAACAAGTCTACAATGCTGATTGCTGATATATAAAACCTACAGATAGAGTGTACTGTAACCTTTTAATCAAAACACAGCATTGGTGATGGAGAGTGAAAGCTTGCTGGTGTATGTAGTTGTCCAACAGCTGATTCAGGTATTCTGTTGCTGCTGTGTTGCTTCTGTTACCCTGCACGCATTATATTTTCATCATATTAATGGCATGCAATAATTTTTACTGTAAGTACATATGTGTGATGAACAAGGGTGAGACAAAGACTGCTTACCAGTAGCACATAAATTCAGGGTCAGGAATGATGGTGATCCCAAATTATCTCATTATATATTCCAAAATTTAAAAAAATCCAAAATTCAAAATACTTTCAGCCCCGACATTTCAGATAAGGAGTACGCAACATGTATTAATAAATGAGTGAGCAAATTGATTTACTACCTTTCAGTTTGAGCAAGTTATAATAAAAATGTGCTGTATGCAATTGCTGGATTTCCATTACTATTATTTTGCAGGATACAGGTTTGAATTTTTTTGATAGGTTTGTCAATTTTAGTGCCAGTGCGACAGTTACAGCATTTAATATCTGTATGTCTTATGTGCAGCTTGCACATAATCACCTGAGAAACCCCTCAGGAAATATCAAGGTATTTCACAGCAATCTTTATCCGATGTAGTTTGTTCCAGCAACTAAGGAGGTGCAGCAACCAATCCATGTGTCTGTAAAGGTAGTCCCGTATACGTAAATGAGACAGTTTATTGGATTAATTGGTTGATGGAGACACGTTGCACAGTGATGCAGCTAGTAGAACTTCTACCCCACATCTCCAATAACCTGGGTTCAGATCTTGACCTCCATTGCTGCCTGTGAAGATCTTGTCTATTCTCCCTGAGAATGCAGGGGTTTCTCTGCGATGCTCCTGTGTCTTCACACAACCGAAGGACACGTGAATTGGCCACTGTAGGTTTGAACTTCTACTGAGAATTGATGGAGAATGGTGTGAGATCAATGTAGAATTAGGGTAAATGGCACATGATAGTTGATACAGATTCAGTGTGCCCAGGTGAGCTGTTTGCATACTGTAAGATTCTATAGTTTCTCTCCTCAAGTAACAACAGAGAATCCTATTTATTTAGCAATACAGTGTGGAGTAGGTCTTTCTGGTTCTTTGAGCTGTGCTGCTCCAGCAGACAATGACAACCCTGATTAAACCTAGCCTAATATTGGGACAATTTACAATGACGAATTAACCTACCTGGTACGAGTTTGGACTGTAGGAGGAAACTAGACACCCATGAAAAACCCACATATTTCATGGGGAGGACGTACAGAGACTCCTTACAGACAGCACTGCAGTGGAACTAAGATCTGTAATGGTGTCGTGCTAACTGCAACACTACCGTGGTTTGCAACTGAACAGATAATTAGAGAGTTTGCTTTAATGTCTAAAATTTGACATCTGTAACAAAGCAGCCTCCCCCAGACATGCAATGAATATCTTGAATCACTGCATCACTGCCATCTTTCAAATACATTCGTATTGTTCCCTGATAAATCTAATCAGAGCCATCTGTTCTTCTTCACCTGAAACTGTAACAAAGGGACCAGAATGAACATTTTGTCTCTCTTTCAACCATGTTCTCATCTTCTGCAGCTGCATTTTGTCAGTCTTCAATCTGAGTAATCTGATACGTTTTCTTTTCAAGATTTACTTAAAAGACAACATGTTCTAAAGCTAGTACTAATGCCAAATGTTTGGATCCTATCAGCGAAGGATTTACACATAACAAATTCGTTTTTCCTATAATCAGTAATAAATATGTTGTAAGTCATTGTTTCAGAAATGTATTTGTAGAGGAAGACCACGTCTTCAATGGTATATCATGTTACCTGTTACACTGTTATTTTGATCAGCATTGACACTCAACAATTCAGGAACAGTTTCTTCCCCTCTGCCATCTGATTTCTGAATGGACATTGGACCCATGAACACTACTTTGATATTTTTAATTTAATTTTTGCACTACTTATTTAATTTAACTGTTTATATATACATACAGTTAAATTGAATATATATGTACACTTACTGTTATTCACAGTTTTTTCTCTATTATTATGTATTGCATTGTGCTGCTGCTACAAAGACAACAGATTTCTCGACATATACAGATGACATTAAACCTGATTCTCAGCCTCATTGACCTCAGGCTAAATCACTTATCCCAATGCACTGGAATAAATCAAGTTTAATGTGAATTCAACTTGTCCAAATGGTCAAATGCTACTCAATTTAGTAAAGTTATTCTGCTGCAAAGTACACCTGTCTGCAATATCCCTACGAAATTCTGCCACTGTCTGTAAGGAGTTTGTTCGTTCTCCCCAGGTTTCCTCCGGGTGCTCTGGTTTCCTCCCACATTACAAAGGGAAAGTAGGTTAATTGGCCCATGGGTGTAATTGGATGGCGTAAGCATATTAGGCCTGAAGGGCCTGTTACTGTACCATGTCTCTAAATACAATAAATAAATAAACTGTAAAATATTCCAAATCCACTGGCTGAATAAGATATTCAACTCTAGATCAATCATGTGTCTTTAGCTTGACACAGTAATTCCTGTTCCTTTCTCACAGAAGCCATCTCTGCTGCTCAGTCTTTCCACCAATTTTATTTTCAGGTTTTCAGTATTTGCATTTTATCTTTATTTTTTTTAGGACTGAGTAATTATCGCAACCATTTTACCAAGTACCATAATTCTGATACAAATCTTTACTGTCCAGGAATGGGAATACAAGAAAAGCAGAATATGTTTACAAATAACAATGGCAAATCATTTGCATATTTATTAGTGGTAAATGATTTATAAACATTTTTAGAAAAATATTCCACTATTCTATTGTTGTATGTTGACGAGAAATATTTAATATTTCTGGTGTCTTCCCCTTCCTTCCCAGTTCTGATGACTGTGTGGCTAGACACAACTCAAGCGCCATCTGATGACACTATTGTTGGCAGAATTTCAGATGGAGACAAGAAGGCATACAGAGGCAAGGTATATCAGCTGGTTGAGTGGTGTCACAACTAGGGTTGACAATTGTCCCGTATTAGCCAGGACATCCTGTATATTGGGCTAAATTAGTTTGTCGAATACGGGACCGCCCTTGTCCCGTATTCCCCCCACTAAGGTAGAGCGTTGCTATGAAACTGTTCATAAGCCGAAATGGCGTAAAGCAAAGAAGCAATTACCATTAATTTATATTGGAAAAATTTTGAGCGTCCCTAGACCCAAAAAATAACCTACTAAATAACACATAAAACCTAAAATAACACTAACATATAGTAAAAGCAGGAATGATATGATAGATACACAGCCTATATAAAGTAGAAATAATGCATGTACAGAATAGTTTCACTGAATAGAATCAGGAAGATTAAGCCAAAACTGACTTGTAGAAAAAAATCGGCATGTACACGCATGCGCACATCACGTACGTGCACGTGACACATGCGCACACAGGTGCCCACCCAAGGCTTCATGGTCATGGTAGTCTTTCTCGGGGTAAACACAAGTGTCCCGTATTTGACTGCTACTCTTGTCCCTTATTTGGGAGTGAGAAAGTTGGCAACCCCAGTCGCAACAACAACCTTGCAGTCACCGTCAGTAAGACCAACGAACTGGTTGTGAACTTCAGAAGGGTAGGATGAGGGAACACACGCCAATCCTCGTAGAGGGATCAGAAGTGGAAAGAGTGAGCAATTTCAGGTTCCTGGGTGTCAACATCTCTGAGGGCCCAACATATCGATGCAGTTGCAGAGAAAGCACGACAGCAGTTATATTTCATTAGGAGTCTGAGGAGGTTTGGTATGTCACCTAAGACACTCGCAAATTTCTACAGCTATACTATGGAGAGCATTCTAACTGGCTGCATCACCACACGCTATGGGTTGGGGGGGGCCATTGCACAGGTTCAGAAGTAGCTGCAGAAAGTTATGGGCAGAAATTATCTGGTTCATTAACAGGGAAATATATTTTTTATTCTGATAAAAGTAAATCATTAAGAAATGATGAATGCACACAACAGGTACAGAATCAGAAATCAGGTTTATTATCACCAGCATGTGACGTGAAGTTTGTTAACTTAGCAGCAGCAGTTCAATGCAATACATAATCTGGCAGAGAGAGAGAGAAAAAAATAAAATAAAACATAATAATAATAATAATTAAACAATCGATTACCTATATTGAATAAGTTTTTTAAAACGTGCAAAAACAGAAATACTGTATATTTAAAAAACCGTTTAAAGGAGATGTGCAAGACAATTTTTTTACGCAGAAAAATTTGGGTGTCTGGATCGTGCCGAAAGTGGTGGGGGATGTAGATACACTAGAGATGTTTTAAGAGGCATTTAAACAGATACAGGAACATAGAGGAAATGAAGAGAAAAGGACTATGTGCAGACAGAAGGGATTCATTTAATTTGGCTTATTACTTATTGATTTTTTGATATACAGCATGGTAATAGGGCCTTCCAACCCAACGAGTCGAAACTGCCCAATTATATCCATGTGACCAATTAACCTACTAACCCATATGTCTTTGGACTGTGGGAGGAAACCAGAGCACCCAGAGGAGACCCACATGGTCATGGGGAGAACGTAAAAACTCCTTACAGACAGCGGTGGAATTGAACCCCGGTCTGCTGTAATAACATTACAACAACCATTATTCTACCCTGCTGCTTCATGAGCAGAGGAGATATCTAGGCTGAAGGGCCAGTTTGGGCCATGTTGTTCTATGTTCTAAATAACAACTTTTCCATTCTCTTTTAACTTGCCGATGTACCAAATTATCCAAAGGCAAGGAAAATAATGGAAAGAGGTGTATCAGATTGCATGGTGTGTTACAGAAAGATATGTACTCATTTAAAACATTTGTACCACAAAATTGGTTTAACTCCCCTAGCGTACTGGAACCAGACAGTACAAGTATTTTACCATTTCATTACCATTTGCTATCAGTCCACTGAACAAGATACATTTTAACTCCCTCACCAACTGTCTTTCATTGAGTGTGTGTATATATATGTGTGTGTGTGTGTGTGTGTGTGTGTGTGTGTGTGTGTGTCTGTGTAGAAACACTCATTACTGTGCAAAAGTCGAATTATATAGCCGTCACATATATAACTGGTGAGCCTAAGACTTTTGCACAGTACTGTAGTAATTTTATGTATTGTACTGTGCTGCTGCCACAAAAAAAATTCATGACATGTGTGAGTGATGATAAACGTGATTCTGATCTGGTCTCTGTTGTGGACTGAGAGTGGGAAGGGAACAGGGAGAGGGGAATCGTGGTTGGGAAAAGGAGAAGGAGTGGGAAGCACCAGAGAGACATTCTGTAATGATCAATAAACCAATCATTTGGATTTGAATGAACTGGCCTGGTATCTCAGGGCTGGGATTATCTGCACCCGTGCAGCCCCGGCCCCTGGCACTCCTTCTCTGCCACCTGTCCCACGATGCTCTCATGGTGCTCCACCCTCACCATTCCCAACATTCTTTGCTCCTGCCAGATTTTCAAACTCTCTCTCCGCTCCAATCGGGCTGAGATCCTTTGACAGAAACATCGACTGTACTTTTTTTCACAGATGCTGCCTGACCTGCTGTGCCCCTCCAGCATTTTGTGTGTGTTTCTTGGACTTCCAGCATCTGCAGATTTTCTCTTGTTTGTAATCAAGAATCTATCAACCTCTGTTTTAAATATACCCAATGACTTGGCCTCCTCATGAAATTCCTCCTCAGCGCCATTTTAAAAGGACGTCCCTCTATTCTGAGGCTGAATCCTCCAGTCTAGACTCTCCCACCATCCTCTCCACATCCACTCTACCAAAGCCTTTCAACATTCGATAGGTTTCAATGAGACTCCCCCCTCATTCTTCTGAGTTCCAGTGGGTAGAGGCCCAGAGACATCAAATGCCCCTCGTATGATAAGCGTTTCATGATCCAGCACTGAACCCTCTCCAATGTCAGCACATCCTGTAAATGATTAGATACACTTGTTTTTATTTTACTGAGGTAAGTCGCCAACTCATTAAACTTCACCACATGCCTATCTTTTTCTATTTATATTTATTAAGTCGGAAGAAAAATATATTATCATTACAATATTAGTACCAAAAATGAATGTGCTTTATAAATGTGTGTCAGCTTTATAAAGGTCTTTTCTTGCATTCAAGCAGCAAAAGATAATTTAGGATTATTAATTTTTGCAGCGCTTGCTGCACTTCTGGCAGGAGAACATAAAGTAATATTAGCGTACGCCATGCCATGTAAAGATCTAAGAAGCTTGCTGCTTAACACGTACAACACAGACCTGATAAACTGAGCTAAGTGTGTATTTCTGAATATAGTCTTATAACATCAGTTTTCAATTTAAAAAATAAGATTTAAAGGTATCAAAGCTATGGTTTCTTTCCAACATTGCCTGAAGCTGCTTAACCCTAATCAATCAGCGCCATCTGTTAATTAAGACCCATTTGATGTAATGGGTCAAAAATGAACCAAAGAACAAAAGTCTCCAGCAACAAATTGGCCATTATAATTACTCAAACAGCAGTCTAAATTCATTTCTTGTTTATCTTGTTAACAAAACAAAAGGGGATTGTTCCTTTTACAATGAGAAATTCACTGAGCTTATTTCAATGTTTTTGTTTTGTTTTGGAGTCTATTACATGTTTGAGGATCCATTGCCATATCTTTGAGTTTATTTCTGCCTTGAAAATTAAAGATAATTGACAAGGTTTTTTACCATTTTTGCAGTGGAAGGTGTCATCCATAAACCAGTCAACGATTTGTAAAGGGACATGTATACCTCTCAAAATCGTCTGGAAGAAAATAATTCAACAATAGGGGAAGATGGTATCGGGCTAAAACTACGCAAAGTACAAGTGTGTGTATGCGGTGCAAATGATTCACTGCACTAGAATATAGGTGTGCATTCATATGCAAATGATTCGCTACACTAGAATACAGGTGTACATTCATATGCAAATGATTCACTGCACTGGAATACAGGTGTGCGTTCATATGCAAATGATTAGCTACACTAGAATACAGGTGTGCATTCATGGTGCAAATGATCAGACACACTAGAATATAGGTGTGCATTCATAGTGCAAATGATTCACTACACTAGAATACAGGTGTGTATTCATGGTGCAAATGATCAGACACACTAGAATACAGGTGTGCATTCATATGCAAATGATTAAGCACACTTATTTTTATTTTATTAAGATACAGTGCAAAATAGGCCCTCTGGCCCTTTGAACCGCATCACCCAGCAATCCCCTGATTAAATCCCAGCCTAATCACAGGACAATTTATGATGACCAATTGATAGGTCTTTGGTTGGTGGGACGAAACCCATGTGGTCATGGGGAGAATGTGCAGACATCTTTCAGGCAGCGGCGGGAATTGAACCCATGTGGCTGGTACTGTAAAGCGTTGTGCTAACCATTAGGCTACTATGCCATAAATGATTAGATCTACTAGAAGACAGATGTGTTGACACAGTGTAAATGATTGGATACACTTTCCTAAAACTGTCCTGTCTTCTGCTAAGTCTGTGGAGTCAGGAGAAGCTCCTTTGGTCAGTTTTGAAAGAGTCAGATTATTCCAACAGAGATGCCTTGAGGATACCAGGCTTTATCACAAGAGAATTACAATCAGGAAGGAAGAAGGGTTATCAGCTTTGACAGGATATTTCCCTTAAAGTTTTGTCATCTGACATTCATTGGTGAAACACGATTTTTCTGTATTAGAGAGACGTTGGAGGAGACAGAGCACGAAGGTGTGTACAGTCCAATAGTGAATGATCGTCTTAGTCACTCTGTTTGTGATTGCGAGACCCAGGTGGTCATTGTGAATGCAGAACGCTGAAAGTCTGATTTACTGATTAATTTGCAGACAACAGAGTGCTGGGTGGCTTTGGTCGTAGTGAGGACTACGCCTCGAGCTGCAGTGTCCACTGCTTACAGCTGCCCAGAGGTGAGGTGTTGGAGTCGGTGTGCTCCACCAGACTGCATGGAGCCGGTGCTGTCCCCTCCACCCCCCGGTGTTCATTATGCAGAACATAAGCTGTACTGTGCACGACTGCAGGCTGCTGGAACATGCATGGACTCGGGGTCTTTGACTGTATAGTCTTTTGTGTGACTGGATTTTACTGATATCTTATATGTGCCATATCTTGTTGTGTATGTGCTTTGCACCTTGGCCACATAATAATGTTTGGTTTGGCTGTATTCATGGGTATTCACGTATGGGCAAATGACAATTAAACTTGAACTTGAAGCTAAGATGCCTAGCAAGAAGTTGTGTGACAGCAGTGGGGGCTGTAGAGGGGCAACTTCACGTCCCTGGGCACTGGGGTTAGTTGTGCAGCAGAGCAGGGATACTGAGCAAACTCATTCTGTTGGGATGATGTTTGTGGGCAGTTTGAGCTACGTGTGCACGACAATGATCAGCCACTTCTCGGCATCACTGCAAACATACACCCATGGCTGGGTGGGTACAGCTAAATGTACCATGTCGAAGTGAATGGCTTTTGATAATTATTTTGTCATCCTGAAACTATCCTCACTCCCCCTCCTCCCTGCTCCCACTTAAACTAAACTCTTGGCCAAGGGTTTTAGGATCAGAGCCGTGGGATCTGTTATTTCTGCATTGGGACGATGCCCATGTGGGCTGAAATGATTGTCTCTGGACAGTGGGTGGGGTTCTGCCATTGCCAGTGTGGTGGGGTCTGACTATGAGTAGGGCCTCAGGGTGGATAGTGCAAGGCGCAACCAGCACCCTTTGCACACTCCTCACAAGCCAAGGTCATGGCTGAGGGAAAGGCACACACAGGCTACATGGATAACTGCTTGCTCTCCATATTGTACTGCCCAGCCTTGGGTATCTGGACACCTAGGACACAGCATCCATGCTTGACCCTGACCAACAGAGGCCTACACTGTACCATATTCCCCTGCTTAGAGGCTGCCTGACTTGCTGAGCTCTTCCAGCATTTTGTGTGTTGTTGTAGAATGAAGATGTTTGGTAAATAGATGAGTGACAAAAGGAATTTTTTTTTATCTCAGGTCTGAAGGGAATTGTCTGTTGGAATAATGGAGGCAGATTCATGTGGAGCTTTCACTCAGGAGTGTTTGTGTTCCCAGTGGGTCCCCAGGAATGGGGCACTGTTTAGAAGCAGTGCAAGTGACCACCAGATGCAGTGCAACATTTGCAAGCTTAGTGGTGTCAGCTGTATAGCTGGACTCTTTAAAAACTCACTTTTGTTCCTCAAACACACTTTATTTATTTGTGCTCAGATCCTGTTACGAAAATGTTCTGAAATCTGAAAAGAAAAATGCTATTTTTATACAACCTTAATTAGCAGTAATGGATAATGTCCACTTGGTAAACTGTGTATATTCAAATTCCTTACTCATAATATCAATCACCATTCACAATACAGGTGTTAAAAGTCAGTATAAACAACAACCGATGATACTTTGAAGTTAGTAAAGCAATTCTCCCTTAGTTGGTGTGTGGCTTACATACTTCGATTGTATCTGTAGCTTGTCTCCTTATGCCAAATTGCACTGGTCCCCTGCTGTGCAAGGGGAAGCTGGGCTCTACAAAGACTTTTCTTCAAAGAATTTCCTTGCCTGGACATTATTTTAACCCTTGTCTTCCCATAATTTCCACACTGGGACATCGGGAGTCAGGATGCAAGGAGTGGGACAGGAAACTCCTGTGAGAATGTAGTCAAGGAGTCAGCAGGGAGAGGGACAGACTTCACAGGAGGTCTTCAGTAACATCACTGTGTTTTCCAGGGGACTGCAGGAAATGGAGCAGTGTTCACAAGAAGCCACCCCAGCTGTCATTTTCATGATCCATTTATGTGTCTCCTTGCAATATTTCACTTTATTTCTCAATTCAAGGTTGAATTAAACTAGGATAATCCAAAATATTTTGTGCAATGTCATAACCATTGCCTTGTTTCCGAGCACATCTCAGCAGTCAATCTCCCTTAATCTCCCTTAACTCCGTTGATAGTGAGAATAAACAGTCTCACCGCTACCATTCCCAAGGTCACAGATCCAGGTCACCATGGAAACCAGTTATTGTTTTCACCCTCATCACATCATTGCAACCCAGCCAATGAGCAGGGCTTTTACTAAATATGGAGATGTTGAGATCTGACCACTCAGGGAGAGGTCAAAGCCTGACCTCACAAGGTCACTGTCACACTAATGGGACACATCACAATGAGATGTAATGTCACAGCAGGTTTCAAACTCTGGTCACCTAGATACCAGAGGCATATCAACCCCTCAGTGCAGCTGGAGGACAGTCTGCTGATCTGGAGGCTGGTGTAGACATGATGTGTTCAGATACCTCTCTCTGGGCTGCAGATTCCTCTGATCCTCGGATGGTGATGTCAGGATTTGACTGGTCAAAGTGACAAATCTGGTCTTTGGATCTCCCAGCTCACTAGCATTCCCAACGGAGCAGTACTGATCGAGTCAGAACCTGGTGAATACAAACCTATAGCACCACCACCAGCCAAAAGGTCTCATTTTGGACTCTAGAATTATTCTTTTCAGAAAGATTTCATTGTGATCTTGACTACATTTCTTGGACTGTATTTTCTGTTTTAGAACTCTAACACTGGAAAGGGTGAACACAGGAGACTGTGGAGAAGAACACGTCCTGTTTTTAGGGTTAAGTATTTGAGAGAGAAAGAGCTGGAGAAGTGGAAGAAGAGGACAGAGACAGACATGGAGGATCTATGGAGTATTCATTATAGTAGCACCATGATGGATGAAAGGCCTCATCCTGAGAATCAGAATCCTGATCCTTGGTGGGATTCCATCCCAACCTTGACTGACTTTCCTGGACTAAATCTTCGACATTGAAACTCTAAAGAGAAAAGAGGCAGATGTGGAGAATAGTGGAAGATATCTGAAGGAGAATGAGGAAACCTGCACCAGGTGGAGAGACACCCTGAGAGAGAACTGCAGTAACAGTGAGACAAAGTACTGATTCTTTCCATTTCTTTAGGGGAAAATGAGTAGAGTGATAGTCTTTGGGAGGGATGATAGAGTAGCTGTTGAGATTTGGAAGATCGGCTCATGGTAGACATGGCTAATGACTACATTGGGTCCACTCTCCTTGTTGATCCTGGGTCATTGCTAAGGAGCTTCTCCTAGGTTGATGAAAACAAAGGCCCTTCAGTGATGTCAGATGCTCCCCTTGAGCTGGCAAAGTTGTTGCCATTGTCCAATTGCAGAATGGGGATCCTGTCACATTTCATCCTGCTTCAAAATCTAGAAATGTAAACGGTCTTGTAGTTTTAATCTGTCGTTTGTTTTCTGTGTTAAAGATTTGAGGGAGAGTGCAGATGGTATATTTAGTTTGTGAATGACACCAAGAGTGGTGAATGGTGACTGTGAGAGTCATTTAAGGTTACAATGGGATGGAGACCAGCTGAGAAAGAGGGCTGAGGAATGGCAGGTGGAAGTTAACTGGGACAAGGACAACATGATAGATTTTGGGAAGTTAAACCAGAACAAGACATATAAAGTGAATAACAGGGCTCAAAGACAGTTGTAGAACAGAGAGACTGAAAACGGTGACACAGGTGGACAGGGTGGTGAAGAAGGTGTGGACGGGTTCCTGTGCTGTGTATCTCTGTGTGAAAGGCCCTGTGGTTGTTTAGTTGTAAACTGGTGAATTTACGTTTGCTCTTTCTTCTCCCAGAGGACAATGACTGCTGGAGACCAGGGCGTCTGGGTGAGAGCAGGGAAACGGAGGCTTTCACCTCGAGCCAGTGATGGAACCGTGAGCAACCTGTCCACCATACAAGCCCAAGACAGCAGGTCCTGACTGCAATCGAACTGATGCTTCTCAGATCAATCTCTCTATGTGCCATCCACATCTCAGTGCTGACTCGACAATCACTGGCACTCCCTTCCACAGGTCAACTGTGTGAAACCACCTTTCACATGTCAGGACTATTTGACGTAGTGCGCCAAGGTTTAAAAGCAGACCACCATATACAGTGGCCATCGTTGTAGCGGCCATCGTCGGAGTGGACTGAGTCACAGTGGGACGGCTTTGGCTCAAACAGGCTTCGGCGAGAACAGGTAGAGGCCAGGGTAAGTTCCGGCAAGTTTTTTATTCAGATTGTCTAGCGTAGAGAGAATGCCAGGCAGGATGTTGGAATGCTCCTCTTGCAGGATGTGGGATAACAGGGAGCCCTCTGGTGTCCCTGACAACGACGCTTGCAAGAAGTGCATCCAGCTGCAGCTCCTAACAAACCGCGTTAGGGAACTGGAGCAGGAGCTGGATGACCTGCGGATCATTCGGGAGAATGAGGAGATTATAGATAGTAGCTACAGGGAGGTAGTTACGCCAAAGGAGCAGAGGACAGGAAATTGGGTCACTGTCAGGCGAGGGAAGAGGAAAGGGCAGGCAGAGCAGGGTTCTCCTGTGGCCATTCCCCTCAACAACAAGTATACCGCATTGGATACTGTTGGGGGGGATGACTTACCTGGGACTAGCTGCAGTATCCGGATCTCTGGCACTGAGCCTGGCTCTGCAGTGCAGAAGGGAGGGTGGAAAAAGAGGAGAGCGGTAGTGATAGGGGACTCGATAGTTAGAGGTGCAGATAGAAGGTTCTGTGGTAGTGACAGAGAATCCAGGACCTGCCTCCCGGGTGCCAGGGTCAAGGATGTCTCTGATCGCTTGCATGACATTCTGAAGTGGGAGGGTGATCAGCCAGATGTCATGGTGCACATCGGTACCAATGACATAGCAAGGAAGAGTGAGGAGGTCCTGGACAGTGAGTATAGAGAGCTTGGTAGGAAGTTGAAAAGCAGGACCTCGAGGGTGGTAATCTCAGGATTGCTACCTGTGCTACATGCCAGTGAGGGTAGGAATAGGATGCTCTGGAGGATGAACAAGTGGCTGAGGAACTGGTGTAGGGGACAGGGTTTCAGATTTCAGGATAATTGGGACCTCTTCTGGGGCAGGTGGGACCTGTACAAGAGAGACAGGTTACACTTGAACTACAGGGGGACCAATATCCTTTCAGGGAGGTTTGTTAATGCTATTGGGGAGGCTTTAAACTAGATTTGCAGGGGGATGGGAACCAGAGTGCCAGAGCTAACAGTGTGGCTGGGGTGAAAATAAATGATGTTAAAAGTTCAAGCAAATCCACTAATAGAAAGGTTGTGAGTGGTGGTAAAAATCTTCTGAGGTGTATATATTTCAATGCTAGGAGTATTGCGGGGAAGGCGGATGAGTTGAGGGCATGGACTGACATGTGGAATTATGACGTTACAGCAATTAGTGAAACTTGGCTACAGGAGGGGCAGGACTGGCAGCTTAATATTCCAGGGTTCCGATGTTTCAGATGTGATCGAGGCAGAGGAATGAAAGGTGGGGGAGTAGCATTGCTTGTTAGGGAAAATATTACAGCAGTGCTCAGGCAGGACAGATTGGAGGGCTTGTCTACTGAGTCCTTATGGGTGGAGCTGAGAAACAGGAAAGGTATGGTCACATTAGTGGGATTGTATTACAGACCACCCAATAGTCAACGAGAATTGGAAGAGCAAATCTGCAGAGAGATAGCAGGCAACTGCAGGAAACATAAAGTTGTGGTGGTAGGGGATTTTAATTTTCCATATATTGATTGGGTCTCCCATACTGTTAGGGGTCTAGATGGTTTAGAGTTTGTAAAATGTGTTCAGGAAAGTTTTCTAAATCAATATATAGAGGGACCAACTAGAGGGGATGCAATATTGGATCTCCTGTTAGGAAACGAGTTAGGACAAGTGACACAAGTCTGTGTAGGGGAGCACTTTGGTTCCAGTGATCATAACACCATTAGTTTCAACTTGATCATGGACAAGGATAGATCTGGTCCTAGGGTTAAGGTTCTTAACAGGAAGAAGGCCAAATTTGAAGAAATGAGAAAGGATCTAAAAAGCATGGATTGGGACAGGTTGTTCTCTGGCAAGGATGTGATCAGTAGGTGGGAAGCCTTCAAAGGAGAAATTTTGAGAGTGCAGAATTTGTATGTTCCTGCCAGGATTAAAGGCAAAGTGAATAGGAATAAGGAACCTTGGTTCTCAAGGGATATTGCAACTCTGATAAAGAAGAAGAGGGAGTTGTATGACATGTATAGGAAGCAGGGAGTAAATAAGGTGCTTGAGGAGTATAAGAAGTGCAAGAAAATACTTAAGAAAGAAATCAGGAGGGCTAAAAGAAGACATGAGGTTGCCTTGGCAGTCAAAGTGAAGGATAATCCAAAGAGCTTTTACAGGTATATTAAGAGCAAAAGGTTTGTAAGGGATAAAATTGGTCCTCTTGAAGATCAGAGTGGTCGGCTATGTGCGGAACCAAAGGAAATGGGGGAGATCTTAAATAGGTTTTTTTCGTCTGTATTTACTAAGGAAACTGGCATGAAGTCTATGGAATTAAGGGAAACAAGTAGTGAGATCATGGAAACTGTACAGATCGAAAAGGAAGAGGTCCTTGCTGTCTTGAGGAAAATTAAAGTGGATAAATCCCCGGGACCTGACAGGGTGTTCCCTCGGACCTTGAAGGAGACTAGTATTGAAATTGCAGGGGCCCTGGCAGAAATATTTAAAATGTCGCTGTCTACAAGTGAGGTGCCGGAGGATTGGAGAGTGGCTCATGTTGTTCCGTTGTTTAAAAAAGGATCAAAAAGTAATCCGGGAAATTATAGGCCAGTAAGTTTAACGTCGGTAGTGGGTAAGTTATTGGACGGAGTACTAAGAGACAGAATCTACAAGCGTTTGGATAGACAGGGACTTATTAGGGAGAGTCAACATGGCTTTGTGCGTGGTAGGTCATGTTTGACCAATCTCTTGGAGTTTTTCGAGGAGGTTACCAGGAAAGTGGATGAAGGGAAGGCAGTGGATACTGTCTACATGGACTTCAGTAAGGCCTTTGACAAGGTCCTGCATGGGAGGTTAGTTAGGAAAATTCAGTCGCTAGGTATACATGGAGAGGTGGTAAATTGGATTAGACATTAGCTCAATGGAAGAAGCCAAAGATTGGTAGTAGAGAATTGCTTCTCTGAGTGGAGGCCTGTGACTAGCGGTGTGCCACAGGGATCAGTGTTGGGTCCATTGTTATTTGTCATCTATATCAATGATCTGGATGATAATGTGGTAAATTGGATCAGCAAATTTGCTGATGATACAAAAATTGGAGGTGTGGTAGACAGTGAGGAAGGTTTTCAGAGCCTGCTGAGGGACTTGGACCAGCTGGAAAAATGGGCTGAAAAATGGCAGATGGAGTTTAATACAGACAAGTGTGAGGTATTGCACGTTGGAAGGACAAATCAAGGTAGAACATACAGGGTTAATGGTAAGGCACTGAGGAGTGCAGTAGAACAGAGGAATCTGGGAATACAGATACAAAATTCCCTAAAAGTGGCGTCACAGATAGATAGGGTCGTAAAGAGAGCTTTTGGTACATTGGCCTTTATTAATCAAAGTATTGAGTATAAGAGCTGGAATGTTATGATGAGGTTGTATAAGGCATTGGTGAGGCCAAATCTGGAGTATTGTGTTCAGTTTTGGTCACCAAATTACAGGAAGGATATAAATAAGGTTGAAAGAGTGCAGAGAAGGTTTACAAGGATGTTGCCGCGACTTGAGAAACTCAGTTACAGAGAATGGTTGAATAGGTTAGGACTTTATTCCCTGGAGCGTAGAAGAATGAGGGGAGATTTGATAGAGGCATATAAAATTATGATGGGCATAAATAGAGTGAATGCAAGCAGGCTTTTTCCACTGAGGCAAGGGGAGAAAAAAACCAGAGGACATGGGTTAAGGGTGAGGGGGGTAAAGTTTAAAGGGGACATTGGGGGGGGGCTTCTTCACGCAGAGAATGGTGGGAGTATGGAATGAGCTGCCAGATGAGGTGGTAAATGTGGGTTCTTTTTTAACATTTAAGAATAAATTGGACAGATACATGGATGGGAGGTGTATGGAGGGATATGGTCCGTGTGCAGGTCAGTGGGACTAGGCAGAAAATGGTTCGGCACAGCCAAGTAGGGCCAAAAGGCCTGTTTCTGTGCTGTAGTTTCTATGGTTCTATGGTTCTATGGTTCCATCCTGTCCAACCTGGGCTCACACTTCTCTAAGTTTGTTTTGATGTTGATTTATGTCTAATTTAAAAGCTGCCATTTATGTGTGTTGATGGGTGTGTCATTCCGACCATTCTGATTGTTTCTGGGTGACATCTGACAATGGGTTCTCCCCTGAGTTGGATCATCACGTCCTGTCTCCGTGTCCGCACATTGGCAACAGTAACAGACCCTGCTCCGGTTCCAGACTCAGCCTGGCATTGCTCAGAGTAACAGCACTGGCACTGGAGAGATCAATTCTGGCCAATGCCAACTGCGGGCTCTCCCCTGGCACTGAGGCAAACATAAGGACTGGATAAAGCCGCTGGCCAGACAGTTGCTGCCCACCTGCCGGCCACATCATCTGGTAAACCTTGGAACACACTAGTACCAAGACCTCCTAGAAGGCAGGATGGGTCCTTGTCTGGCAACAGCTGGCTCTGAGGAGTCTCTGCCCGAATCAGGCTAGTTCCCCCAAGAGCCAACAGCTGCTGTTAGTGTATTTTTCACCAGGGTGCATATCATGCTCTGTGGTGTCTCCAACCCAGCCCTGGGCCCCTGGTCTCTGGTTGGTGCCAACTCATTTGGGGGAACCACCCTCCTGGATGGCATCCCACTCCGGGGCACCCGTGTTGTCGGTGGGTTAGGTTGTGGGGAGGGTGGTCACAGGTCTCAATTGGCCCTAAAGTGAATCTTCCCCCCACAATGCGGACCCACCCACAGCCGGTCTCTGCAATTCGTACGGGGGTCATTGGGGTTGATCCTGGGGTTGGCACACCCAGGGAGGATATATGAACCCCAGCGGCACCTATCTTGAGAGGCAGTGGCTCCTGGCGAGGGCCGAACTCCTTCAGTCTGTAATTGTGAGCTTGGAGCTGGATAGCCACCTTCATTCCTGATCCCAGGGATTCCCTCTCAGCCTTCCCTCCCTGCTGGTTCACCCAAAGGAAGCTTCCCGAGGGCTCCCGTCTTTGGAAGCCCAGTGGGAAAGTGTGTCGGTCACAACCCTCCTGTCATTTTGGCTGATGTACTGAACCAGGGTGATACAAGTCTGGAACCGAGGGTCTGAATGTCCCTCCACTCATCCTACCAATGTCTCCAATTGCACCCTCTGGCACCTCAGATCTTGCAGGTAAGTTGAAGAATCAACTGGTATCAGAGGAAGGAACGCTCTCCGAGATCAGCCACTGCAGCAGCAGCCTCCGTGAAGGAGCAAGGTCCCTCAGCCTAGTCACTACTTCACCTGCCCCTCCACCTCGGGCATTCCTCCAGGTCCTGCGCAGTGGCAGCATCAAGAAGGCCTCAAATCCCTCCGCTACTTCCTGGATAATAGACCTCACCAGTTCCCCACCACCACTACCCTCCTCCGGTTGGCGGAACTGGTTCTCACACTTAATAACTTCTCTTTAGCTCCTCCCACTTTCTTCAGACTAAGGGTGTAGCTATGGGAACTCACATGGGATCCAGCTACGTCTGCCTCTTCATTGGTTATGTGGAACAGTCTGTGCTCCAAACCTATTCTGGTACTGCTCCCCAACTTCTCCTTCGGTACATTGACGACTACATTAGTGCTGCTTCCTGCACCCATGCTGAGCTCGTCAATTTCACCGACTTTACTTCTAACTTCCACCCAGCCCTCAAGTTCACTTGCTCTATCTCTGACACTTCTCTCCCCTTTCTCGATGTCTCGGTCTCCATCTCTGGAGACAGACTGTCCACTGACATCTTCTACAAGCCCACTGACTCTCATAACGACCACAACTATACCTCTTCCCACCCCACCACATGAAAAATGCCATTCCCTATTCCCAGTTCCTCCGTCTCCGCTGCATCTGCTCTGAGGATGAGGCTTTCCGTTCCAGGACATCTCAAACGTCCTCTTTCTTTAAGGATCGTGGTTTCCCTTCTACCGTCATGAATGATGCCCTCTCCCGCTTCTCCTTCATTTCCCGCACTTTGGCCCTCACCCCATCCTCCCGCCACCACAGCAGGGACAGAGTTCCCCTTGTCCTTACCTACCACCCCACCAACCTCTGGATCCAGCACATTATCCTCTGCAACTTCTGCCACCTTCAACAGGACCCCACCACTAAGCATATCTTTCCCTCTGCACCCCTCTCCGCTTTCCGCAGAGATCGGTCCCTCCGCGACTCCCTTATCCGCACGTCCATCCCCACTGATCTCCCACCCGGCACTTATCCCTGTAAGCGTAAGTTCTACACCTGCCCCTACACCTCCTCTCTTGCCACTATTCAGGGCCCCAAACAGTCCTTCCAGGTGAGACAACACTTCACTTGTGAGTCTGTTGGGGTCATCTATTGCATCCGGTGCTCCCGGTGCGGCCTCCTCTATGTCGGTGAAACCCGACGCAGATTGGGGGACTGCTTCGTCGAGCACCTCCACTCCATACGCCACAACAGACAGGATCTCCCGGTAGCCACCCACTTCAACTCTGCTTCCCATTCCCATTCAGATATGCCCATACATGGCCTCCTCTACTGCCATGATGAGGCTAAACTCAGGTTGGAGGAGCAACACCTCATATACTGTCTAGGTAGTCTCCAGTCCCTTGGTATGAACACAGAATTCTCCAACTTCCAGTAATTCCCTCCTCCTCCCTTCCTCTATCCCTATTTCACTCCACCCCCTTCCCCAGCTCCCTCATGGTTCCGCCTCCTTCTTCTACTACCCATTGTTTTCAGGGTTATGACGTCAATGCTTCCCCTCCCCCACCCCTTTGTCTTTCAAATTACTGGTCTTTCAACTGAAGCTACAAGCATTCTTCAAATCCTTCCCCATCTTTCATCCTTCAGTCCCAACGAAGGATTCCGGCCCGAAACGTCGACTCATCGTTCCTAACTGATGCTGCCTGAACTGCTGAGTTCATCCAGCGTACTGAAAGTGTTGCTTTGATCACAGCATCTGCAGATTATTTTGTGTTTACCTTTAGGAGATCCCTCTCTGACTGTCAAGGAGCAGGGGCACGGCACACTGGTAGCATTGACTCCCGTCCTTGACATCTCCCCTTCCACCAGCCTCTCTGAGGCTGTGCTCAGACCCTGGTGTCCATTGTGCTGTACTGAACCATCCTTCCGGATTAGGAATGAGGGGCCACCTTCTCTAACCATTCACCTCTGAGACCCTGTCCAGCTTGGTCACCCAGCACCCAGCAGGTGGAGTAGGCCACAACCAGTGACCCCAAGAGGAATCACTAGGGATGGCTCAGTCCAGTGCTTGGGTCTGGGAGATCTGAGGTAGTGAAGCCCACTCATTTCATGCCTTCAGCTTGCATGTTTGTTTTATGTGGGTTTATCTGGCTCTACTGGTGAACACACCATTGGGTGATCTCATGGTCTCTGACCATACACACTATGGAAGGGTCATGCGCCCACACTGGGAATGTGTCCACAGATCTCCTGTGATGCAGCATTTGAATAAGTCGGGGTCCTGGGTGTCCAGCCTTCTCCGGGCTGGGTGCTGTGGCTCTCGGGCCCTTCAGATGCTTTGGCACTTGGGTGTGAGGACCACATTCAGGACCAGTGGGCTTCTGGGCCACTGAACGTGGATGTGATCACCTGGTACTTCCACAGGCTCGGAGAGTGAAGGGTACAATCGGCATTGTCCAGTTCCAGACTCGGGGCAGAGTTAAGTCAGCATGTCTCCAGACAGACAGTATGACCGGAGTCCAGGGCACTGCCGATGTGCTGGGACCCTCTCCCGGATCTGTCTGTCTTGGCAACCCACTGCTTCCTAAATGACAGGGTGACAATCCGCCGGGGTCAGACAATCCAACAGCTGACTCTCTCAGCTGCTCTGAGCTCCACCCTCACGAGTGGATGAACAACACAGAGGCAGTCCAGATCCCCTCTGGACTCAGGAGAGGTCACCAGGCTGAGTGAGTTGCTCACATCACCAGACAATTACCATTCTGCTCGGACCTCGGGCAGAAGGTCCACAGTTTTAAGGCGCCGGTAACCTGTCTTTGCCCCTTCTCTTGTCAGTAGAAATGTTTTCTGCTGGGCTTAATAGCTAAACCACATGTGAAGGCCAGGAGCTGGACTTGTTTGTCAGAGGCTATTTGAGGGGCATGCCATTGGGAACATTTAATAGGTAGTGGGAGCTTGCCCCATTACCATCTCTGGCTATAACAACCCTAAAGATCATGAAGTAAGATACAAAACCATGAGATATTGGAACAGAATTAGAACATCTGGCCCATCGAGTCTGCTCCGCCATTTCATCATGGCTGATCCAATTTTCCTCTCAGCCCCAATCTCCTGCCTTCTCCCCCATATCCCTTTGTGCCCTGCACAGTATTTTGATCCTGCACAGTAGACCCTTCCCCCCCCACCCCATACTGGACAGCGATACAGCCAGTTAGAATGCACTCCACAGTACATCTGTAGAAATTAGTGAGTGTCTTTGGTGACATACTAAATTTCCTCAAACTCCTAATGAAATATAGTCTCTGTCAAGCCTTCTTTGTAGCTGCATCGATATGTTGGGCCCAGGACAGATCCCCAGAGATGTTGACACCCAGGAACTTGAAATTGCTCACTTTTTCCGCTTCTGACCCCTCTATGAGAATCCCTCATCCCACCCTTTCAGAAGCCCACAATCATTTCGTTGGTTGTTGCTGCAACTCCACTCAACTAGTTGGTATATCTCACTCCTGTACGCCCTCTCGTCACCATCTGAAATTCTAGCAACAATAGTTGTACCTAAAATAAAGTAATTGAATAGATATTACGTGATTTGGCAGAACTGTTAGAAATTTTGGGAATTGTAGGATATTCCAGTAAACAGATGTACTCGGCAGGACTAAGTGAGCTCATACCGTTCTTCCTATCTGCCTCGTTATGGGGTGCAATTGTGATAAATAACAAAATCTTTAAAATAAGTAAGATATTCATGAATTTTAAATGCCGAAGTGTGTTCCTTGCAACCTGAAGATTTTTCCTGAGCTTATTTCAATGGAGGCTTTCTTGTAAAGTCACCTTACGTCTGCAGCTGGCCATGTGTCAGATTGCTGCCTGCCCTAACTAATTTAGGGCTTTTGCTAAATATGGAGATGTTGAGGTCTGACCACTCAGGGAGAGGTCAAAGCCTGACCTCACAAGGTCACTGTCACACTAATGGGACACATCACAATGAGATGTAATGTCACAGCAGGTTTCAAACTCTGGTCACCTAGATACCAGAGGCATATCAACCCCTCAGTGCAGCTGGAGGACAGTCTGCTGATCTGGAGGCTGGTGTAGACACGATGTGTTCAGATGCCTCTGTCTGGGCTGCAGATTCCTCTGATCCTCGGATGGTGATGTCAAGATTTGACTGGTCAAAGTGACAAATCTGGTCTTTGGATCTCCCAGATCACTAGCATTCCCAACGGAGCAGTACTGATCGAGTCAGAACCTGGTGAATTCAAATCTATAGCACCACCACCAGCCAAAAGGTCTCATTTTGGATTCTAAAATTCATCATGACCTCGACTACTTTTCAAGGATGGCATTTTCTGTGTTGGAACTATAACACTGGAAAAGGTGAACACTGGAGAATGTAGAAGAGAACATGTCCTGTTTAAAAGGTAAAGCGTCTGAGAGAGGAAGTGCTGGAGGTGGGAAAGGAGAGGACAGAGAAGTTATAGGAGCAGTATTAGGCCATTCATCCCATCGCGTCTTCTCCTCTATTCCATCATGGCTGATTCCGGATCCCACTCAAACCCACACACCTGCCTTCTTGCCATATCCTTTGATGCCCTGACCAATCAGGAAACTATTAACTTCTGTTTTAAATATACCCGTGGACTTGGCCTCCACCACAATCTATGGCAGAGAATTCCACAGATGCACTACTCTCTGGCTAAAAAAATTCCTCTTTACCTAAAAAGCCGCACCTCAGTTTTGAGGCTGTGCCCTCTAGTTCTGGATAACCCTACCATAGGAAACATCCTCTCCACATCCACCTTATCTAGTCCTTTCAACATTTTGGAGGAACTCAGCAGGCCAGGCTACTTCTATGGAAAAGAACCTCCTCTGGACTCTCTCCAATAGCAACTAATCCTTTCTGAGATACAGGGCTCAAAACTGTTGACAATACCCCAAGTGCGGCCTGACTAGTGTCTTATAAAGCCTCAGCGTTTTCTCCTTGCTTTTATATTCTATTTCCTATGAAATCCCAACATTGCATTTGTCTTCTTTACTACAGACTCAACCTATAAATTAACCTCGTGAGAGACTTGCATGAGTACTCCTAACTTCCTCTACACCTCTGATGTTTGAACCTTCTCCCCACTTAGATAATAGTCTTCACTGTTGTTCCTTTACCAAAATGCATTATCGTACATACCCAACTCAGTATTCCATCTGCCACTTTCTTGTCCATTCTTCCAATTTGTCTAAGACCTGCTGCAATCGCATTGTTTTCTCAGCACTACCAACCCCTCCATCTATCTTTGTATCATCTGCAAACTTGACCACAAAGTCATCAATTCTATGATCTAAATCATTGGCAAACAGTGTGAAAAGTAGCAGTCCTAATACTGACTTCTGAGTAGTCACTGGCTGCCAACCAGAAAGAGGCTCCCTTTATTCCCACTCACTGCCTCCTGCCTGTCAATCATTCCTCTATCCATGCCAGTATATTTCCTGTAACACCATAAGTTTTTATTTTGTAAAGCAGCCTCATGTGAGGCGCCTTATCAAATGCTTTCTGAAAATCCAAGTAAATGACATCCACCGCCTCTCTTTTGTCCACCCTGCTTGTTACTTTCTGGAAGAACTAAAAGATTTGTCAGGAAAGATTTCCCTTTACAGAAACCATGCTGACTTTGACTTATTTTATCATTAGTCTCCAATTACCCCGAAACCCCATTCTTAATAATAGACTCCAACACTTTCTCAACCACTGAGGTAAGGCTAACTGGCCGATAATTTCCTTTATTGCCTTCCTTACTTCTTAAAGAGTGAGTGACATTTGCAATTTTCCAGTCCTCCGGGACCATGCCAGAATCAAGTGATTCTTGTAAGATCATGACCAATGCATCCGTTATCTCTTCAGCAACCTCTCTCAGGACCCTGGGACGTAGTCCATCTGGTCCAGGTGACTTATCCACCTTAAGACCTTTGAGTTTGCCTAGCACTTTTTCCCTTTGTAATAGCAATGGCACTCACTCCTGCTCCCTGACACTCACGGACCTCTGGCACACAGCTAATGTCTTCCGCAGTGAAGACTGATGCAAAGTACTTATTAAGTTCATCTGCCATTTCTTTGTCCCCATTATTACCTCACCAGCATCATTTTCCAGTGGTCTAATAACAACTCTCACCTCCCTTTTACTTTTTATATAACTGAAAAAGCTTTTAGTATCCTCCTTCATATTATTGGCTAGTTTGCCCTTATCTTTTCCCTTCTTATAGCATTTTTAGTTGCCTTTTGTTGGATTTTAAAAGCTTCCCAGTCATCTAATTTTTGCTTCCTTATGTGCTGTGGCTTCCTTGGTTTTTCTGTAGTCCTCAGCCACGGTTGCCTACCCCTGCCATTTCTGAACATCATCTTCTGTGGGGCATATCTAGCCTGCGCCTTGTGAACTATTCTCAGAAACTTCTGCTGTCATCCCTGCCAGTATCCTCCTCCAATCCACCTGGGCAAGCTCCTCTCTCATGCCTCTGTAATTCCCTTTATTCCATTGTGCCACTAAAACATGTGACTTTAGCTTCTCCCTATCAAACTGCAGTATAAATTCAGTCATATTATGATCACAGCCTCCAAAGGGTTCCTTCATGTTAAGCTCCCAAATAAGATCTGGGTTATTACACAACACCCAATCGAAGATAACCTTTCTCCTAATAGGCTCAAGCACAAACTGCTCTAAAAAGCCATCTCATCAGCATTCAACAAATTCCATCTCTTGTGATCTGACACCAACCTGATTTTCCCAATCCCCTTTCATATTGCGGTTCCCCATTACAATTGTGACATTGCCCTTATTACATGCCTTTTCCAACTCCTTTAACAATCTTAACCCCACATCTTGGCTACTATTTGGAGGCCTATATATGATTCTATTAATGTTTTTTTTACACTTGCAGTTTCCTAACTTCACCCACAAAGATTCAGCATTCTCTGACCTTATGTCATCTCTTTCTAAAAATGTAATTCCATAGAGGAGATATAATTCCAGGACATGGAGGATCTATGGAGCATTTACTGTAGCAACATCATGATGGATGAAAGGCCTCTTCCTGAGATCCAGGAGCCTGGTTAGACTTGACTGACTTTCCTGAATTAAATCTTTGACATTGAAACTCTGAAGAGAAGAGAGACAGATGAGAATAGGGGAAGATATCTGAAGGAGAATGAAGAAACTTACACAAAATGGAGAGACTCCTCGTGAGAGAACTGCTGTAACAGGAGTTGAAGAACTGATTCCTTCCATTCCTTCAGGGAGCAATGAGTAGAGTATTGTCTTTGGGAGGGATAATAGACTAGCTGTTGGAATTGGAAGGTTGGGTCATGGTAAACATGGCTAATTTACTGCATTGGGTCCACTGTCCTTGTTGATCCTGGGTCATTGCTAAAGAGCTTGCTCCTAGGTTGATGTAGACAAAGGTCCTTCAGTGATGTCAGATGCTCCCCCTGGGCCTGCCTGAAGGCAATGCTGATTATCCAATAGGGGATCCTGTCACATTTAATACTCAGTGTTTCACCCTCTGTCGGAATCTAGAAGTGTAAATGGTCCATGTAGTTGTCCTGTTTTAATCTGTTGTTTGTTTTCTGTGGTAAGGATTTGAGGGAGAATGGAGTTGGTATAATTAGTTTCTTTAGATTAGATTAGATTATGAGGTCACTCAGTCCTCGTTAATTGTCATTTAGAAATGCATGCATTAAAAAATGGTACAACGTTCCTCCAGAATGATATCACAAGAAACACAGGACAAACCAAGACTAAAACTGACAAAACCACATAATTATAACATATAGTTACAACAGTGCAAAGCAATACCGTAATTTGATAAAGAGCAGACCATGGGCACGGTAAAAAAAGTCTCAAAGTCCCAATAGCCCCATCATCTCATGCAGACGGTAGAAGGGAGAAACTCTCTCTGCCATGAACCTCCAAGCACCACAAACTTGCCGATGCAGCACCCTGGAAGCACCTGACTGTAGCCGACTCTGAGTCCGACCGAAAACTTCGAGCCTCTGACCAGTCCCTCTGACAAGGCCTCTCTGAGCACCATCCTCTGCCGAGCGTTTCGACCCTACCCCGGCCGCCAAGCAACAAGTAAAGCCGAGGACTCGGGTCCTTCCCCTCCGGAGATTCTGGATCACACAGTAGCAGCGGCAGCGAAACAGACATTTCAGAAGTTTCACCAGATGTTCCTCCGTGCTCTCACGTCTGCCTCCATCAAATCAGGATTGTGCACGGTACCCTACTTGACAAATAACAGACATCACCACCAGAGTGGCCACTGCGAGCTGCGTTGCGCCACCATCTTCTCCTCCTGCAGAACACCAAGAATGGTGAAAGTGAGAGTCATCTAAAATAACAATGGGATGAAGACTAGCTGGGAAAGAGGGCTGAGGAATGGCAGGTGGAACTTAATTGGGACAAGGGCAATCATGATAGGTTTTGGGAAGTTAAACCAGAACAGAACATACAAAGTGAATGTCAGGGCCTAGGGAAGAGTTGTAGAACAGAGAGACCGTGGGCACAAATGCAGAGTTCTGCAAAAATATGATGCAGATAGACAGGGTGGTGAAGAAAGTGTGAACAGGTTCCCTTGCTGTGTACCTCTGTGGCTGGAGTGTAATCGGTTTTGTCATTGTCTAGTGAATTTACATTTGCTGTTTCTTTTCCCAGAGAGATATGGCTGCTGAAAGCCAGAGCATTCAGGAAAATGGAAGCTTTCACTGCATGAGCCCATGATGGAGCCGTGAGTGACCAGTCCACAATATAAGACCAGGACAGTAAGACTGTCCATTTAGGGTGTTCAACCAGAGTGCAGAAGACAACAAGCTGTGCAAATACAAAAATAAAAAAAAAAAAAAAGCAATAAATATTGAGAACATGAGGTGAAGAGTCCTTGAAAATGAGCCTATTGGTTGTGGGAAAACTTCAATGATGGGGTGAGTGAAGTTGAGTGAAGTTACCCCCTCTATTTCAAGAGCCTGATGGTTGAGGGGTAATAACTGTTCCTGAACCTGGTGGTGTGAGTCGTGAGGCTCCTGCTGGCAGCAGCAAGAAGAGAGCCTGGCCTGGGTGGTAACAGATCCTGATGATGGATGCTGCTTTCCTGCGACAGCATTTCATGCAGATATGCTCAATGGTTGAGAGGGCTTTATTTGTGATGGACTTGTCTGTATTCACTATTTTTGTTCGTTCAAAGACATTGGTGTTCCCATACCAGGCTGTGATGCAGCCAATCGATATACTCTCCACTACACATCTATAGAAGTTTGTCGAAGTTTTAGATGTCATGTCAAATCTCCACAAACTGCTAAGGAAGTAGAGGCACTGCCACGTTTTCTTCGTAATTGTACTTACGTGCTGAGCCTAAGGCAGGTCCTCTGAAATAATAACACTGAGGAATTTAAAGTTAGTAACCCCCTCTACCTCTGATCCTCCGATGAGGCCTGGCACATGGACTGTTGGTTTTTGTTAGAGATATACTGGGGTTGGTTTATATTTGACACATACCAAGATACAGTGAAAAGCTTATCCAGCGTATTGTTAATACAGATCAAATCATTACACAGTGCAGTGAGGTGGAACAAGGTAGAACAATAAAAATGCAGAAGAAGTCTAAAAGTTGCAGAGAAAGCACAGAGCAGGTAAATAATAATGTGCAAGATCACAATGAGGTAGATTGTGAGGCCAAAAGTCCATCTTGTCATACAAGAGGTCCGTTGAAGGGTTTGATAACAGTAGTGTAGAATCTGTCCTTGAGCTGGAAGGTGTGTGCTTTCAGGCTTTTGTATCTTCTGCCTGAGAAGCAACAATGTCTGCGGTGAGTGTGGTCTTTGATGATGCTGGCTGCTTCACTGAGGCGGTGAGTATAGACAGTCCATGGAGGGGAGACTGGTTTCCCTGATGTGCTGAGCTGTGTCCACAATTCTCTGCAGTGTCTTGTGGTCACGTGCACAGCAGTTGCTGTACCAAATGGGTTTGCATCCAAAAAGAATGCTTTCTATGGCCTATCAACAAAAAATTGTAACGGTCAAGACTGAAAAAAAAATACAACCGAAGGTAGTTTTAGAGGCCATCAGTTCAGTTCAGGAACACAATGGTAGTGGGGAAGAAGCTGTTGTTGAACCCTGAGGTGTGTGTCTTCAGGCCCCTAGACCTCCAACCCGATAGCAGAGTCAAGAAGAGGGTGTGGCCCAGTTGGTGAGGTCCTGGTACCAGACAGCATTTGAGGAGAGCACATGGTCTCCTGATTGTCCTGAAGAGGAAAGGGCCAGGCATCCTGCTCCCTCCCATTCAGTCCTGGACCTCTCCCAGTGGGGGAATCCTATCAGGCCAATCCCTTACTCCTTTTCTCAATGCAGCCCGATAGCATATTCTCCCTCATCTCCACGCATTTCCCTTTGATTCAGTAAACACATATGTATTCTACAATACAAAAGGACAACAAGTTAATCACAATACAGTGGATTCCAGTAACAGTGTCTATAAAAAGTATTCACCTGCCCCCCCACCCGGAAGATGCATGTTTTATTGTTTTACAACATTGAATGACAATGGATTTAATTTGGCTTTTTTGATACTGATCAACAGCAAAAGACTTTAGTGTCAAGTAAAAACAGATCTCTACAAAGTGAGCTAAATTAATTACAAATATAAAACAGAAAATAACTGATTACATAAGTATTCACCTCCTTCAAGTCCGTATTTAGCAGATGCACATTTGGCAGCAATTACAGCCTTGAGTCTGTGTGGATAGGTCTGTATCAGCTTTGCACAACTGGACGCTGCAATTTTTCCCCATTCTTCTTTACAAAACTGCTCAAGCTCTGTCAGATTGCATAGGGATCGTGAGCGGACAGCACTTTTCAAGTCAAATTCTCAGTTGGATTGAGGTCTGGACTCTGACTCCTCCGGAATTTCCCTATATTTTGCCGCATTCATTTTACCCTCCATCTTCACAAGCCTTCCAGGGCCTACTGCAGTGAAACATCCCCACAGCATGATGCAGCCACCACCATGCTTCACGGTAGGGATGATGTGTTTTTGATGATGTGCAGTGTTTGGCTTATGTCAAAGTCTGATGGCCAAAAACTCTCAATTTTGGTTTCATCAAACCGTAGAACCTTCTTCCACCTGACTTCAGAGTCTCCCACATGCCTTCTGGCAAATCCTAGCAGCAATTTCATCTGAGCTTTTTCAACAGTGGCTTTCTCTTTGCCACTCTCTCATAAAGCTGTGACTTGTGAAGCACCGGGCAACAGTTGTACGTGCAATTTCTCCCATCTCAGCCACTGAAGCTTGTAACTCTTCCAGAGTTGTCGTAGGTCTCTTGTTGGCCTCCCTCACTAGTCCCCTTCTTGCAAGGTCATTCACTTTTTGAGGACGGCCTGCTCTAGGCAGATTTATAGCTGTGCTATGTTGTTCCAATTTCTTGGTAATTGACTAAACTGTACCACAAGGGATAGTCGGTGACTTGGAAATTTTCTTGTATCCATCTCCTGACTTGTGCTTTTCAATCACCTCTTCACAGGGTTGTTCTTTTGTCTTCATTGTGTAGTTTTTGCCAGGATACTGACTCGCCAGTAGTTGGACCTTCCAGTAACAGGTGTATTTTCACTACAATCAATTGAAACACCTTGACTGCACGCATGTCTCCAAAAACAGACCTCCATTTATCTAATTATGCGACTTCCAAAACCAATTGGCTGCAGAAGTGGTCATTTAGTGTGTCATATTAAAGGAAGGATGAATACTTAAGCAATTAATCATTTTGTGTTTTATATTAGCAATTAATTTAGATCACTTTGTACATATCTCTTTTCACTTTGACTCAAAAGGTCTTTTTCTGTTGATCAGCGTCAAAAAAACCAAATTAAATTCACTGTGATTCAATGCTGTAAAACAATAAAATATGAAAAGTTCCAAGAAAGATGAATACTTTTTGTAGGCACTGTAAAAGGGAGCCATCAGGACCTATACATTTTGGGCAATTAAGGGGCTGTGCCAATTAGCCGGTTTCGTGAAAATAGTTAAAAAGGTATAAAAAATACAAACTACCGCTTAACTGAGTAACAAATTATGTATTTAACTGAAATACATAACAAATTAGAATACTATCAATACTACCACAGCTTGGACTTAACAAATGCTTCCACCAGCTGGTCAATGCACAGTTTTAAATTAGTATTCTTCCTGAGGAACATCCTGTGAACTCAGTGAGCTACTAACTTCTAAGAACAATTCATGGGAGCTTGAAAAAGAAGTATTATTGAAGAATTCAGTCAGAGTGTGTTGTGTTATGGAGACTGGCATTATCCTGTAACCCACTAGAGGTGCTGTAGGTCGATGTTACATTATGAAGTTTGATCAATGATGCCTTTAGAATGAAAACTAAACTATTTCATTCCCCTGTGTAGTTGGTAAGTTTGCCAACATTGTACGGATATATGGCCCAATGTCCAGTGATAAAATCATTTTTGGTTTGATTTTGACAAATATTTTTATCATCCTCACTCTCTTTCTGATGCTATTTAACTGGCATGGCATCGTAGCAGTTAGCACAATTGTTTACAGTATCAGGACTTGGGTTCAATCCCCACTGCTGTCCATAAGGAGTTTGTACGTTTTCCCTGTGACCACGTGGGTTTCGTCTGGGTGCTCCGGTTTCCTCCCATAGTCCAAAGACATACCGGTTAGTAGGTTAATTGGTCATTGTAAATTGTCGGGTGATTAAGCTAGGGTTAAATCAGGCGTTGGTAACTGGGCGGCACAGCTTGAAGAGCTGGAAGGACCGACTCCACACTCTATCTCAATAAATAAACAAATGAATACATTTTACCCAGTGATAGCCTTTGTAAAATAAATGTTTCCATTCTCTGGTGGTCCTGTTCTAGACCCTCAGTTGTGGCTCTAAACTATCTTCAGTCAGTTAAAACAATGCTGACGAGAACTCTTAGTGATCGTGTTACTGAGGATCCAGAGACATGAGTTTGACAGCTGGAGAATCTGGTGCCACTAGCAAGGATTGTGAAGCTACTTAACTGTTTGCTAATATCTTTCAGGGAAGGAAATCTGCCATCTTCACCTGGTCTGGTCCACATGTGACCCAGAATCTATGGTCGTCATCCAGATTCCTAACTGCTCCAGCAGCAGCCTAGAACAAGAGTATTTGAGGAAAGGTAATAAAATGTCAGCCTTAACCACATCTGCATTGGGTGGCGGGGTGAAGATACGCCTCTACCCAAAGGAGGTGTAAGGTGCTCCTTCCCTCCACTAGCCTGCAGGTCACCCTTGGGCAAAGTTTAGCACCTGCTTACCCCCGCAATCAGGGTCATGTGAAGCCATGGGAACAGGTGGTGGATGGTCGTATGAGCAGCTGGTGCATCTCACAAGTCCTGATTACCCCACCACTAATGCCAGGCAGACAATCTCTGAAGAGTATTGATGATGGCTAGGGTCATTCATCTTGTAAAGACATTGTCCAGAAGAAGACAGTGGCAAACCACTTCTGTAGAAAAATTTGCTAAGAACAACCACAGTCATGGAAAGACCATGATTGTCCACATCAGTACAACATGGCACATAATGATAATGGTGAAAACCTACATCTGCAACCAGCTGATAAAACAAACAATGCAACTAAAATCTCTAATTTTCCTTGTCCTGGTTGCTCTCACTGTCAAAGACTATCAATATGACAGCCAATTAACTGAATGACTGATGTCCTACCTACAGATTTGTGGATCATCAAAACATCAAGGTGGTGCTATCTACTGAGATATTAGGATTCCCTGAAGTCCAGTGTGTCATTTGCTGCTGTGTGTGTTCGGCACGCAATGTTTTGACTTTAATAATTAATGAGTTGTCTAAAGCTCCTGTTTCTGACCCAGTACAAAGCAGGTGACTGAACATGTTTGACTTCAGTTGTTATGTGTCCCCAGTTTCGTTTTACTGGGGGTCCACAGTTCCATTTCTGTGAGTGTTACGTGTCCCCAGTTTCGCTTTACTGGGGGTCCACTGATCATTTCTGTGAGCGTTACCTTATGACATATGCCGACGGTATAAAAGAAATGTGGACAGTGCTGAGAGACATTTAAAGGAGTCGAAGGAGAGAAAGAGAGAGAGAGTGAAGATCACAGACATTGAGCTATCCGGGAACAGCTCACGAATGAGAGGGATAAAGTCTAATGCTTACCCAAACCCAAAGGATTGGGTTAATCAGCAGCACACTGTGAATTGTGGAGATGTGTCTGTCCTTCACATGATCCATGGGTGTGGATTTCATGACAGTCACTTTGTGAAATCGCTCTTCGTGGACTTCAGAACAGGATCCCTCGGCTGGGATCTTTGATAACCGTTTCTTATTTCGCTAGCCGTGGAATCTTTGGAATTCATCATGATCGCCTCGTCGCTGCATTGTGAATCCACAAGCCTCTCCTCTCACCTATTTCGTGAATTACTGGGACTCTGAACTGCCACTTTACAGCTCTGCTTGAGTAAGATTTGTTAAGAACGGGCTCTAAGTTTGACTGGAAGGGAGCTACAGACACATAACACTGTTAACTTCTGTTTATGAAAGTAGTTTATTTAATATTCTATATTTTTGAGTAGATGTAAATAAATATAGTGATTTTAATATTAAAATCTGGCTCAATTTGTCATCTCCCTGCTGGTACGTTATGAAATCATTACAAAATTGGGGGCTCGTCCGGGATATGAACAAAATTGGAGCTTATGGATTGATTGATTATCTATCTCATTGGCTACTACGCTTTTGATTGACTTGTGTGGGGAAACCAACAACAATGGATATTGGTGCATTTCTGGCATCGCCAGACCCTAAGGCATTAGGGGTTACCGGAAAAGACGACTTGTTGGCCATTGGTAAGAAGAGGTAAAGCGGGATATGAAAAGGTACAGATTCAGAGGTTAATAGCTGAGCAGTATATTTCTTTGAGGAAGTTTGAAGAGGGGGTGTTAGAAAGGTTTCCTGAAAGTAAACCCAGTGATCTTGAGCTCCAGTACAAGTAGGAAAAATTAAAGATGGAGGCTGAGGATAGGCAAAGACTGCAACAGCTCAAGTTTGAGTTATGACAAAAACAGCTTGAGGTTGAGGAAGCAGAAAAACAGAGGCAGTTTGGAGCTGAAGTGGCAAAAAGACAAAGGAGGTTTGAGTAAGAGAAGATAGAGAAGTTGCAGCAAAGGGATCTAGCATTTGGCTCTGGTGATAAGCTTGTTGCCAGTTGGGAAGTTAAATTGGTCCCTCCATTTGATGAAACTGAGGTTGATAAATACTTTCAGCATTTTGAGAAAGTGGCTCAGAGCCTAAGTTGGCTGGAAGGAAGCTGGCCTCTCTTGTTACAGAGTGTATTTAAGGGTAAGACTCAACAGGCTTATTCTGCCCTATCAATTGGAGATGCAGCTAATTATGAGATGGTGAAATGGGCTGTACTTAAAGCCTATGAGTTGGTTCCAGAAGCCTATAGGCAAAGGTTTAGAAATTTGAGGAAATCTGTGAACCAGACTTATGTGAAATTTGCTTATGAGAAGTTTGTGTTTTGACCACTGGTACACATCTAAAAATGTGGATGATAATTCTGAGAAACTGAAAGAGTTAATTTTAATTGAAGAATTTAAAAGGGGCATCCATAATGATATAAAGGCATATTTAGATGAAAAGGATGCCACCACTTTGCAAGAGTCTGCTAAACTAGCAGATGAGTTTGCCTTAACCCACAAGGTTAATTTTACTCCGAGTTAGATCTTCCAAAAGAGCAGCATGGATAGTCAGGGTAAACCAGAAATCAAATCTGGGTCTAGTGACGAAGGTAAGGATGAAGGGAAACAATGAAAGGAGAAGCCCTCTGGTCCTACTTGTCACTATTGTAGGAAACCTGGTCATGTTACGCCTAACTGTTTCCTTCTGAAAAAGAAGAAGGAAAAGGAGGCAGTTTCAGATGCCTGTGTTCAAAAGGTTGAAACACCTGTAAACCCATGGGGTTCTGCACATTCTGATGAAGCTCTGCCAAAGGCTAAGATGTCTGGTCAGGTTCCTTCATTTTACGTCAGATGGGTTTGTTTCAGTAAAGGAAGGGTCAACCCTGGTGCCGGTGAAAATTCCTCGAGATACTGGGGCTTCTCAGTCACTTATGTTAGACAGTGTTCTAAAGTTTGGTGATGAGACTGCCATTGATGAGGTAAATCTCATTTGAGGTGTTGGATGCGACGTTGTTCCTGTACCTCTGCACAAGGTAATTTTGAAGTCAGAGTTAGGGTCTGGTCTTGTTAAAATAGGACTACGACCCAGTTTACCGGCGGAAGGTATTTCTTTGCTGTTAGGGAATGACCTAGCACAGGGGTCGGCAACCTTTTTGCCTCTGTGGGCTGGATCGCATATTAATGAGTGGACAGTGGGCCAGACAAATGCCATAAAAACTTGAAATATGGGAATTATTGATTTAAATATATCTAGTTATGTTTTGCCTCAAATTAATGAATAACGCATGCTAGAAAATCATTTGTGCTTAACCAAGGATGCCAATTAGTAATCAAAGAACGCAGTTCAGTTGCAATTTATTTCAATCAAGGTATCCTTTGAATCTACTGAAAGGACACAAAGAATCTTTAAATGTAAAACATATGATCATGATTCATTGAATGGTGGTAAATTAAGTATAATAAAAAAGAGAAATATTATGCAAACAGTCGATAAATCAATGTGATACCTGATGCTGTTTGTTGCTTGAAAGCTTCTCAATATTGGGTGCCAGACTTGTTGATGCCAGGAGCAAGACATTATCCAGATGCGCATCAGTCAATCTTGTTCTCAAATGGTTCTTGATGTGCTTCATTTTTGAAAATAATTGCTCACACAGATAAGTGCTGGCAAACAATGATGCCATCTTTTTTGCATGGTCCACTAATTTGGGATACTTCCCACTTGGATGAATATATTTTCTATAGAAGTCAAGCACAGACACATCTTCAGAATGAAATTTCAATCTCAATATGTCATCACACTGCATCTCAATCAATTTTATTTGAAAAATTTCTGATGCAGTGTCCACTTCCACATCAAATGGAGTAGCAAACAGCTTGAACTCATTTGCATGCAAGCGAAAATCAGCAAAACGAGATGAAAATTCTTTTCTCAATTCTTGGACCATATTCACAAAAATGCTTGTGCTTTCCCAGCTTGCTCGATGAAGAAGTAATCTAGTGTCCAAGTGTCTTGGAAATTTTGGCACTCAGTGTCTACCTTCCTGCATTTTGCATTCATTGCCATTGGAATTCTTTTCTTCGATTTTATTTCGAAACGCGAGTTATTCAACAAGTATCGTAGCACATGTAAATATCTGGATATTTAGCGTGGATTTCTTGTTAAAACACAGTGATGCTGTTTCTGTTTACAAATTTGAACGATCCCATCTGAAAACCTGTGCGTGCACGGAGAGTATCTAATACATATTAATAAGGTAGTCTGCCTTCCCGTCATTTGTATATACCAGTGTTTGGTTTGGAACAAAACGGAACCCGGGGCCAGTGTAACAAGACGCCATGCATGTTCATCAGTGTGGTCGCGTGAAACACTGAGAATAAGGAAAAATCGTTCCCGGGCCGGATAAACACAGTATCCCAATATTTGCTCGCAAGCTGGTCAAAATACCTTCACGGGCCGGATCTGGCTCATGGGCCGTAGGTTGCCTACCCCTGACCTAGAAGGTGGTAAAGTTGTTCCTGGAGTACAGCTGACAACTAAGCCAATCAATGATGATTCAAAGATAGACCCTAACACTTATCCCTTGAGTGCAGCAACTTGAGCTAGGGCCAGGAAACTTGCCAATGCAGATGGCCCTGTGCAGCATGATTCGGCTACTAATGATAGCCCAAATAGGGAATCAGATTTTGATGACTTGTCAGGGACTTTTCTGCCTTCATTGTTTCACCAGGATCCAGGTATTAAATCTGATAATAAAGATTTATCTCTGTCTAGGAAGGAGTTTATAACAGAACAGAGCAGAGACCCTTAGATTGAAGCTTTGAGAGAAAAAGCTCTCTCAGGTGAGGAGATTGTTAAAGTCCCAGTAGGGGTTTATTTCAAAGATGGAGTGTTAATGAGGAAGTGGAGACCACCTGATGTTCCTGCAAGTGAGGAATGGGCAATTTTTCACCAGGTTGTAGTTCCTAAAGCCTATAGGAATGAGATTTTAAATTTGGCCCATAGTAAACCCTTGGGTGGCATCTAGGTGTGAAGAAAATTGTGAACAAAGTTTTAAAACAATTCTTCTGGCCTAGTTTGAGGAAAGATATTACAGCATTTTGGAGGACTTGTCATACTTGTCAGGTTGTGGGTTAACCTAATCAGGTCACCCTAGTGCCCCCACTGCAGCCTATTCCTGCATTTGGTGAACTCTTTTCTAAAGTTATTGTGGATTGTGTTGACCCATTGCCAAAGACTAATTTGCTAACTATCATATGTACAGCATCTAGATATCCAGAGGCAATGCCTCTCAGAAATATAAAAGCCAAAACTGTGTTGAAAGCTCTTGTAATTTTTTTTTTACTTTATTTGGTTTTCCTAAAGAAATTCAGTCTGATCAAGGGAGTAATTTTATGTCAGGATTATTCTAGTAAGTAGTTTACAAACTGGGAGCCAAACAGATTACATCATCTGCATATCATCCAGAATCGCAAGGGGCCTTACAGAAATTCCATTCTACCCACAAAACCACAGTTAGGACATTCTGTATTGAAAATGAGAAGGATTGGGATGAGGGAGTTCACTTGCTTTTATTTAGAGTAAGGGGATCAGTACAAGAGTCCCTAGGCTTTAGTCCCTTTGAACTTGTGTTTGGTCACCAGGTCTGAGGGCCTTTGGCACTGTTAAAGGAACAGTGGGTTAACAATGACCTGCATGTTAATTTGCTAGATTATGTTTTGAAGTTCAAGGCCAAATTGCAAACGGCTTGCAACCTAGCAAAGGAAAATTTAAAATCAGCCCAGGAAAGAATGAAAACTTGGTGTGATAAACAAGCCAGAATGAGGTCATTCAAGCCTGGAGATAAAGTGGTTGTTTTGTTTCTTGTACAAACAAACCCTCTACAAGCTAAGTTTCTTACAAAGATTGATCTGTTAAAAGGATATTGGTGTGTTCCATTAACGGATAGAAGTTGAGTAATTTCTGCCTTTGTGACACTTTCTAGGTTGTATGGATACAATGTTCTGCCATTTGGAATGAAAAATGCTCTGGGAACATTCCAGAGAATGACTAATTCTGTAAATTAAGGGCTGGAACACACAGATGCCTATATTGATGATTTAGCCATGGGGAATGACACCTGGGAAGCCCATATCTCTGCAGTGGAAAAGCTGTTTGAAAGGCTCTCAAAAGCCAACCTGACCATTAACCTAGCTAAGGATGAATTTGGCCATGTCACTGTGACCTATCTTGGTTATGTTGTAGGTCAAGGCAGGTTGTCTCCTGTTCAGGCAAAAGTTCAGGCAATTTCTGAGGTTCCCATTCCAACCGGGAAAAGGGTTCTTAGAAGATTTCTGGGAATGGCTGGATATTATCGCTAGTTCTGTAAGAACTTTGCTGATATTGTTCTCCCATTGACTAACCTCCTGAAGAAGGGTAAAAAGTTTGTTTGGACAGAACCTTGTCAGGAGGCGTTTGATAAATTGCAAGCTACCTTATGTCACCAACCTGTGCTCAGGTCACCTGATTTTGCCAAGCCATTCTCCATAGCTGTGGATGCCAGTGATGCAGCTGTAGGAGCAGTGTTACTACAAAGGGATGATTATGATGATGTTGACCATCTTGTGGCTTACTTTTCAAAGAAATTTAATGAGCATCAAAGGAGTTATTCCACCATAGAGAAGGAATTATTATCATTCATTTTGACTTTGCAGCGTTTTGATGTGTATGTTTGCACAGCTCAGAAACTGCTTGTGGTTTATACAGATCATAATCCACTGGTGTTCTTGAGTAAGTTGAAAAACAAATAGAAGGCTGCTGAATTGGAGTTTGATTTTGCAAGAGTATGATCTCGTGATAACTCACATTAAAGGCAAAGATAATGTAATTACTGATTGTCTTTCCAAATGTTAAACTTGCAACATAATTTTAATAATGGAGTGGAATTTAATATTTGTGTATGCTCCTGCAATATGTTGTATTAGTTTGTAGTGTGCTATAAGATAACCATGTATGTATTGTCCCACATATTGTAGATTGTAGTTAAAATTTTGCTCTTACATATCAAAATGTTCCCTTCTTGGGGGGAGGTGTTATGTGTCCACAGTTTCGTTTTCCTGGGAGTCCATAGTTTCGTTTACTGTGGGCATCACGTGTCTCCAGTTTCATTTTACTGGGGGTCCACAGTTTCGTTTCTGTGAGCGTTACCTTATGACGTATGCCGACGGTATAAAGGAAATGTGGACAGTTCTGAGAGACAGTCGAAGGAGTCAAAGGAAAGAGAGAGAGAGTGAAGATCACAGACATCGAGCTATCCGGGAACAGCTCACGAACGAGAGGGATAAAGTCTAGTGCTTACCCAAACCAAAAGGATTGGGTTAATCAGCGGCACACTGTGCATTGTGGAGACATGTCTGTCCTTCACATGATCCATGGGTGTGGATTTCATGACAGTCACTTTGTGAAATCGCTCTTCGTGGACTTTGGAACAGTATTCCTCGGCTGGGATCTTCGGTAATTGTTTCTTCGTTCACTAGCCATGGAATCTTTGGAATTCATTGTGATCACCTCGTCGCTGCATTGTGAACCCACAAGTCGCTCCTGTCACCTATTTCGTGAATTACTGGGACTCTCTGAACTGCCACTTTATGACTGTGCTTGAGTAAGATTTGTTAAGAATGGGTTCTAACTTTGACTATAAGGGAGCTATAGAGGCATAACACTGTTAACTTCTGTTTATGAAAGTAGTTTATTTAATTTTCTATATTTTTGAGTAGATGTAAATAAATATAGTGGTTTTAGTATTAAAACCCGACTCAATTTGCTATCTCTTGCTGCTGGTATGTTACGAAATTGTTACACAGTATAAACAACCCATCTAGATTTTATTAATGGAGTTATGGGGAGGGGAGGCTTTGCTGCAAGTACCTCCAATAAATATTTTCCACATGTCTGTAATTTCCTATCCCTGGGTTCTGTTAGAAATTTAGGAGTGAGCCAGAAACTTTGATTCATTGATTCTTCATGATTGTTTATTTTAAAGTTTAAACAAAGATACAGAGCATTTGAAACTAAGCGAGGAGCTGAAAAGCAATGCAGATTCAATAGATTCAATATAAAGATGGGGCCTTTGAAAAATCTATCACTCTTATATTCGAGTTAACAGAAATTCCTTAGATAAGAATAAACCAATCACTGTTTGCACAATCATAGCACATGGGTAAAATGTTAGCATTTAGCCAATTAAAACATGAAAAGGTATACGTAACTGCTATACTGCCTTGTGCCAGTAAGTGGAAACGAACCATCACAAACTCTGAAAAATACGAGTTTGCTAAAAATACAAATTGTTAAAAATATAAATTATATCAGTAAAAAAGCTATGATTGAAACTACAAATTTACTCTTGCATTAAGTTAATTAATATCTTATAAAAAGTATTAAAAAGCAATCAATTCTAACACTTGGTTCTGCAGATTTTCGATGCCATGGATCTTAGTAAAGCACGTAGTAGATGTCACCATGGTAGTTGTCATTATACTTTTATCTGTTTGATAGGCCGTCAAAGGCCTACAATAATTTCTGGTGTTTATAAGTCAATTTCTTAATGGTCTACATTTCCCTTTGCTTCAATAGAGCTGACAGTTGACCTGACACTTCGTGCATCTCTCTTGTTATTGTCACTTACTCCATCACAGCTCACTGAAGGATTTTTCTAACATATTCCTTCAAAAGAGCTATCCAAGGCATGCGCTCTGCTGAAATCTATGCCAGTATTTGGTGTGGAAGAATGTATGCTCAGAACCTATTTCACTTCAAGGCAAAAGGAAAAAAGAGTTAAAATGCATATTATTTAAATGATGCTAGTTTATTGTATTGTTTATTATGGAGTTATTACCATACAACTATCCTGAACCAGTGTGGATAATTTCACTCATCTCAATGAAGAACAGACTACGCAACCTATAGACTCATGTTTAAGGACTCTACACCTCACGTTCTCAGTATTATTTATTTACTTTTTAAGATTATTTGCACGATTTGTCTTCTTTTGACATTGGTTGTTTATCAGTGTTATTTATAGTTTTTAATGAATTCTATTGTATTTCTTTAATTCCCTGTGAATACCTGCAAGAAAATGAATCTCACAGTCATATATGCTGACATATATGTACTTCCATAATTCATTTACTTCGAACTTTAAAGGGTAGAATGACCAATTTATCTGTGCATGAATGCTTAGAAGAAGCAGTTGGATTGATCAAGAAGGTCTGATACATGTTAGCATCTTTTGATAATATTTTTAAAAGTGCAGTTTTCTTTCATTACGTTTTTTGATCAGGTCTCTTTGATCTTGTTTCTTGTTCCATTTTTACCCCCTTTCACAGACATTCCCTTTTATCCCTGCTTTCCTTTTTCTATTGCTATGGAAACAGTAATGAAGAATCCTTCTACACCTGAATGCAATGGTATTCCTGAGTCTCCGCCTGGGACTTGCATGACTGACAGTGGTGGAAACCGAGACAAAGCTGCCAACACGATGAAGGAAGCTTTGAACACTACCTGAGATGGAGGACCTTCATTGTTGCCCTGAACACCAGCAGTGTAACAGACAGTAAGCAGCCTCTTCTTTGCATTTTAAGATTTGTTTAATCTGAACCTTTGCCACTTTTAATGACCATGGGACTTGAACTGGTGCTTAACCTTTTGACTACTTCTAGTAATTTCTATTTATATTTTGGACTGGCAGCACCTACAGTGTTTCATTTTTACAATGATTCTCTGCAAATGTATGAGAAACATGGTAGGTAAAGAGAAAATACTGATTATGCAGAGCCAATGAATGTCAAATACATATCAGGTGTACTTATTGAAGTTAGTTCATTAAGATATAATACAAAACAGAAAAAAAATTGAGATTTTCCAACTAACATTCCATGTAATTATGTATTTTTAGACCATAAGATATAGGATCAGAATTAGGCTAGTTGGCCTATCAAGTCTGCTCTGCCATTTCATCATGGCTGATCCAATTTTCCTCTCTGCTGCAATCTTCTGCCTTCTTCCCATATCCCTTTATGCCCTGAACAATCAAGAATCTATTAACTTCTGCCTTAAATATACAGATACATAAGACTTAACCTCCACAGCTGCCTATCACAAAGAATTCCACAGATTCGCCACTCTCTGGCTGAAGAAATTCCTCCTTATCTCTGTTCTAAACGGACATCCCTCTATTCCGAAGTTGTGTTCTCTGTTGTTAGATTCTTCCACCATAGGAAATATTTCTCTATATCCACCCTATCAAAGCCTTTCATCATTCGATAGGTTTCAATGAGGGCACCACTCATTCTTCTAAATTCCCGTGAATACAGGCTCAGAGCCATCAAATGCTCTTCATGTGACAAGCCATTCAATCCTGGAATGATTTTCATAAACCTTCTTTGTACCCTCTCCTGTTTCAGTACATTCTTTCTGAGATAAAGCTCTTCACAATACTCCAAGTGAGGCCTCACCGGTGCTGTAAAAAGCCTAAACATTACATCCTTGCTTTTATATTCTAGTCTTCTTGAAATGAATGCTAACATTGCATTTGCCTTCCTCACCACTGACTCAACCTGCAAATTAACCTTTAGGGAATCCTGCACAAGGACTCCCAAGTCCCTTTACACCTCAGTTTTTTTGTATTTTCTCTCCTTTTAGAAAATAATCAGCCGTAGTGCATGATCACACATTTCTCAACACTGTATTCCACTTGTCATTTCTTTGCCCATTCTCCTTATCTAAGTCCTTCTATAGCCCCTCTCCTTCCTTAAAGTTACCTGCCCCTCCATCTATCTTCATATTGTCTGCAAGCTTTGCAACAAAGCATCAACTTCATCATCCAAATCATTGACATATGACATATAACTTGAAAAGAATTGGTCCCAACGCAGACCCCCGTGGAACACCACTGGTGATCAGCAGCCAACCAGAAAAGGCTCCCTTCATTCCCACTCTTTTCCTCCTGCCAATCAGCTATGGTAGAATCCATGCTAGAATCTTTCCCGTAATACCATGGGCTCGTAGCTTGTTAAGCAGCTTCATATGTGGCACCTTGTCAATCCAAAGTACACAACATCAACCGACTCTCCTTTGTCTATCCTGATTGTTATTTCTTCAAAGAATTCCAACAAATTTGCCAGGCAAGATTTTCCCCTGAGGAAACCATGCTGACTACAGCCTATTTTATCATGTGACTCCAAGTACCCCAGAAGCACATCCTTAATAATTGACTCCAATATCTCCCCAACCACTGAGGTCAGACTAACTGACCTATAGTTTCCTCTCTTTCACCTCTCTTCCTTCTTGAAGAGTGAAATGACATTTGCAATTTTCCAGACTCCCAGAACCATTTCAGAATCTAGTGATCTTGAATGATCATTACTAATTCTGCCATGATCTTTTCAGTCACCTCTTTCACAACCCTGGGGTGTACACTATCTGGACCAGGTGATTTATCTACCTTCAGACCTTTCAGTTTCCCAAGAACTTTCTCCTTAGTTATGGTAGCTTCACACACTTCATGCCCCCTGACACCTGGAACTTCCACCATACTGCTAGTGTCTTCCACATTGAAGATTGACGCAAAATACTTATTCAGTTCATCTGTCATTTCATTGTCCCCCATTTCTACCCCTCCAGCATCATTTTCCAATGGTCCACCCTCTCCTCTCTTTTGCACTTTATGTATCTGAAGAAACTTTTGGTATCCTCTTTCATATTATTGGCTAGCTTACTTTCATATTCTATCTTTACCTTCTTTGTGACTTTTTTAGTTGCCTTCCAGTTTTTAATCCTCTAACTTCCCATTTATTTTTGCTCTATTATATCCTCTTTCATTGGCTTTTATGTTGGCTTTGACTCCTCTTGTTAGCCATGGCTGTGTCATCTTTGCTTTAGAATACTTCTTCCTCTTTGGGATGTATATATCCTGTACCTTCCAAATTGCTTCCAGAAATTCAAGGCATTACTGCTCTGCTGTCATCCCTGCCAGTGTTCTTTTCCAATCAGTTCCAGCCAACTCCTCTCTCATGCCTCTGTAATTCCCTTTACTCCTTTGAAAGGTTGAACAAGTTAGGTCTTTATTCTTTGAAGCGTAGAAAGTTGAGGGGGGACTTGATAGAGGTATTTAAACTTATGAGGGGGATAGATAGAGTTGACGTGGATAGGCTTTTTCCATTGAGAGTGAGGGAGATTCAAACAAGAGGACATGAGTTGAGAGTTAAAGGGCAAAAGTTTAGGGGTAACATGAGGGGGAACTTCTTTACTCAGAGAGTGGTAGCTGTGTGGAACGAGCTTCCAGCAGAAGTGGTTGAGGCAGGTTCGATGTTGTCATTTAACGTTAAATTGGACAGCTATATGGACAGGAAAGGAAGGGAGGGTTATGGGCTGAATGCAGGTCGGTGGGACTAGGTGAGAGTAAGAGTTCGGCATGGACTAGAAGGGCCGAGATGGCCTGTTTCCATGCTGTAATTGTTATATGGTTATATGGTTTGTTATATGGTTACTCCACTGTAATATTGATTCATCTGACTTTAGCTTCTCCTTCTCAAATTTCAGGGTGAATTCGATCATATTTTGATTACTTTCCCCAAAGGGTTCTTTTACCCTAAACTCTCCAGTCAAATCTGGTTCATTGCACATTATCCAATCCAGGATAGCTGATTCATGAGCTGCTCTAAAAATCCACCTTGTAGGCACTCCAGAAATTCCTCTTCCTGGAATCCAGCACCAACCCAATCTACCTGCATATTGAAGTCCCCCATGACTATTGTAACATTACCCTTTTGACACGTATATTCTATCAACCATTGTAATTTGTAGACTGCATCCTTACTATTGTTTGGGGGTCACTATACAATACCTATCAAGGTCTTTTACCCTTGCAGTTCCTTAGCTCTATCCACAATGATTCAACATCTTCCGACCCTATGTCACCTCTTTCTAATGATTTGATTTCAATTTTTACCAACAGAACAGTGCTGCCCCTCTGCCTATCTGCCTGCCTTTCAACACAATGTGTATCCTTGGACATTAAGCTCCCAGCTTTAATCAATTTTGCCATTATTCAGTGATGCGTACGACATCATACAAGCACCAATCTGCAACTGTGCTTCAAGTTCGTTTTACCTTATTCTGTATACTGCATGCATTCAGATATAACACTCTCAGTCCTGTATTCATCCCTTTCAATTTTGTCTGCCTTTTATGTTGCAATTTATCCTGTTGACTACAATTTTGCCCTACCAACAGCCTCTCCAGCTACCTTAGCTTCAGCATTATTATCTGCCTTTCCTACGATACTTCTTGAGTGAAATACCGGCAGCTCAGGACACTAGTCACACTATGCTCAACCTCTTGACTCCTAACTTAGTCTGAGGTCTTACCAACATCTGCCTTCACAACCCCTCCACTTCCTGTTCTGGCACTCTGGTTCCTACCCCTGCAATTCTAGTTTAAATCCCACCACACATCCTTAACAAACTTTGCTGCTAGGATATTAGTCCCCCTCCAGCTCAGATACCACCTTCCCTGGAAGAGACCCCGTTGTCCAAAAATCTTATGCCCTCTCTCCTACACCAACTCCTTAGCCACATATTAAACTGTATAATCTTCCCAGTTCTGGCCTCACTAGCGCATGGCATAGGTAGCAATCCTAAGATCACAACCCTGGAGGTTCTGCCCTATAATTTAGCACCTAACTCCCTGAATTCTCTATGCAGAACCTTGTCACTTGTCCTACTCATGTCATTGGTACTTACATGGACCATGACGTCTGGCTGTTCACCACCTCACTTAAGATTGCTAAGCACTCGATGTGAGATATCTCGACTGGCACCCAGGAGGCAACATACCATCCGGAAATCTCTTTCCCACAGAACCTCCTATCCATTTCTCTAACTAACAAATTCCCTATCACCACAAAATACCTCTTCTCCCCGTTTCCTTTCTGAGTCAGAGAGGCAAGGCAGACTCAGTGCCAGAGACCCGACCACTGTGACTTTCCTCTGTTAGGCCGTCTCCACCAACGGTAATCAAATTTGTACACTAGTTGTTGAGGGGGATGGCCACAGGGGTACTCTGCACTGGCTCCTTAACCCCTTTCCTCTTCCTGACTTTCACCCAGTTTCCTGCGTCCTGCGCCTTGAGTATAACTACCTCTCTATATGTGCTATCTATCATCCCCTCAGCCTCCAGGTTGATAGAAGCTGCAGCTGGAGGCACCTCTCGCAGTTGTCGTCATCAGGGACACTGGAGGTCTCCCTGCCTTCCCACATCCCGCTAAAGGATTGCACTGCCCTGCCTGGCATCTCGACTGTCCTAGCTAAGCAGATATAAAAAAAAAGTGAAGGGAAAAAAAAAAACTTAACCTAGAGCTGTTCTTTTCTTCGTCTTCCTTGACTGAAGCCTCTCTTCAGTGAAGCCTCAAGATGACCACTCCAACCCTGCCCACTCAGACAATGCCTGCTGCACTTGCACCTGCCTTCCTTTCATTTGCTCTTGATAATCAATCACAAACACCGACTGATCGCTAATCAAAGCTCTTTCTCGCTGTAGCGACCCGCTGCTGCCATTTGAACGTGGGCAGTGGACCTCATTGAAGATGCCTTCTCTCAAAACTCCTGATGTCTGGAATGACTGCTGGTCAAAGCTCTTTTTCGCTGTAGTGACCCCCTGCTGCCTTTTGTACTCGCACATTTAACCTGATTGAAGTTCCTTTCTCTCAAAATGACTGCCAGTCAATGCTCTTTTTTTGTTGGTACATTTTATGTCAAATATGTCACAGTATTGTTTATTGACTCCAGACTGCCTTCAATACTACTATTTCAAGTAGACTCAAAATTCAAAGTACATTTATTATCAAAGTATGCATACTTTATACAGCCTTGAGATTTGTCTCCTTACAGGCAGCCACGAAATAAAGAAACCCAGTAAAACAAAAGAAGACCGTCAAACACCCAATGTACAGAGAGAGGGAAAAAACAAATTGTGCAAACAATAAAAGTAAGTAAATGGCATTCAGAACTGAAGATCACGGAGCCAGGCATCACTGCAGCCGAGTCAGAAGTCCATTCGTTGCAGGCCACAGCCTCAGTTCAGTGCAGAGATGAGTAAACCTCACGGAGAAGCAAGCTGAACCGATCTGTCCCTTGCCTCCAGGCACGAAACCCTGACCATTTCAATCTGGTGTGGTGCTTAAATCATCCAAACCTTGGATCTTTCCTTGCCTTCGCACCCTGCCGCTTCGATTAGCTCTCATCATCAAACTCCAATCCCTGGAAGTCAATGCCTCCCTCTGCATCTGGATTCTCCCTGACCAACAAACTGTAATAAGGACAGGCAGCAACAGCTCCACCATGATTAATCTCAAACTGGTGCTCCACAAGGTTGTGTCCTCAGTCCTCTACTCTACTCCCTCTATACTCATGGCAAGATTCTTGTTGTAACTAAATCTACAAGGTTGCAGACAATGCAACTGTAGTGTGCCATATCTCAGATAATGTTGAATCAGAGTACGGGAAAGAGATAGAGAGCTTAGCGTCATGGTGCTATGACAACAACCTTTCCCTCAACATCAACAAAGCAATAGGGTTTGTCATTGACTTCAGAGAGGTGTGGGGGGGGGAGGGGACAGTGCACACGCTCCTGTCATTATCAGCAGCATTGAGATTGAAATGGTTGTGTGCTTCCTAGGTGTAAGTGTCACCTTTAACCTGTCCTGCTCCAACCATGTTTATGTCACAGCCAAGAGAGCTTACCAACACCTCTACTTCCTCAGGAGTCTAAAAACCTTTGGCACATCCCTGTCAACCCTTACCAGTTTTACTGATGCACCATAGAAAACATTCTCTCCGGATGCATAATAGCTTGGTAAGCAACTGCTCTGCACATGACTGCAAGAAACTGCAGAGAGTTGTGGACATAGCTCAACACAGGATGCAACCTCTACTCTATGGACCCTTTGCTTCCCTCTGCCTCAGTAAAGCAGCCAGCATAATCAAAAATCTTTCCAGCCCGGACCTGATCTCTTCTTCCCCCTCCCATCAAGAAGAAGATTCAAATGTCTGAAAGTATGTACCACCTGGCTCGAGGACAGTTTCTATTCCACTGATCCCACTGTTACCGGACTATTGAATGGATGGTAAGTTGGACTCTTAACCTCACAAGCTATTTGTCATCATCTTGCATTTTATCATTCACTTGCACTGCATTGTTTCGGTAGCTTTACACTTTATTCTGCATTGTTATTGCTTTACTTTATTCCAGCTCACTGCTCTGTGTAGTGATCTGATCTGTATGAACAGTGTGCAAGACACGTTTTCCACTATATCTTGGTCCATGTGACAATAATAAACCAATGCCGATATCTCTTTTCAGGCTTTTGCTAAGCAGAGAAAACAGTCTGAAGATTTGGCAGCATCTATGGAGAAAAACAAATTTTGCCTGAGCTATTGACAGTTTCCAAAATCTAGTCTGGAATTGTGTAACCCAGAGAGATTTTGGATCTCCAGAAGTACTTAAATATTTGATAGATCAGGATATAGAGGAGTCGAGGCCTGGGTCCGGACAGTTTATTGAGGACTATGTGGAGCTGATATGTAAGAGGAGCAGAGTCCTGGGTCAGTCGGCCATGGGTCATACTAAATGGCTAGACAGGTTAGAGGGGCCAACTGGCCTCTTCCTGCTTCCACGTTCTTGTGTTGCCTTTGTTTTAAAATTTCCACATTTGACAATAATGATACTGTTATCTGATTCTCCACTTCAGGAGGAGATTGAGATGAGTGAGGCTTCCTCCTCCATTTTATCCAATTTTTACAGGAACATCATTGAGGGTGTTCTGATCAGCTGTATTACCATCTGGTACAGGTATTGCATGACGTATGACCACAAGACCCTACACAGGATTGCAAGGACTGCTGAGAACATCATTAGGATCTTACCTCCACCCATCCAAGATATTTATCAGAGCGCTGCATACACAGTGCCCTTGGCATCATCAAGGAATCCTCACATCCATCGCTCAATCTCTCTGATCCCCTACCTTCAGACAGGAGGTATGGTAGCATCAGAACAAGAACTGTTAGGATGTGAAACAGTTTCTTCCCCCGGGCTGTGCCACTACCAAACTCTCTGCCACTACACCAGTCTCATTACATATGAAGTGCCAGTAGTGTTTATTATTTACCTTTTAACTTGTGTCAGATCTCAAACCTCTTGCTGTCTTGCATCTATACCCATGCATAGGGATAGCTTTGGGAGTAAACCCCGAGAGAAAAATCTGGAACTGGAGTCCCTAAGGCAGTCCTACATTGAGTTCAACACCAACTGACCTCTCTTTGGACACTGCTGTTGCCAAACTGTCACAGTCTCTACTGTTTCTTTGAACTCATCAGATGCAAGGAGAGGGGAAGCTTGCTACATGGGCAGCAGCTTGCTCTCCATATTGTAGGGTCCTAGCCTGTGTATCTAGACAGCTAGGATATAACATCCATAGTCGACTCTGACTGACAGAGGCCTCAGCTCAACTCATTTGTTAATTTATTTATGGTAATATTTTATGTGTTGTGTATGGGTTATAGGTACTGTGTTGTGCACCTTGGTCTTGAAAAACATTGTTTCATTTGGCAGTATACATGTGTATGGATGAACGACAATAAACTGGAAATTGAACTTATTATACTAATGTGTGGGATACCACAATTTAGAAATTGATGGAGCAATAAAAGGAAAAACAAATCAATGTGTTTGGAATCTGCCATCTACAATGGACAAAACCAAAAAAATTCAAATAAGTTATCAGTGTTTCTGTGCTTGAAACAAATCATTAGTAGGTTGGGTTGTAGGGTAACGTAATTGGTGCAGACATACATAACTCACAACCACCAACATTGAGTTGGGGTTCACTTTAAGAAGCTGGTCTGACGTGATGACGTAATTAGGCTTTTATTATGTTTTGTGTTCATTTTTTTGGAGTTCAATAAATGAGTTGTTACTGTTTTTCTTAAACATAAAATGCCTCACGTCATTTTATTTGCAAAAACCTAACTTAAATCAGCCGCCAAATAAATCATATGACTTGTAGCACAAAATATTAGGCTAAAGGAAATAGTTTTGTAATGTATAGCTTTAAATATTTTGTAAAATACCTAGTGGAGAAAGAGAAAGAAAGAATATTTTTGTATCAGACAAGCACTGTACAAGTCCTGTTTAAATGCAAGGATGAACTTTATCTTTTTTCAAACACACAACTAATTTCAAAAGAGAGAAAGTGTATTTCTTCCCAATTCCTTTTTTGTTCAAGACCAGAAAATTGGTGCTGAAGAATTTCTTTTATTGTCTGTCAATAGAGGTGGGGGAGTGGAGAGTGTGACCAGGACAAAGAGAAATGTAACCAAAATAAATTTAACCAGAAAAGGAAAGTACAACAAGTATTATCTAGCCAGTGATGAAATGGAACCCAAGTAATTAGAACTAATGCTGGCTGATGTCTACAATTGCTTTATCAAGAAATTTCAACCCAGTCTTTTGAGTCTAATCAGTAATGAAACATGTTTGTCTAAGGTGGTTACTAGGGCAACCATTAGTTACTTGATATGCTTTACTCATATTGATTAATTTAAAGCTAAATCAATTCGAGGATCAAATTGCACCAGTGGCATCTAGGTGATAAATGAATATTGAATTTTATCTTAGGTAAAAGATATGTCAAATTGAAATTAGGATTGAATCAAATTTCTAATTATCTTGCTTCTAACGCTTCAGTTACTCTGCATTTTACGTATTTTTGCTTCTCTTCCTGTTATCTTATCTATTCACTGTAGATTGTTCCACTCTGAGTTGGGACCTAGCCTTTCAATTTATAAAACTATCCATTTCTGCACAGGTAAGACGAGCATTATGGATCGTTCAGTAAAATTAACACTAGAGGTTCTGCAGCTGCTGGAAATTCAGAGTAACACACACAAAATGCTGGAGGAACTCAGCAGGTCGGGCAGCATCTATGGACAGAATTAAGCAGTCGATGGATTGGGATGAGACACTTCGGAGAAGCTAGAATAAGAAGGTGGGAAAGGAGGGGAAGGAAGACAAGCTAAAGGAGATAGGTGAAGCCAGGTGGGTGGAGAGGGAGGGCTTTGAAGTAAGAAGTTGGAAGGTGATAGATGGAGAAGTTAAAGGGCTGGAAATCTAGGACCAGAGGACACAGTCTCAAAAGAGAGGATACCCATTTAGAACAGAGATGAGGAGGTATTTCTCTAGCCAGAGGGTGGCGAATCTGTGGAAATCGTTACCACAGGCAGCTGTGGAGGCCAAATCACTAGGTGCATTTAAAGAGGAGATTGATAATTAGGGTGAAAGGAGCTTGATAAGGCAGGACATGAACGGTTATTGGGAGGGCAAGAAAGTGGGGTTGAGAGGGAAATGGATCAGCCATGATGAAATGCCAGAATAGGCTCGATGAGCTGAATGGCCTAATTCTGTCCTATGTCTTATGATCTTATGGTCTACAGCTGGAAACGAAGGAATTTGACTGGAGAGTGTACCATGGGAGAAAGGGAAGGAGGAGGGGGCACCAAAGGGAGGTGATAGGAAGGTGAGGAGAAGAAAAGGGATAAGAGAGGAGTCAGTGTGGGCAATTGAGGAAAAGGGAAGGGTAGGGGGTAAAAATTGGAAGTTGGTGAAATCGATATTCATGACATCCAGGTTGGAAGCTACCCAGACGGAACATGAGGGGTTTCTCCTCCAACCTGTGTATGGCCTCATTGTGGCAATAGAGGAGGCCATAGGCCGACATGTCAGAATGGGTAAAATCACAGGAGATGAACGTCGTCCTTAAAGCTCTTGCTCAGATATTTCACAGCAGGGGCAAAGACATTGACAATGTATGTTTGGTTTTATACAGAAATATACTTTTATGCATCTGCCCAGAGCCTGCCTACCCATTACCTCATGCCCACTTACTTTTTATATTCCAATAATCGACTTTATTTATTTAAAGGTACAGCACGGATCGAGCCGCAACATCCAGAAATCCACCGATTTCACCCTAGCCTAATTAATCACACGACTATTTACAATGACTAATCAACCTACTGGACTATGGGAGGAAACCCAGTAAGTCTCAGGGGGAACGTACAAACATTCTTACGGAAGTTGCCGGAACTGCCTCTGAAATCGGATGCCTCAAGCTGTGTTAGTGTCGCACTGACCACTGTGTGAGGAACAGCAGCAAAAACCCACACATTCGTGCGAATTATATTCCATAGTCACCATCGTCGTTATACACCATGTCATTACATTCAGTAGTATAAACTTCAAAAGAAAACAAAGCAAACAGTCTGATAGTCAGTCATATGGCTCCGAGGTGGCATCTTTTCATTATACAAGGAGCTTCCCCACCTAAAACTGTCCCTCCATGTGTGTAGCGGAAGAACCCTGTAGACATTTTGTTTATTTCTAAAATATACTTCATTCATGATAATAAACATATACAAGAAGATGAAATAGTACAAAAGAAACTTTACCTTCTTGGTCAGTATAGTCATCATCATTAAAAATAACAGGTACTTCATTGATCCCGCCTGGGAAATTATTTCATTACAGCAGCAACATTCAAAAACAAAATTAGTAATAATAATAAATATAATATTAACTAATAAAGTACAGAATAATAATATATACAATAATTTACCAATGTGCAATAATATGTAATACTGTGCAATAATAATGTATGAAATAATAAAACAGATTATTGTACTATGATGTGTGCTCTCCTGTCACACAGAGGTGAGCTGTTGTATATGCTTATTGCATTTGGTAGAAAAGATCTTCTGTAACAATCCTTGTGAACAGCAGAACTGAATAAGCTTGTTCAAAAGGGTGCTCCGCTACTTATTCAGTAGGTCATGGAGAGGACGTGCCTGATTGTCCATCATGGATAAGAGTTTGTTTAGTGATCTCCTCTCCACCACGAACTCAAAAGTGTCTGGGTTGCAGCCAAGGACAGATCCAGCTTTTTTGATGAGTTTATTTAGTCTTTTTGTATTACCAGCACCAATGCTGCTCACCCCACATAAAGCCACAAAGACTGCACTCACTGCAACAGACTGGTAAAAGATCTCCAACATCCTGCTGCACACATTGAAGGATTATGTGCCATATCATACAACGTGGACAATCATGGTGTCTCCATGACCATGATTGTTCTTGGCAAAGCTTTCTACAGAAGTGATTTGCCATTGACTTCTTCCAGGCAGTGTCTTTACAAGACGGGTGACTGTCAAAACACTTTAGCCACTGTCTGCCTGGCGCCAGTGGTCGTCACATGACCAGAATTCGTGAGATGGACCAGCTGCTCACACGACTATCTATCACCTGCTCCCTTGGCTTCACATGACCCTGATTGGTGGTGGGGGGGCACTAAGCAAGGGCTACGCCTTGCCCAAGGGTGACCTGCAGGCTAGTGGAGGGAAGGAGTGCATTACGCCTCTTTTGATAGAGATGTATATCCACCCATCCGCCCGTCAGTATATCACATAGTGTGAGCTTTACAGAGAGAGAGAAGAGAGGAAGGAGAAAGGAGAGAGGGAATCATTTGCGATCACATGGCCCTAGGAGGTATTATCCCTCTCGTTGTTTGGGGGACTTCCTACCCAGCTCTTGGCTGTCCAAGAGGTAGCAGAAGGAGTCATGCTGCCCCAAGCTTAAGTGTGTGCATTGGCACCCAGGTGTACTGGAAGACCAACAAGTTCAGCCAGGTCAAAGGGCTTCTTTCCCCAAGTTGATAACCTTCCAGCAGCACTTGACGTCTGTCTCAGTTTGTACCACCAGGACAACTCATAACAGCTCTGATACGAAGCTCCCGGGGATGAATTGGAATATCGATCCTTGCATCCTGCTCCACATTCCTTTACCAAAGCCTAAACAGTGTTCCGCAATGGTTTCGTTTATAAGACCCTTAGCCTTCCCCTTCTACCTTGTTAATGGCCTCCTGCCTTTTTCACCAAGGCTGACTGTACATATTCAAATTTAGACTGCATTCCCAATCTTTGGTGAGCTTGCCTTCATATTCCTCTTCCCTGAGTTGTAAACTTTGTCCTTTAGACACCTCCACCTCCTTTAAAACACACCTTCAATCCAATTTTGAATCAGAATCAGGTTTACGTATTGGCACTAACGCATTGTGAAATCTGTTGTTTTGCAGCAACAGTACAGTACAATACATTAAAAATACTATAGGGCTCAATAAGAAATGTAAACTAAATAGTGCAAAATGAAAGCAAAATAGTGAAGTAACATTCAAAAATCCGATGGCAGAGGGAAGAAGCTGCTACTAAAATATTACGTGTGCATTTTGAGGCTCCTACACTTCTTCCCTGATGTAGCACTGACAAGAGGACATGTTTTGGATGGTGAGTGTCCTTAATGATGATGCCGCCTTCCTGAGGCAAAACCTTTCGAACGTGTTCTCGATGCTGGGGAGGCTTGTGCCCAGGATAGACCTGGCAGAGTCTACAACCCTCGGCAGCTTTTTTCAATCCTATGCATTGGAGCCTTTATACTAGATGGTGATTCAGCCAATTAGAATGCTCTCCACAGTACATGTGTATAAATTTGCTAAAGTCTTTGGTGAAATAACAAATCTCCTTAAACTCCAAATGAAGTATAGTTGCTTTACTACAGCCATTATCATGTGTCCTCAAACATCACTGGGTGGACTGGTGTTAGATTTGTTTTAAACGCAAGAGATTCTGCAGATGCTGGGAATCCAGAGTAATATACAAAATGCTGGAGGAACTCAGCAGCTCTGGCAGCATCTATGGAATAGAATGTACAGCCGATGTTTTGGGCCAAGACCCTTCCTCAGGACTTCTTTTGTGAGTTCTTCTGCAATGTACCTTATAAGATCTTACTAAGTTAGACAAATTGTTCTTGTTTTTGTCAATCAATTTTCAATTACTATTGTAATTAAATCAAAGTATTCAAAGCAATCTAAAAGCAATTACATTTTCTCAAGGCAAAAAAACCAGTAAGACAACTAATTTAAGCTAAAGCTACAATGATAGTGAAATCAGGAAATAGTTATTAAAGATATGTAACAGATTTCAATAAAGCTAAATGGTTTCAGTGAAGAAAAATGCTTGGCATCATAACAAAAATGCTCATAACAGGAGGTTACTAAAAGGTCTATGCAATCAACAAAGTTTATTATACAAAACATTGCACAGAATTTAATAATTTAATACAGCACGCAACAGAATGCACTTCTAAGATAACTCTGCCACCTGTGTCCAATATGACCAATGGAAAATGATTGCAAATTCTGACAGACCCAAAAATGGTTGCTTAAAGTTGACTCAAAGAATCCATGCACGTGTTTGTTATTCTGAAAGCTTTTCACCATAAATTTTGCCAATAACATATGGTAAATACTTTTGAATTTTAATAACAAAATGTTAAACTATTTACTTATCCTATATTTGAAATTTAATTTACTTATTGTGATATAGTGTGAAATAGGCCCTTCTAGCTGCAGCACACAACAATCCCCTGATTTAACCCTAGCCTAATCACGGGACAATTTCCAATGACGAATTAACCTACCAACCGGTACATCTTCGAACTGTGGGAGGAAACCGGAGCACCACGCAGTCACAGGGAGAGTGTACAAATTCCTTACAGATAGTGGCAGAAATTAAACCCAGGTCACCTGCACCACAAAGCATTGTGCTAACCCACTATGCTACCGTACTGTAATTAAAAGATTATTGGATGGCTTAATAAAAAATTTTGTTTTAAGTTAACACAATTAGTAAAATTATTTTCTGATGTCACCAAAAAAAAGACATTCCAAACTCAGTCATTACTGTTATTCCTGGAAACTATTTCCACTTTTGAAAAAAATGTGTCCGAGAAAAGGTCTAGAGGTGGATGGGGGACAGTGAATTGCAAAATCACTATTGTCCGGTGATAAGATCTTGCTCTGATTAATTGCATTTCAGGATGATGGAAATACTCAGGGAGATCTTGAGGTGCAGATAAAACCAGTCAGAAATGATGAAAAGACATTAATTACAATAGGCAGGCTATGGTATTTAATCCCACACTTAGTACCCAGAATATGCTGGACAAGAGGGTAGCTAATATGACCACTTTGAAAGTGCAATATCACTCTTTTCCATCCGACCTCATGATATTATATTCTACAAATGTTTAAACCATACAATATAGGAACAGTATTAGGGTTTTCGGCCCATCAAATCTGCTCTGCCATTTAATCATGGCTATCTTTTTTTTCCCTCTCACCCCTATTCTGCCATCTCCCCTAAACCTTAGACACCCTTTCTAATCAAGAACCTATCAACTCCTGTTTTAAATGTCTTGGCCTCCACAGCCATCTGTGGTAATGAATTCTACAGATTCGCCACCCTCTGGCTAAAGAAATTCCTCTTCATCTCTGTTCTAAAGAGATGTCCCTGTATTCTGAGGCTGTGCCCTCTGGTCTTACACTCTCCACTATTGGAAACATCTTCTCTACAGCCACTCTATCTGCACCTTTCAATATAAGTGGGTTTCTAAACTCCAGCAAGTACAGGACCAGAGCCATCAAATGCTCCTCATACGCTTACCCTTCCATTTCCATTCATCCATTCCTCTGGAACCGCCCCAACGGCAGGACATCCTTTCTCAGATAAGGGGCCTAAAACTGGTTGCAATACTTCAAATGTGATCTCGCCTTATAAAGTCTCAGCATTACATCCTTTTCTTAATATTTTAGTTCTTTTGAAATGAATGCTAATATTGCATTTGCTGTCCTTACTACTGACTCAACCTGTAAGTTACCTATAGTGAATCTTGCACTAGGATTTCCAAGTCCCTTTGCACCTGATTTCTGAATTTGCTCCCTATCCATTTCCCTTCACTGTATTCCATCTGCCACTTTTGCCCATTCTCCTGAGCTGTCCAAGTCCTCCTGCAAACTTCCTGCTTCCACAACACTAGGTACCCCTCCACCTACAGTATATCCATATAGAAACATAGAAAACCTACAGCACAATACAGGTCCTATGACCCACAATACTATGCCGAACATGTACTTACTTTAGAAATTACCTATGGTTACCCATAGCCCTCTATTTTTCTGAGCTCCATGTACCTATGCAGGAGCCTCTCAAAAGACCCTATTGTATCCGCCTCCACCATAGTCACTGGCAGCCCATTCTACACACTCACCACTCTCGTAAAAAAACTTACTCCTGACATCTCCTCTGTACCTACTTTTGAGCACCTTAAAACTCTTCTTGTGTTAGCCATTTCAGCCTGGGGAAAAAGCCTCTGACTATCCATATGATCAGTGCCTCTGATCTATCAGATCACCTCTCATCCTCCGTCGCTCCAAGGAGATAAGGCCGAGTTCACTCAACCTATTCTCATAAGGCATGCTCCCCAATCCAGGCAACATCCTTGTAAATCTCCTCTACATCCTTTCTATAGTTTCCACATCCTTCCTGTAATGAGGTGGGCAGAACTGAGCACAGTACTCCAAGTGGGTTCCGACCAGGGTCCTATACAGCTGTAATATTACCTCTTGGCTCTTGAACTCAATCCCTCGGTTGATGAAGGCCAATGCACCGTATGCCTTCTTAACCACAGAGTTAACCTGCGCAACAGCTTTGAGTGTCCTATGGACATGGACCCCAAGATCCTTCTGATCCTCCACACTGCCAAGAGTCTTACCATTATTACTATATTCTGCCATTATATTTGACCTGCCAAAATGAACCACCTCACACATATCTAGGTTGAACTTCATCTGCACTTCTCAGCCCAGTTTTGCATCCAATTGATGTCCCACTGTAACCTCTGACTCCACACTATCCACAACACCACCAATCTTTGTGTTATCAGCAAATTTACTAACCAATCCCTCCACTTCTTCATCCAGGTCATTTCTAAAAATCATGAAGAGAATGGGTCCGAGAACAGACCCCTGAGCACACCACGCTGTCACCGATCTCCATGCAGAATATGACCTGTCTACAACCACTCTTTGCCTTCTGTGGACAAGTCAACTCTGGATCCACAAAGCAAGGCCCCTTTAGATCCCATGCCTCCTTACTTTCTCAATAAGCCTTGCATGGGGTACCTTATCAAATGCTTTGCTGAAATCCATTTACACTACATCTAAAACTCTACCTTCATCAATGTGTTTAGTCACATCTCATAAGGCATGACCTGCCTTTGACAAAGCCGTGCTGACTATTCCTAATCATATTATGCCTCTCCAAATGTTCATAAATCCTGCCTCTCAGGATCTTCTCCATCAACTTACCAACCACTGAAGTAAGACTCACTGGTCTATAATTTCCTGGGCGATCTCTACCCACTTTCTGGAATAAGGGAACATTTGCAACCCTCCAATCCTCCAGAACCTCTCCTGTCCCCATTGATGATGCAAAGATCATTGCCAGAGGCTCAGCAATCTCCTCCCTCACCTCCCACAGTAGCCTGAGGTACATCTCATCCAGTCCCAGTGACTTATCCAACTTGATGCTTTTCAAAAGTTCCAGAACATCCTCTTTCTTAAGCTTTTCAGTCCGCTGTAAGTCATCCCTACAATCATCAAGGTCCTTTTCTGTAGTGAATACTGAAGCAAAGTATTCATTAAGTACCTCTGCTATCTCCTCCGATTCCATACACACTTTTCCAATGTCACATTTGATTGGTCCTATACTCTCACGTCTTACCCTCTTGCTCTTCACATACTTGTAGAGTATATTATTTGAAAGTTCAGCCACTAAGCCTTAAATTCCATTTTTCAGATCATTAACATATAATGTGAAAAGCAGCTAACCCAGCAAGCTATGTGGAACAGAAATACGCACTTTATTTAAAACTCTGTTATGGCAAGAGAGTACCAAGTGGATTAGAAAAAAACTAATCATATTCTTAAACCTTTTTGATGAAAACTAGCTCATGAGAAACCCTGGACCATGACTACTCAAAATGGAGAAGGGAATCCCGATTGGCTTTGAGAACTATGATATGAATATGGTTCTTAGGAAAAACAAAATAAAGACCAACCATTTGTTTTTGAGATAGAAAATATATTAAAAAACAAGAAGTCCACACTTAATAACAGTTAATTAGTAGTTCTCAACCATTGGCCTCTGGATCTGTGATGTCAACTTCAAATTTTTCTCCTTTGATATGGAAACACCAATGACTTTGTATGGAAAATCCTATAGAAAGTAGTAGACATGGCCCAGTCCATCATGGATGAAGCCCTCCCCAATACTGAGCACATCTACATGAAATGCTGTCACAGGAAAGCAGCATCCATCATCAGGGAGTCCCCACCATCCAGGTCATGCTCTCTTCTCACTGCTCCCATCAGGAAGGTGATACAGGAGCCTCAGAACTCTCATTACTAGGTTCAGGAACAGTTATTACCCCTCAGCCATCAGGCTCTGAACCAGCTGGGTTCACTCAGCACATAACTGAACTGTTCCCACAACCTAAGGACTCGCTTTCAAGGACTCTTCACTATCTTCTCAATATTTATTGCTTATTATTATTATTATTTCTTCTTTCTTTTGTATTTGCAAAATTTGTCACTTTTTGCATATTGAGTCAGATTTCTTTGCTTCTTTAGTTTCATTGCTTCTATTATGATTCTTGGATTATCTGAGTATACCCGCAAGAAAATGAATTGTATTGGGTTGTATACAGTGACATAGTCATACTTTATTGATCCCAGGGAAAAATTGGTTTTCATTACATTTGCACCATAAATAATAAATAGTAATAGAACCATAAATAGTTAAATAGTAATATGTAAATTATGTCAGTAAATTATGAAATAAGTCCAGGACCAGCCTATCGGCTCAGGGTGTCTGACTCTCCAAGGGAGGAGTTGTAATGTTTGATGGCCACAGGCAGGAATGACTTCCTATGACACTCTGTGCAGCGTCTCGGAGGAATGAGTCTCTGGCTGAATGTACTCCTGTGCCCACCCAGTAATTATGTAGTGGATGGGAGACATTGACCAAGATGGCATGCAACTTAGACAGCATCCCCTTTTCAGACACCACCATCAGAGAGTTCAGTCCCATCCCTACAACATCACTGGCCTTACGAATGAGTTTGTTGATTCTGTTGGTGTCTGCTACCCTCAGCCTGCTGCCCCAGCACACAACAGCAAACATGATAGCACTGGCCACCACAGACTCGTAGAACATCCTCAGCATCATCCGGCAGATGTTAAAGGACCTCAGTCTCCTCAGGAAATAGAGACGGCTCTGACCCTTCTTGTAGACAGCCTCAGTGTTTTTAGACCAGTCCAGTTTATTGTCAATTCGCATCCCCAGGTATTTGTAATCCTCCACCATGTCCACACTGACCCCCTGGATGGAAACAGGGGTCACCAGTACTTTAGCTCTCCTCAGGTCCACCACCAGCTCCTTAGTCTTTTTCACATTAAGCTGCAGATAATTCTGCTCACACCATGTGAGAAAGCACATATATACTTTGATAAGTTTACTTTAAACTTTAATGCAAAATTAGTGTTCTTATCCTTATCCCCAACTCCTCATTCAAACATCAATGTTTACATATTGAGCCCACTGGATTCACTGTTTCCAGTGGTTAAAAAGACCACAGCTGTTCACAACCTCATTTGATATGTAGCTTCGCCCAGGTCCATAGTTTGCAGTACAGCAGCAATGTTTAACACCATCTTCCTCAGTCAGTCATTTGTGTTCTTAAATTTGTCAATTTGTCACTTAAAAGTAAATCATCCCAATCTCCATTTAATTATATTTGTTTTTCCTAATGTGATATTCATATCCATTACAATTCCATTCTTCCTGCAGGCTTCCAATCTAATAAATGATTGGTCTTCATCCCTTAGGGAACTTCAAAGTTCAAAGTAAATGCATTATCAATACACATGTATGTCCATCTGTCTATGTTCTTAGGTGATAAGGTGGAGATACGTCTCTACTAAAGGAGGCGCAAGGTGCTCCTTCCCTCCGCTAGCCTGCAGGTCACCCTGGGCAAGGTGTAGTAGTACCTGCTTAGCCCTAATCAGGGTCATATTAAGTCATATGAACAGCTGGTGTATATCACAAGTTTTGTTTATGTGATCACTGATGCTGTGCAATCTCTGAAGAGTATTGATAATGGCTAGGGTCACCCATCTTGTAAAGACACTACTCAGAAAAAGGCAATGGAAAGACCATGATCGCCATCATACAACACAGAACATAACGAACAAACATATGCCATCATATACGACTCTTCAATGAACAAAGATCTGCAATCTTCTGAGGGCTAGATTAGTGACATTCAAGTCTGGTGACCAAGGATACAACAATAGTCCTGAAGAAGGGTCTTGGCCCAAAAAGTTAACTTTTTATTCATTTCCATAGGTGCTACCTGATCTACTGAGTTCTTATAGCATTTTGTGTTCGTTGCTCTTGATTTCCAGCATCTGCAGAATCTTTGTTTAAAATACAAGAGGTCCAGGTATGACCTCCAAAAAGCCATCTTACATGCGAAGTGGCAATTCCATACAAAATTGGAATTACAGAAGGATGCTTGATGGCTGTGACAAACTTGAATGCTACCACCTCTTACCAAATAAACCAAGTGACATATGTGCTGGACTGGGACAGATCCTCTGAAATAATAACACTGAGGCATTTAAAGTTGCAGACCATCTCCACCTCTAATCCCCCAATAACATAGCCACATTTTTATTCCCAATTTATCAATTGTACACAGAAAGATCACATTACCAAGCTCTTAGTTTTGCAGCAACTTCTCTGTTGATTACAAAGCCACAGAACTTTATTGCAGTTAACAGAACCTGTCATGGTAATTTGCTCAGCCATATTTCCCATCACACTTTAAGCATTACAATTTTACAACTATTCACAAATAAAGGATAAAGTTTATTATATTGTACAAAATCTTAGGAGTATGCACAATACTTCCAAAACAATTTGCCAGCCTACCTCATCAAGAACTTCCTGCCCCATCAGTGACAGTATCTGTAGGTTTCACAATGGCTTAATTGACCATCTTAGAAATGGAGTGGAATCAAGTCATCCTTGATCCCAACAGACTGTTTCATTGGTATTGAAATAGATTAACTGTAATAAATACTGTAGATCAGATCTACAGCTCCTTCAGTTAATGGCAAGGCTCCTGTCTGTCTGTCTAGGTACCATATCTGACAAGGACTTTGGTGACCATGGTTTTCCGTATAGATCTATCCTTCGTTTTTTGGATGACTTCCATTTCCTCGATGTGTAGCCACCTGGCTATGCTTCTGATGTACATAAGTCGAGGTCTTCCTCTAGGTTTACACCCTCAATCTTTCCGGAGAGTATGAGTGTTTCTAGTTCATCTTTCCGCATGATGTGTCCTAGGAATCTGAGTTGTCTTCCTCTTATTATTAGTATGAGTGATCGAACTGCTTGGGCTCTTCTGAGAACTTCATTTGATGTGTGTGATCCATGATATTTTTAACATTCTCCTGTAGAACCATAATTCAGCTGCTTCTAGTCTCTTTTCCATTGCAGGGGATATGGTCCAGCATTCACTTCCGTAAGTCAAGGCTCCATGGCATAAAATAAGATTGGGAACCCATGCTGTAGATGAAGGTTTCAGCAGTTAAAAAGGGATGAGAATGGACAACAGGGTTGGAACTGGGTTATTTGGTAATGCTGCAGATTATATTTCAATTGGTTCACAAGGACAAACCTAACACTAATGCTTTGTTGGCTCCTTAAGGCTGTTACAGCCAGGGGTGGTAGTGGGGATAAAAACTCCCACTGCCTATTAAATGCACCCAATGGCATGTGCCACAAATAGCCTCTGGCAACCAAGTCCAGCTCCTGTTTTTCAAGTGTGGCAAAACTGTGATGCCCAGTGGAACAACTTCTACTGCTAGAAGCAAATGCATCTTACTGGCACCTCAAGTCCAGTCACTTCTGGCAGATAGGGCTTTTCATCCGTGGTCGGCAGCTTATCTAGGAGAACAAAAATTCTGATCTCAAACCTCAGCTGCCTTGTGGCTATACCCACTCATGGGAAAGGCTCAGGAGTAAAGCCAGAGGAAAAATCCGGAACTGAAGTCCCTAAGGCAGTCCTATGCTGAGTTCAGCACTGACTGACAACTCCTGTGATGCCACTAGTGCCAAACTGCATCAGTCTCTGCCATTCCTTTGGATTCATCAGCTGCGTGAACAGGGAAAGCCTGCTGGATGGGCAACAGTTTTCTCTCCATATCATGTAGACAGCAAGGACACAACATCCATGGTCAACCTTGACCAATGAAGGGCTTCAATGCTCTGATTAGTTTGTGCTTGTTTGAAAGCATCACCTGGAAGAGGAATTCAAATGAGTGGCAGAAAAGGGCATTTTGGTCTTCCCAATATTCAGTGATGTTGTTCCAGGACTACAAGGCCCATGGACTTATAATCATTTGAGCATGGGATGAGAATGTGATTGCAGATTTAAGCATGTTCTGTATATTATCCTTTCACAGACTCTTCTTTACCATTTAGACCACTGAATCCATAACATCCGCTATCCACACCCATTTTGTCTACTGAGAACACACAACAAAAATAAAGAACAAAAATTACAAGCATGTGTATTAAGGGCCATCCTTTACCTTGCTTAAAGGCTGAACTTGAACATTCCCAACATTGACATAGATGAGGTTCTGATCACAAATCTACCACCAAGACTGTCTGCTTTCACTCCTATAACATTGCCCAATTCCTTCTTGCCCTCAGTTTAACAACTTCCAAAATGCTTCTGTGTATTAACAGATTGAACTATTCAAAATGTTTCCCTTTCAGTGTTGCATCTTCCATCCTACATAATTACCTCAACCAAAATGCAATATATGAACTGTACTACACCGTGCACTCCCAATTCCCTTGTGTTTTCTAATTCAAATTAATTTCATTTGACAATATCCAAATTTTAAAATTTCTATCCTTACTGTCAACTTCAGTCAAGGCTTTTCCCAACTTTTCACCTCTTACCCACACCAGGATTTTCCAAATCCTTCATATTAAAAAAATCCTTCTCAGGCTATGTGCTACTTTCAGTACATGGTCCATCTGATGCAATCAAAAATAATCAATGGAGATGATCATCCCTGTATGGAAATACCTGGCTTTTCAACAGACTTTATCTGTAGACATAAAACATTTTACCTGCATAAGACACATAACTATAGGGCAATAGCCAAATGTCTCAAAAAGCTCATCTTTATTAGCGAGAAATGAATAGAATGTACATGTTTGCATGTATTTCTTTTCCTAAGTTAATATGGCCATTATTCCAGTATAAATCAAAATAAATAGTTGAAATAAAGAGATGTGACATTTTGCAGAACATTTATCAAATCTTAAGTTAAAAAGAATACCTTTACCATACCTTAATATCTCTATTACTAATCCTGCAATGCTTTCATAATTCAGGTACAAGTACTTTTTAAAATACAGAAAAAGTTTATTATATTAATGTACTGTACTCATGTGTGGCAGATCATTCACGGTGATTTATCCCAAATAATCTGTACAGCTTTAAATACTAAGGTATTACAATTACATTACCTTTACATTCTTAAAACTCAAAATACATTCAATAATTCTAAAACATCTTTCTGAAAGATATTTTGGTGAATTCAAAGTAGAATAAATCATTAACATCTTCACAAAACTTAAATTTCAGATATTCTATTGCACAGGTTCAGTCATCCATTCCTTAAATATTTTGTCCATCATTTTTCTTTCAGCCCAACTTCCATTATTGACTGTAGGAATAATTTTATTTGGTTTAAGCCACTGTACAAATCTCTTCATCTCAAGGTAGCTGCTGTGTTCACTGTAAGGCACCCCTGCAAGAGATGGGAATTTCAAGAATGGAATTCAGGTTATTAATAGGGTGAACGTTAATACATAATCTCTACCTCCAGACTACACACAATCATTTTGTTATACGTTTGGCAAATCCCTGATGATTTCAGTAATTTTTTAAAATTGTGCTCCATGTTGAACAAGATGAATAACATCATGGTTTAATTTTGGTTTTTTTTGCTAGCACCGTATGCTATAGTACTGTGCAAAAGTCTTAGGCATGTATATAGCTACAGTGCCCAAGACATCTGCAAAGTACTGTAGTAATATTTTTACTGCATAAAACAAATTTTATGACAGACATAAGTGATGATAAACCAGATTCTGATATGGGTTGCTATTGTGAACTGAGAGTGGGAAGGGGGCAGGGAGAGGCAAATCATAGTTGGGAAAAAGGGAAGGAGCAGGAAGCACCACAGAGACATTTTGTAATGACCAATAAACCAATTGTTTGCAATCAAATGATCTTGCCTGGTGTCTAAGGGCTGGGTGTGTCTGCACCTGTACCATCCCTCCCATCCAGTCACCCCTTCTCTGCCACCTGTTTCACACCCTTCCTGCGGCACTCCAACCTCACCATCCCACATCCTTTGCTCCTGCTAGATTTACAAACTGGCTCCTCGCTGTATGGTGACAAATACAGTACTGTGCACAAGTCTTAGGCACCCGAGTTACATACATGCACCCAAGACTTTTGCACAGTACTGTACATGTGACATAATAAAATTCCCATTTCACAAAAACATGACTAGAATAAAATTTAAAAAGGATTTTCGTGAAGTGGGACTGGGCAGTAAATTATTTTAGGTTTAAAAAAAGACTATTCATTGTATCACTTAGGTCGACATGAATATGATATCGTATCTGCTAAATAGGGGCCGTGGACAATTCTGATTTGATGGAGACGGACGTGAAAGCACAGAGGAACATCTGGAGAAAATTTCTGAAACACCAGTTGGCTGCTGTTGTTACTGCGCAGTCCGGAATCTTCCGGAGGGAAGGCCTCAAAATCTCCGGCTTTGCCTGCTGTGGTGACCGAGATTGAGGTCGAATCGTTTGGACTGAGATGACGCTCAGTACTCGGTGTCGGAGAGCTGATCGGAGGCTCAAAGTTTTCAGATGACTCGGAGTTGGACTGTGGTCGGCATGGCAGGGAGTGTTTTTCTTCCTTCTCCTGTCTGCGTGAGATGTGGGACATTTGAGAGACTTTGAACTTTTTACTGTGCTCATAGACTTCTTCATCAAGTTACGGTATTGTTGCACTGTTGTAACTATATGTTATAATTATGTGGTTTTGTTAGTTTTTTTCAGTCTTGGTCCGTCCTGTGTTTTGTGAGATCACACCGGAGGAAATATTGTATCATTTCTTAATGCATGCATTACTAAATGACAATAAAAGAGGACTGCGTCTTCATAATCTAATAGGGTCTACATTCCAAATTTTATTTTTTTAAATTCCAAAAGTAGACCATAATTGATCAAAAAGCTTTCCTGTTGCACTTTTGCTGAACACAAAATTTCTTAAAGAACGTGGAGGAAAAAAAAACAGGTTTATGAAAATATACCAACCATATATAGCAATCTTTCCTTGGACCCTAGGTTTGATGTCAAGACCTGTGCCACTTTGGCTTGAGTAAGTCCATCCAGTTGGCTTGAATGCTACAACTCGATCATATTTTCCAGGAAATTTATTCATGTGAGCTTGTAAGCCCTAAAATAGAAAAAGAAAGCAGTTTAAGTACTACACAAAACAAACGACAAAAAATCAATTTCATTTAGAGTTCTTCAACAATACATTCACTTGTATTGATTCTTAATAATCATCTTGCAGCAGTTTCTAAATATTCTGTTCTGACACATTATAAGACCCAGTCCCTTGGTTAAATTTATAGCATGAATTGGAAGCAGCACCTTGTTAAGTTCAAGGGAAGAATAGCAATCTTACCTGTGACCCTGATGTCAAACCATCATGATTTCTACATCATACAATACAAATTATTGGAGTTTTGCTGAAAACAGTAACTTATTCCTGGTCACCTTGCCATTATTTGATTCTCAATCAAAATAAAAGTGCAGTTTATCCAATTACCAAGACACTGTATTCACTGTTAAAATGACTGGCCCCAGAACACATACACTCTTAGGATTCAAACAGATTTTATTTACTTGTCTACAAGGAGACCAGCATGGGCCATAACCTAGACTGTTTAAGTCTGAACAGAAAACTGCTGTTTTTAGCAGCATTTGCTTATCAGTTACAGATATTGACCATTTGACAAGCTGTACGTGTTTCTATTCCTTACTTACAAGATCAGTCACCATTCACAATAGAGATGTTGAATCAATAGAAACAAGCTGGCAACTGATGACATTTTGATGTTAGTAAAGCAATCATCTCTTAGTTATTGTGTGTATTTCACATCCTTCCATTATTCCTATCACATCGGTCTCTGGCATCCACTACTGCGTAAAGGTAAGCTATGTTCTAGGTTGATTACACACTACCACAGTCACTCTCACCTATCTGTATGTAGTAAGCAAGATTGGCTCCAGCGGTCTCACATCAAAGGTCTCCCTTGTCTTGACTGCACACCACTGTAGTCATTCTTGCCTGGTGTTGTCTTTAACCCTTGCCTTACTGCAACTTCCACAATATTTGTCAAAAGAAACAAGTCACCACAACACTGATTACACTTCAAATGTACAACATTAGTTGCATTGCGTCTTGGGATTTTCTGAAGTCATGAAAGACACTCACAAATGAGAGACACAAGTCTTATTACTTAGGATCTTCAACAGAAGGTATTTTGTGTTTGTTTTTAAATGACAGGAATGTGTGCTATTAGTCATATGGAGAACTGATTAATTTTGTTTAAAATGTTTATAATCAAATGCATTCAAACAGAAAATGATAATGAGGGCTCTCATTGTTTTCACAATAAAAAGATGTTCCCAGGAATTATAGTTCGGGGAAATGGGATTAATACAGGAAAATGGTGTCAAGGTAAAAGATCTAATTAAATGGTGGAGCAGGTAAGTAAATGGAATGGATTTATTTCTTACATTCACATGAATGAATGCATGGTATAGTCCAGGGGTCCCCAACCTTTTTTGCACCGCGGACCGGTTTAATATTGACAATATTCTTGCAGACCGGCCAACGGGAGGGGTGGGCGTTAATCACCGGTATATAGGTAATAAGTCAACTATAAGTCATTTATCAGTGGCTAATACACTCAGTTTCATTTCTAAAAGGGTTTATCTAATGAATTTAATATTAAACACACAGCGCATGTTTCCTTGCATGAATATAGTGACAAGTTAATTATAAGGTGGTTCCTTATGTCCAGTCTATTCCGCAATTTAGTTTTCGTTGCATTCATTGCAAAAAACTCCACTTCACAGAGATACGATGTTGGAAATGGAAGCAACGTTTTCAGTGCTTTCATGGCTATCTCGGGATATTCAGCCTTGACTTTGAGCCAGAATGCCGGCAGAGACGTTATGTCAAACATACTTTTCAGCCCACCGTCACTTGCAAGCTCGAGGAGCTGATCTTCTTCTTGCGCTGACATGGATGATTCACCGGGGACATTCACAAATGGGTCACGGACCCATTCCTTTGCACATCTTGGGTTATTTGCAGTTGGGAAATAACGCTTGAATTCTGTCAACAGCAAAGATAGGTGATCGCGCACCAGCTGTAAGAAGGACGGTGCAGCCTCAGTCTCTCCCAAAATCCTAGCTAATGTTGGGAATGTCAAATCGCCATCCCCACAATTCCAGTTTGGCTGTGAAAGCACACTTTATCTGCCAACTTGAAGACAGTTGTCACTCTCCTCTGAAGTGACAAATTGAGTTCATTGAGCAGGTTGAAGATGTCACACAGATAAGTGAGTTTTGCTATCCACTCCTCGTCACTGAAGTGTGCTGCCAGTGGTGACTTTTTTCTTGAAAGATATCTCTGTAGCTGCTCTCTTAACTCAAAAACCCTGGCCAGGGCTCTCCCCATTGGTAGCCACCTGACTTCAGTGTGCAAGAGAAGGCATTTGTGTGCTCTGCATCCATTTCCTCGCAAAGCTGCTCAAACAGACGTGAGTTAAGGGCTTTTGCTTTGATGTGATTGATAACTTCAACAACATCACCCAAAACACTGTTAAGATCAGGTGACATTTTTCAGCTAGCCAGCATTTCCGTGTGTGTGACACAGTGTGTAGACTGGCATTCAAGAGCAACCTCTTTGACTTGGGTAGTGAAACCAGACTCAATAATCAGTTCCAACAGCTGTGCTTCGACGTCCTCCACTATGTCATCGATTCTCCTTGAAACTGTGGTAGCTGAAAGAGAAACCTGTGCCATCTTGTTAGCTGCAGCTTCTCCCAACAGTTCACGGCACATGCCCTTGGCAGCAGGCAGAATCAATTCTTCACCAACAGTGAAAAGCTTCTTAGCCTTAGCAATATGGCTAGCCACTAAGTACGACGCTCTCAGAGCAGCAGCATTTGTGGAGGTGGTGGCTCTCAACACGTGCTTCTGTTCCGCTTGCTCACGTTTTTTTACACTCAAAAAACTCAACGGGTTTGTCTTTAAGTGCAGGGTGCTGGACTCAAGGTGCCGAAGCAGACTTGAGGGCTTCATTGCCTCATTAGACAGCTTGTCTCCACATATCACACACCGGGGGCTTGGAGCATGCGAGTCACCAGTCACAATAAAGCCATATTTTATGTACAACTCGTCATATTTTCTGTTGAAGGAAGCTTTCTTTTTTTTTTTTGCAGTCTCAGCCTCAGCCGTCTCTGCGTTATCATCATCGTTAGGCCTTTTATGTCCCCTACCATCTCTTCCAAAGAAACTCTCAAGCGACGTTATGTCCCCTACCATCTCTTCCAAAGAAACTCTCAAGTTACTCATTGAGTTGTTGCAGGTTAATGGCCGACTGATGACCTCACGTGAGTAATGACCTCGCGTGCGTTCAAGTTCAACAGTGGGCGTAACAGGGAATGAGGAAAGGTGCAGCTGCCTCGTATCATTTCATATCGCCAAATCAGATCGTTTCCTTGCGGCCAGGTAGCACATGTTTTGCGGCCCGGTGGTTGGGGACCACTGGTATAGTCCATTGCTTTTATAGGTATCCGTTAGTCTCCTGAGACCACAGATTTGCGCCTTGGAAGGTTTGCAAGGTTGTATGGAAGATCAGCAGTTGCTCATGCTGCAAGTCTCCCCTCTCCACGCCACCGATGTTGTCCAAGGGAAGGGCACTAGGGCCGATACAGCTTGGCACCGGTGTCGTCTCAGAGCAATGTGTGGTTAAGTGCCTTGCTCAAGGACACAACACACTGCCTCAGTTGAGGCTCGAACTAGCGACCTTCAGATCACTAGACCAACGCCTTAACCACTTGGCCACGCTCCACATAGACCATTGCTTTAACAGTGGTATAAACAGACATTTTAAAATAATATTCTGAACTGCTTGATTGCAATATATTTACAGATCCTGACTGCTGCCCCAACTTGCTGGTCCACACTTACATGGACCACATGGAGAAGGTTGAGAATGCTGAAAGCACTCAGCAGGTTAGGTAGCATCTGTGCAAAGAGAAACAGTTGACATTTCAGGTTCAAACCCTTCAGCAGAACTAGGGGAAAGAGAAAACAAGTCAGATTTAGGTGCGAGGAAGATGGGGGAGGACAGTATGGGATAAAGGCAATAGAAAGGCAAATAGGCATCAGAAACAAGTGATGCTTCTTTGTCTATGTCACGTGTTACTAATAGTCAGGGCTGTGCATCATGCTCAACAGGTCTGGTCATGCTAAAGGAGGGGGGAAAAAAAACAAGTCAGAATTTATAGATAGATGACTGGCAGAAGTGGTCAGTTTTGACCCAGACAGAAAGAGTCAGTTACCTAAAGTAGATGAATTCAACAGAATCTGGAAAGTTGTAATATGCTTAGGTTGGAAGAGCCTTCTCAAGCTTGAATTGGATCCCCAGCAGGCCAGAAGCAGAAGGCAGAATCACAAAAAGTTGGTTTGCAGGCGCAGCAGGCTCTCAGGAAAGCAAATGGAATGTTGGCCTTCATTACTAGAGGGACTCAATTTAAGAAGGAGGTTATGCTGCAACTGTACAGGGTACTGGTAAGGTCGCACCTGGAGTACTGAGTGCAGTTCAGGTCTCCTTACTTGAGGAAAGATGTACAGTTACTGGCTTTGGAAGCAGTGCAGAGGAGGTTCACCAGGTTGATTCCAGAGATTTGGGGGGGGGGGGGGGGGGGTTGGACTGTGAGGGGAGATTGAGTCGCCTGGGCCTGTACTCACTGGAATTCAGAAGAATAAGAGATCTTATGAAAACAAAAATATGATAGGGATAGACATGATAGAGGCAAGAAAGTTGTTTCCACTGGTAGTTGAAACTAGAACAAGGGGACATAGCCTCAAGATTTGGGGGAGTAGATTTAGGACAGAGATGAGGAGGAACTGTTTTTCTCAGAGAGTGGTGAATCTATGGAATTTTCTGCCCTATGAAGCAGTGGAGGCCACCTCAGTAAATGTATTTAATACACGGTTGGATAGATTTTGCATTGTTGGGGAATTAAGGGTTTTGGGGAAAGGCAGGTAGGTGGAGATGAGCCCATTGCCAGATCAGTGATGACCTTATTGAATGGCAGAGCAGGCCTGGAGGGCCAGATGGCCTACTCCTGCTCCTATTTCTGATGCTCTTATGTAAAAGGTGAATGGACAAGCATTGCATTCTCTGTGGCTGCATGGGAAAATGCCATAATATTCAACATAGGTGTTGGAAATAAAAGAGTAGATGAGGAAGTCATGAAGGCAATGATCCCTACAAAATATTGAGTAGGGAGGGCAGGTGTTCCTAGTGGTGGAATTTTGTAGGAGATGGCCAAAAGTGAGAAGTATGATCCACTGAATGTGGAAGTGGAAGATCCAAATTCTGACAAAGAACCTCAAATTTAAAACACTAACCAGTTTCTTTTTCCAGAAGTACTGCCTGACCCAAGAGTTTCTAACATTTTCTGCTTTTAGTTTTACAGCATTTGCAGTGTTTCTTTGATTTTCATGTGCTAGTCATTTGTTGCTCTTTTAAAAACATGCAAATTCATGTATCAGCAACACGGGTGGGGGGAGGGGTGCAGGGAGAGCAGAACTATCAGTAAAAACTAGGAAAATAACTTCTCTTGCAGAATTCACAGTTAAATGCACCATTTTAGGTTCTAGCCACAAAATATTCAAAAGTGTGTTTTCTCAAGACCGGAAGTTCCTCTGATGTTCCAGCCAACATTCATCTTTCAGCAAATACCATCAAAAAAGTAACTGGTTTTTCATCATACTGTTGTTTGAAAAGTATTTGCCATAGTTTACAACAAAGTAAAATTTCAGAAGCAATTTAGGATATCCACAGATTACTTAAAAATGAGCATTTTCTTTTACTGATTTAGTAGATGTTGATAAGTTGAATTGCAAAGGCTTAACACTGACCACTAAACTAATACGTATATATACACACACACATCCATATTGATAATCCAAATGAATAGGTTTAGAAAGTATTGCAAACACAGACTAAGGATCACAAAAAGGAATATTCTGTCTTTATTGGTGCACTATTATTGAAAACATAAAGATAGGCATGGTTTTAGCACCTTCCCTAACCTCACTGTTCCAAAGCAGTTTCCTGTAACATTTGCCGTGTAACCACTGTTGATGATAAATTTTGTAGATAATGTATACAGCAAGCTTTAATCAACAGTTTTGTGATTCTGATCAATCTGGTTTTCGTGATGTTGACCAAAGGACTGGCTTGGGCACCTCAGATAACTTGTCCACAATACTTCAAAGTAATGCCATGGGAACTTTTGCAGAGAAAGTTCAATCCATAAACTTGTATCCTCGGAAGCATACAACTCTCAGCACAGCAGTGGACTATCAACCTAGTCTTAGGTGCCCTTGAATCCACAATTATGTGATTCAGTAGAGTCTGCTTTTTAATCCTTAGCTGATATCAACTTTGGTATTTGTATCATCCTTTTTTCATAAATAGACTTTTTAGAACATAAAATGGAGAATTCATCATAAACATCAGTTGCTATGAAGGAGAAAAGCTGGTTTGTTCATGAAAACTGATAGGTTAATACTTTAAGAACTGTATACCATAATTTCAGGTTTGAAAGGCTTATCATATGAGGAGCATTTCATGGCTCTGGGCCTCTACTCACTGGAATTCAGAAGAGTGAGGGGTGACCCCATTGAAAGCTATTGAATGGTGAGAGGCCTCAGAGTGGCTGTGGAGAGGATGTTTCCTAGGATGGGAGAGCCCAAGACCTCAGAATACAGAGATGTCCTTTTACAATGGAGGTGAGGAAGAATTTCTTCTGCCTGAGAGTGGCTGCCAAGTGTTATGTATGTTTAAGAGTTTAATAGATTCTTCATTAGTCAGGTTATGAAGGGATATGGGGAGAAGGCAGGAGATTGGGGCTAACAGGGAAAATGAATCAGCCATGATGAAATGGCAGAGCAGAGTCGATGGGCCAAATGGCCTAATTCTGCTCCTATATCTTATGGTTTTAATGGTCTTATAATTACCTACAATGTCAAAGAGTAATTCCACACTACAATCTAGAAACACTACCAATATTTAATTAACCACATTAAAATTCTGGAGATAAATATTCAGGACACCATAGATAACCGTTGACAGTTAACCTAGTATCTGCCTAAAAGGACAGGATTTCATAATCATAAAATGGCTTATTAAATAAACTAAGTGAAATGTTATTTGTTACATTAGATGGCTAATGCTCAAATTCCAGGTTATGATCATACTGTCTAGATTTATACAAAAATAAATTCTGAAGTTTTACAAATAGCAGTAAATAACATGCTACTGACATAACACAGTTAATTTCAAATGGACGTCAAGGTTGGACAGTCAAATGACAAACTGTTAAGGAATACATAACTTCAAGCAGTATGCAAGCATACCATGAAGATCATTTTGAAAATAAATATCCTATCAACTCTAACATCAGTTAGACAGCTATTTTGTCCTCTACAAGATTATTTCATGCTAATGGAGATTAAAATAATTTTTCTTGTTGTGCAATGCATCCTATTTTCCAAAGTCTAAAGAATCAAAGATTAAGAAATCTATTTGCATTATTATTTCATATTTTCATCCTTTTGTATAGGAGAAATATCCTATCTTGTTAAAACAACTTAATTAGCTGCTATCAGCCATCTCAGGAAAACAAACTCAGGAAGTAAATAGAGGATATCCCACAGAGACTACTAAAACTTAAGGTTCTCTCTCACGTGAGGAGATCCAAATAACTTCAGTATTTTCTCCAGTTAGGGATCATTTTGAACTAGATAGAAATAAATCCCAGCTTATACCATTTAACCTCTTCAATACTGAGTGCAAATATCTTGCAAGAAACACTGCCAATACGTACAGAAATTAGTTTACAACATGAAATTTACTGCTCAATTATTTCTCAAAAGTGTAGTTCAAGTATTCAATAGTTTCCACATGGTTTACAATTTGTTAGCAGAAAATATCACAAACTGAACCCATTATCTCCCTCTCTAGATTTAAACAACTAGATTATAGCAAATCAAACACAAGAGGTTCTGCAGGTACTGGAAATCCAAAGCAACACACACAAATTGCTGGAGGAACTCAGTAGGTCAGGCAGCATCTATGGAAATGAACAGGCAGTCAATATTTCGGGCTGAGACCCTTCTTCAGGACTGAAAAGTTAGGGGGAAGACACCGGAAGAAAAAAGTGGGTGGGGGGAGGGAAGGAGGACAAGCTTGAAGGTGATAGGTTAAGCCAGGTGGGTGGGAAGGATAAAGGAGAGGAGAGTGGACCATAGGTGAAAGATTATAGCAAAGCCTTTGACAATGTGTTACATGGCTGACTGAATAAATAAAATCCCTGGGTTCTAAGTGAAATTACCAGTTGCATTCTGCTTAGTGGAAAAAAAAACAAAGAATAATTGTTGGTGTGTATTTAGTAACAGGAGGGCTGATAGTAGTGAGGCTCCCATCTCAGTACCAGGTCCCTCACTTTTTAAATGAACAAATAAATTATTTGGATTTAAACCACAACTAAGAAATTTACCTGCAATGTTAAAGCTGGAAATGTAGCTGACTGTAAGAAAGAATGCTCTAAGCTACAGGGTGTTAACAATGGACTGGACAGATGAACACAGGAAGAGCAAATGCAATTCACTTTAGTAGTATGAAGAAATTAATTTTAGAATGGCAATTAGGCTAACAGAATACTGGATAACTGGCAGTATTCCATGAAGGAGAAAGTAACAGAAGGATCTTGGAGTGCAAATCCATAATACCTGAAGGGAGCAGGATGGGCACATGATTTTTACAACAGAATAGAGCAAACTGTCTCTTTTGGTTAAGTGATAGATAAGAACTACAAAGTTGTAACAGAATTGTATACAACTTCAGTTAAGCCATGGGAAGAATACCGTGCACAAAGTGGCACTGTTGGTAGAGCTGCTGCCTCAACTCCAGCAAGGCAGCGCTATGCAAAGTTCTGAGAGTTTCCAACCATACCCCTTAGAAAAGTGGGTTGGTCAGTTGACTTACTGCTGTAAGTGGCCACTTTTGAACTGGTGAGTGGTAAACTGATGTGTTCAAAAGGAATGCCGAACAGAATGAAATGGAATCAGTGCAAATGAGTGTTTGCATTATTGCACTCAGCAAGCCAACAGATTCTGTTCATTGCTGTAAGATATGATTTCTGATCACCACATTATGGATGGATATGATAGCACTGGAAAATTTGAAAAAGAAATGCAAGGTGTTCGTTCAAACAAAGGTGCCAGAAGGGCATTTAAATAAAAAGCATAGAATTATGACAAACCCATCTAATTCTGTACTGTTTACTCTATTTCCCTTCAGCAGAGGTCAGCAATTAGAGAAGGAAGGTTTAAAAATGAGTGGTTGAAAGAGTTGAGAAAATAAAAGCCACCCAAATTTATTTATTTAGCAATAGAGCATGGAGTAGGCCCTTCTAATCCCTCAGGCCACGCTGCCCAGCCACCTCTGACACCCCAATTAACCCTAACCTAATCACTGGACAATTTACAATGATCAATTAATCCACCTGGTACACCTCTGGACCACGGGAGGAAACTGGAACACCTGGGGAAAACCCAGACATTCCAGTACAGAGACTCCTTACAGAGCAGCACAACTGAACTCCCAACTGTGGAATGCCCAAGACCATTGCGTGAACCACAACACTACCATACTGTGTAAATATGTGAACTCTCTTCCTCAAAAAGTGCTGGAGGTAGAAACAATTATGTTCAAAAATACAATAAATATTGGAAACTTCATAATAGAAGAGCTGTGAACTAAGTGCCACAAATGCAATGACCTAAAATACATTTTTAGCTAGCAAGGATATTATGGGTTGAATGGCCTTCTCCTGTGAAGTACTTTAACATCCCACCACTTGGTAATTTTCCTACTTTATAAAAGCTGACATTCTGTGCTATTATTGTCACAATGCAAATGGATACACTGACTAAATAGACAATTTATCCTAAAAATAACTGTACTTAGCCATTATTTTTCTTTACTTTATACTTTACTGTCACCGAACAATTGATACTAGAGCGTGGCAAGACATAGTCAAGACGGCTGGAGATAGGTCAGGATGCAGTGGATGGCCAGCAGTGTTGTGTGTGTCTCACTGTGCCCTCTTAGCGCTCCACGATGCATTGCTGAGAATTGCCTTTCTGCCCGTTGAACCAGTGATGGTTTCTTCCACACAGTCCGCCGAATCCAGGCTTCACACGCTAGGTAGACAAGCCCTGAGTGTTGTGGGTCTACGGCAGTTCTTGCGGCGTGCTTGCAAGCCTCCCTACCCATTGTTGGGCACCCTCATCCGCCTTTGCAGCCGTTGGGAGATGTCTCCTCTTCCGCCTGCTCCGCAGTTGGGATGATCACCTAGTGGTGTAGTAATGACACCACCCCCTCACTTGTTTTCGCCCGCGAGCTGCTCCACCTTGGCCAGGTCCTGCAGCTGCTCCCGACCGGGCCGTGAGCGCCGAGACACCCGGCCGAGGTTGAGTCGACACCCAGCCGAGGTCGAGCCTTCCCAGTGACAAATGGCGTCAAACAAGGCTGCGTTCTTGCCCCAACTCTGTTCAGTATGGTATTCTCTGCCATGCTGACAGATGCCCTCCGTAACTACGAAGAAGGAATCCACGTCAGGTACAGGACTGACAGCAGGTTGTTCAACCTTAGGCGCCTGCAGGCAGTTACAAAGGTGCGAGAGACTGTCATCAGAGACTTCTTGTTTGCTGATGACTGCGCACTCAACGCCAGCACAGAGCAGGAGATGCAGCGTGAAATGGACTGCTTCTCACAAGTCTGCGACAACTTCGGTCTCACTATCAGCACCAAAAAGACCGAAGTTATGTACCAGCCTGCCCCAGGAAAGCCAGACCAGGAGCCGCGCATCACGGTGAAGGGCCAGAACCTCCAGGCAGTCGACAACTTCACCTACCTGGGCAGCATACTCTCTCGCACAGTGAACATAGACGCTGAGGTCAACAACAGGATTGCCAAAGCCAGCGCCGCTTTTGGGAGACTCCGTGAGAACGTCTGGGAGCGGAGAGGACTCAGCCTTACCACCAAGCTGAAGGTCTACTGTGCAGTGGTCCTTACCACCCTCCTTTACGCCAGCGAGACCTGGACTGTCTACAGCAGACATGCCAAACAGCTCAACCACTTTCACCTGAGCTGTCTCCGCAGACTCCTCCACATCAGGTGGCAGGACAAAGTCCCCGACACGGAAATCCTGGAACAAGCTGGGCTGTGCAGCGTCTACACCCTCCTGCTGAAAGCCCAAGCCAGGTGGGCTGGACATGTGGTCAGAATGCCAGACAGCCGATTGCCTAAGCAGCTGCTGTACGGAGAACTGTGTCAGGGCAAGCGCTCAGTCGGGGGGCAGAAGAAACGTTATAAAGACTGCCTCAAAGCGTCCCTCAAAGGCCTGGGTGTCGACATCAACACGTGGGAGACGCTTGCCCTCGACCGCCCAGCTTGGCGCAGCAAGATCACTACAGGAGCCCGTGCAGCTGAAGTCAGGCGCATCATCGAGGCGCAACGAAAGCGTGCTGTGCGCAAGGCCCGAACAGCATCCACTGCCACAACAGCACCCACCCACTTGTGTCCCACATGTGGGTGAGCCTTCAGGGCCTGGATTGGCCTCATCAGTCACCTCTAGACCCACAGCCACCAATCTCCCATTTGACTTTGAAGCCATGGTCATCTTCGACTGCGAAGGACGAACAACAACAACAAGAGCGTACAATCATCACAGCAATATTTGATTCTGCTCTGTGCTCCCTGGAGTACAAATCGATAGTAAATATTAAAAATTTAAATTATAAATTATAAATAGAAAATAGAAAAGGGAAAGTAAGGTAGTGCAAAAAAACTGAGGCGCAGATTCAGATATTTGGAGGGTATGGCCCAGATCTAGGTCATTATTTACTTCTACAGTACTTTTTGCAGATTTTTTTCATTGGCCAAATCAATTAGCTTATGCATAAAAATTGCTGTATTACCTGGATAGGATGGTACACAAAAACCAGTATAAACTCATAGGAAGAAGAGATGAAGAAGAGAAAAACAAAGTAATTTTGTAACTTGCAAATTACCATGGAAAATTAATGAAGTTGATAGACTATAAGATATAGGAGCAAAATTAGGCCATAAAGCTCATCGAGTCTGCTCTAACATTCCATCATGACTGAACCCAGATCCCACTCAACCCCATACACCTGCCTTCTCAGCATAACCTTGGATGCCCTGACCAATCAGGAAACTACCAATTTTTGCTTTAAATATACTTCTGGTCTTGGCTTCCACAGCTGTCTGTGGCAGAGCATTCCACAGATTCACTACTCTGTCTAAAAACAAAAACAAAAAAAATCCTCCTTACTTCTGTTCTAAAGGGTTGTCCCTCAATTTTGAGGCTGTGCCCTCTAGTTCTGGATACCCCCTCCATTGCAAGCATCCTCTCCAGATCCACCTTATCTAGTTCTTTCAACATTCAGTAGGTTTCAATGAGATCCACCTGCATTCATCTAAATTCCAGTGAGTATGGGCCCAAAGCTTCCAAACACTTCTCATATGTTAACCTCTTCATTCCCAGAATCATCCTCATGAACCTTCTCTGGACTTTCTCCAATAATAACACATCCTTACTCTTGTTCTAAGGGTGTTAAGAGGGAGGAAAGGTACTTGAAAGGAAAGGTAATGGAGGAGGGGAAAGGGCAAGATTTTTTTTAAAAACACCTTTGGGATGGAAAAGTAAAGATAAAATTCAGAAATATTTGATGTGGTTTAGTAAATCACATATGACAATAAACTTCTGTGCCTCAGATGTCAAGACAGTTTTGCAGTTACCAGCAATGGAGTAGATTTCCAGAGCTTGATATTAACAGCTGAAAGGAGACAAGAACAGCTAGGTCCAGAAGGCAAGTGTGCTGCTAGCAGTTGAAAGCCATATGCATCCTCCACCTCAAATCAAACATACCTCAACTTTATGTTGTTTTCTATCTACAGGCTGAGGCTGTCTACAAGAAGGGTCAGAGCCATCTCTATTTCCTGAGGAGACTAAGGTCCTTTAACATCTGCCAGATGATGCTGAGGATGTTCTACGAGTTTGTAGTGGCCAGTGCTATCATGTTTGCTGTTGTGTGCTGGGGCAGCAGGCTAAGGGTGGCAGACACCAACAGAATCAACAAACTCATTCATAAGGCCAGTGATGTTGTGGGGATGGAACTGGACTCTCTGACGGTGGTGTCTGAAAAGAGGATGCTGTCTAAGTTGCATGCCATCTTGGTCAATGTCTCCCATCCACTACATAATGTACTGGGTGGGCACAGGAGCACATTCAGCCAGAGACTCATTCCACCAAGATGCAGCACAGAGCGTCATAGGAAGTCATTCCTGCCTGTGGCCATCAAACTTTACAACTCCTCCCTTGGAGGGTCAGACACCCTGAGCCAATAGGCTGGTCCTGGACTTATTTCATAATTTACTGGCATAATTTACATACTACTATTTAACTATTTATGGTTCTATTACTATTTATTATTTATGGAGCAACTGTAACGAAAACCAATCTCCCCCAGGATTAATAAAGTATGACTATCTCTCCCTACAATTGCCTGCTCTCCTGAAGATCCAGCCTCAGTACGTGTACAGAATTTTCAACACTGGCTTTTCATTAACGAGCCTCTAAATCTGGCTGACTGCCGCTCAAGAAAGAGAAAAAGTCTGCCATATCATCTGTGTTTCCTTTATTTTTCCAACTACATGTAAATAAAATAAACTTAAATGACATTTAGTTGGGTTTTATGTAGAAATTTTGTGTGCCTCAATTGGGGTGAAAATTCTTTCTTCAAATCTTAAAATAAAAAAAAACTTCCGAAGTTCTGTGTGACATACCACAAATCATACGCTTCAGGATACTTGGATTTGAAGCTGTATTTGAAGCCTCTGAATTTTTGTGGATGATACACCCATGCTTCTGGTCAAAGCAGACCCTCAGAATGTTAATGGTAGGGAATTTAGATAAGTAATGGCATTCAAATTCATGGGAATCTATTACTGAGAGACAATCATCACCTAGCACTTTTGTGAGGTGAATGTTACTTGGTACTCAACAGATCATGATCATAGACATTTAGATTTTGCTATTATGGAATGCTTCATTATCAAAGGAGCTATAAAAACTGAACACAATCATCACCAAACATACGATAATTCTGATCACTGATGAAATAGCTGAGGAAGGCTGAGTGTATGACACTATTTCGAGCAATCGTGCTCATGTTCTGGAGCTGAGGTGACCCATATGGATGAGCGCTGACTGTAATGGTCTATTTTTGTTATGTATGAATCAACTTCCAACTTGCTCCTTCAGTGGGGAGTTATCCCTATTACCTTGATTTTGACATTCATAGGCCTTATTTTAAACTTTTCTTCCTCCACGTCTTTACCAATACTGTACATCTTACATTTATCATTACTGAGGAAGACAATTTTGAAATTAATCCTTTTGAATAAATACCTAAAATGTGTGTATTTACAATTAATGATGCACATTGATCAATACTGTCTCTAACTGAAACAGATTACTTTAGATCTGTTTTCAACTATTCTCCAATTCCATCTCAAAAAAAGTGTTTACATCAATAATCAAGTTGCAAATATTTCCATATTTTTTCTTTTCAAATCTTTTTATTATTATCCAAAGTTAACAAGAGCACATCGAAGTAGGCAACACTTACACTGTCTCAAGAGAAAAAAAATTTCTAATGAGGGGAAAACAACTAATGTTATTACGATACGCATCATGTGACATGTTGTATTGACGTGCACAATCATTGTCTTTGACCATTATTCTTGGCATTTTTTTCCCCCTAAAGAAGTGGTTTGCCACTGCCTTCTTCTGGGTAGTGTCTTTATAAGACAGGTGACCACAACCGTTATCAATACTCTTTCAGAGATTGTCTGCCTGGTGTCAGTGGTCACATAACCAGGACTTGTGATGTGCACCAGCTGCCCATACGACCATCCACCACCTGCTCCCATGGCCTGACCCTGATTTTGGGGCCGGGGGGGCGGGGGGGGGAGAGAGAGAAGAGAGAAAGAAAGCTAAGCAGATGCTACACCTCGTGTGTAAACTTATTACAGATTTGCTAATATGCGGAGACCCCTTTACTGCCAGAGCAAAAGGACAGGATATTGTCAGTAAATTACTTAATAAAAACAGATGCATTATTATCCAAGGCTGATGCCATACAGTAACTGAAAATGGGTTCGTACCCACAAAAGCACGTGAAATGAAACGACAAGATTGAAGATTTTGAAAAATGCTGGTCACATATTATTTAATTTAGCCCATGCTTTTTAATTTAAAATACATTATTCAGTCAAAGTATTGCACATGCAGTTTCTCCAATGTGGTATGGAATTAGTTCAAATGTGCATATTTGATGGAAAACTAAGAAACAGAAACAGTTCAGTAACTCAAGTTATTCTGAAGAGTTTTTAAATATGCACACTATACAACCTTCTCCAAACTAATACACATCAAAGATAGAACAGTTGAAACTTTTTTAAAGAATAATCAAGGGAAGAAAAATATTCACTTAATTAAGAAGTCATGGAAACTTTGGTGGTTAAAGTTAAAACAAAATAACATTTGTAATCATTACAAATGCAAAAATCAAATAAATCCAAGACAAAAATGCCAGTTATCAGCTGATTTCACAATGGTGAAAAATTTAGTCATATTACTTTAAATAACACGTCGTAAAACTGGGCAAAGAGATTATAGAGATTAATACTCACCCAAAACTTCATTTCAGTCAATATACTATTATTTTCATTTACTAATTAGCCTAAATTATTTAAAATATGAACATAATTGGAAAGGCCAACATTTGGTGTTCACCTATCATTGCTCCCAAATGGCTTGCTAGGTCATTTTCAGTGGTGGTTTCAAAAACAATTCCAGTGCTGTAGTATAAGCTCACATAGACCAAAATGGGTAAAGGTAGCGGATTCTCTTCCATAAAAGGATATTAGCATTCCAGATAGGAAGTTTACTACAGCCAGCATTACTGATACTTTTTTGTATTTTAAAAAAAAAAGTAAAATCTAGATCTATTTAATTACATTTAAGGTTTGCAGCCCCAAAGTTGGAAACTGAACTATATCTGGATCAAGTTACTAATTCAGTAACAATCATGATGCCACCATAATCGCTGGGCAGTTTATGAAATACCCATTGCAAATAACTTATTTTCAAATAACTTGGATAAATTTTCAAAATGCATTCATTACACTCATGGAAAACAAAAAGTCATAACCGTGAATGCAGTCTAGAATCATAAAGGCAAATGCCAGACATTCTCAAAAATATGTGCCATAAACTTAATCAGTTAATGGGCTGCAAGAAAGATGGGAATCAGTTAGAATGGAAGAAACTATTCTTGTATACAAGAACAAAATAATTGTTACTCCAGATCTGATGCAGCACAAAAGAGAAAGAATACTAATTAAAAAAACACACCATAAATATAAACAAGATAACTTCTATACATAGATTGATTGTATGTCCATACTTTAGTCTTTCAATCATGTTGCAATCAACAGCTTTGATTTCAGATGCACATTTGATTCTAAAAGTGATCCATCCTACATAAGTTCAGTACAATAGTAATGAAATTCAAGCACAGGTTTGCAGGTATTGATTGAATTTTGCTACGCAGACCTGTACCTCAAATAATCTATGGGATCAAAGGAAAAACACAAATAGGCAGGACCAGGAAGGAACAGGATTTCAGTCACACATGATCTCTGCCTCCCAACCAGCAATGTTGAAGACAAATGCCATTCAGAATTAAACAGGCTATTTGCAAACACCTATAAGAGGATTTTTCAGTAAAGAGGATAAACTAAGTGATTAGAGAACACAGTGGTTGGCTTGCTGATTCAAGCTAAGAGTGCAGTCTGATCATATAGGTAATTGTAGTAGAACAGTTGCACTTTGTTAACATGTCTGCCCAGGGAAGCAGTTGAGGCTACCTCATTAAATATTTAAGGCAGTTAATAGATTTTTGCATTGCAGCAGAATTAAAGGTTTACAGGAGGAAAGGCATGTTGATAGAGCCAAGTACACAGACAGATCCTTCATGATCTTATTGAATGGTGGAGCAGGTGCAATGGGACAGACAGCTGACTCTTGTTATTTATGTTCTTATGCAACCAGATTAGATTCAAACATTAAAATATGCCAAATGAACTATTCTGGCATCTGATATTTGTCTTCTGCAGACGAGTGCTGAATTATCAGGAAAAGTATCTGCTTCTATCTTCAGAGATAAGCTCTCTCAGAACATTTTCACAAGTGCCCAGAAGCAGATATCACATTTTGTAGCATTTTTAAAAGTACAACTACTTGCGGCTTACAAGCACTTTATGGATAATATTGGATGTTAAGGAGAAGCCAAATGGTACCCTGGACTTTTCGCTCTTTGAAACTGAACCCAGGAAAAGCTTGGTAAAGAAGCAAAGAATTTTTATTCTCAGGTTAACTATTTTATTTTTTATGTCTTCAAAATGGTTCCTAGGCAGCAAAATCAATTTACATACACTAAACATCATTTTGTTTTGGAATTGTATGCGCAGAAGTTATCAGTTTGCTTGTTTGCTGAATATTACATGCAGATGGATTTCTCTTTGACCAAAGCTATAAGACATGCTTTTCTTGAAATTTATACAGTAGTTTGATATTTACAATTATTTATACAAATCATAGTCAATGCTTAAAGGCAAAGTCAATTATCACTTAGAAAAAAAGGGTTCAAGGTAACTTACCTTAAAAGTAATCTGCATCATTGGCAATAAGTGAAGTTGAGAACTTCCCCAGTCCAGAGTGATAACAGAATTTATCTGTTCCCAACCCAAGCATCGAAGAATATCAAGCTTATTTTTAGTAGTACAGACTTTACATCCGAGCACCTCAGCTATGGCTGTAAAAAATTACAGAAAAAATTAAATCCTCAGCGTCATCCCTGACTCTTTGCAAATATACAATAAGACTTGGGAATTTGTTTCCTAGGTAACTAAAAAAAAGAACACACTGGCAAAGCTCAAAGAATGCAACATTCACTTGAGAAAGTGTGTATGAGTTGCTTACACATGATCATATATTGGTCACATTTATTATCCTTTGTGATTCAGTAAACAGGTAATGATGAAATATTATGGGCCATTATAGCTTGCACATCAAAATCACAAAATATACCATGATGATCTCCATTTATTGAACCAGAATGGATCTGACCAAAATATGATGGTGTACAACCAAATATGATAGTGTTCAATTCCATGTGGTTCAATGATAGTGTGTAGACCTTCATGGTTCAAAAAATAGGTATAGAAATAAAACAGTAACAATGAAGTATTATGGGTCATTATAGTTTGTGCAAAATTACAAGATACGTCATGAATATCTCCGTTTATTGAACCAGAATAGATAATGATCAAAATACGATAACATGTGAATTCCTAAAAAATATTATTTCACTAACAAAGTCTTCTGAAGTCGGTAGTTGAGTATGAGTTGATTACATACATATTTGCGCAACCTCATTGCCAGGCGAGTAAACTGGTTTAAAAAGGAAAATGCTTTAACAATTTGGCAAGTTAGATAGCATCTTTGGAAAGAAACGTTTCAGTTCTACAAACCTTTGTCAGTTCTGACTGCTTGAATTCCAGGATACCGCCTAACCTACTGAGATTTTACACATTTTACTGTTTTTATTTTCAGATTTTCAGCATCAGCAGATTTTCATAATAGGCCAGTGAGACTGACATCAGTGGTGGCTAAGTTACTGAACTGGATTCTGACAGAGATTGTCATCATAGTTTTGTGCATGGAAAACTTTTCAGGGAAGAGCCTAAATGCAAACGGAGCAGCAGACACCGACTTATGGACTTTAGCGAGGCCTTTGACAAGGTTCTCCATGGTTGTCTAGTCTTGAGGGTTAGATCACAATGGACCTAGAGGGGGCTAGCTAACTGGATTCATAATTTGTGCAACGGTAAGCAGAAGGAAGCAGAAAGTAATGGAAGATTGTTTCCCAGACTGGAGACCAGTGACAGGGAATGGGACCTCTTGATATATATTTTTCTTAATATCTGGACAATCTTGATAAGGAGTTATATGGCATAATTTGTAAACTTGTAGATATTAAAATAGATAGCATTGTAAACAGTGAAGAAAGCTATCAAAAATTACAAAGGAATCTTGATCGGCTCAGAAATGGGCGGAGGACTGGCAAATAGCATCCAATCCGGCTAAGGGGAAGGTGTTGTATTTTGAAAGTCAAACCAGTTTAGGATTTATCATGAATGGAAGCTCCCTGGGAAGTGTGTTGGAATATGGATCTAGAAGTACAAGCATACACTTCACTGAAAGTGGTGCCAAAGGTTGAGAAGATGGTGAGGAAGGGTATGGAATGCTGGTATCAGTCCGGATATTGAGTGTAGGAGCTGCAAAGTTTTGTGATAATCATACGAGACATTGGTGATTGCACACTTGTGAGTATTGTGCACAGTTTTAGGAAGGCTATCATTAAGCTAGAAAGAATTTATAAGAATGTTGCCAGGATTTGAGGGCCTGAGCTATAGTGAAAGTTTAGGCAGGCTGGAACTTTATTCCGTGGAGTATAGGAGACTGAAGGGTGACCTTACAGAGGTGTCCAAATTCACAAGGGTCTTAGATTGAGTGAACGCACACAGTTCTTTCTCTTTAGGGAAAGGGAAGCAAATACTAGATGGCAAAGTGGGGGAGGGGCAGATTTAATAGTGAGCTGAGGGGTGGTGCTTATGTGGAATTTGGACAAGTATATGGATAGGATTTAGAGCAGGAATTCCCAACCTGTTATTGGTAGGGGTCCATGGCATAAAAAAGGTTGGAAACCCCTGGTTTAGAGGAACATGATCCAAATGCTAGCAAAGGGTTCTAGCTTAGTGGACACCTTGGTTGTCCCGTACAAGTTGAGCCGAAGGGCACATTTTCATGTTGTATTATTCTATAACAAACTGAGGTGATGCAACATGCAAGAAAAATCAAAACATTTACACCCATCTACGTATAAAATTAATAATAATGGAGCTCTTACCAAGGAAAACCTTCTCTTTTCCAATTGAGTATGTACCACAGACAACTAATGTCCTAGGGTTCATTGTTACACTTTCAAAGGCAATATTTCCCACAAATTGAATGGTTTCTTGCTGGGAAGGAAAGGTATATTCTGGACTACAATATCTACCAAATAAACAGATTTGCACAAAGGATAAAGTATTTATTATGTGGTCAATATGAATATTTCAAACAACTAAATTTAATGACTCACTGTATAAAAACTATCTCTGTTATTATTACTGTCATTTTGAAGGATATTCTAGACATACGTTCTCAATCAACAGATTTATTATAGTCTGAGTAGTTTGTACAACATCCACTGAAGACAACAAAATCAACACATTAACTGATTTCCAGTAAAATGCAAATCCAATGTCTGATCACGAGAGCACACCAAGTCTGTTTAAAACAATTTGTCTGGTGGCTACAGCAACATCACTTTAACCACATATACTAATTCATTGGAAAATACCACGTATTCAGAATAGTTAAATATACTTAATAAACATTTATTGTCATTCAGCCCAAAGATTTGTCTTTTGCCAATGCATGGAATACTGTGAATTATCAGACGCAGCATATGTTATTCAAGTTCTTGGGTATCCAGCCCCGAACCCACCAAGTAGTCCAGGGCAATATTTTGACAGGGAATATTATGGCACTATCTAGAACATACTTAGATACATCTCGAACAATGGAACTGTTCATTTTTGGATCAGCTAATGTGGCTGGCTTAGAGCAGATACACCAAATGGCTCAATTCCCCTTCCCATATACTAACCAGATGCATGTTTGACTTCTCAGTCAAATACACAAAAAACTGAAAGGCACAAAAACAAGAACTACAGCCATATTTGGCAAGGCACATTCATGGAAGACTCGTCCAGGAGATTCAGCATGGGATCCATGGTGACTTTAATCTTCAGGTTCATAATTTGAAGAGGGAAGTTGTAGGTGGGACTTATTCTAACTGGGAGTGCCATTCTGGGATCACTGGAGAGTATAATACACACATACATACAGTACATATAAATAATTTATATAAAAATGAGGATGAGTGGGTTAACAAATTTGCAGTTGATACAAAAATTAGTGGTGCTGTGGATATCAGATGAGAAATCTAGAATTGATGTTGATTGCCAAAGAATACAGTGGGATAGATCTCGGCTATAGATTTGGATGTAAAAATGGTAGATCGAGTTTAATCTGAGCAAGTGCGAGGTGTTGTAATTGGGATATCAAAAATAAGAGAAAGTACAGCTAATGGCAGGACCCTGAACAGATCTGATTTAGAGGAATCTTAGCATCTAAATTCAGAGCTTCCTGAAAGTGGTCAGACATGTCGATAGGGTGGTAAATGTGGCGTATAGCTTGATTGCTTTTATTAGCCAAGGCAGAGTTCAGAGTCAGGAAGTTAACTTGCTGCTTTACACAACCCCAGTTAGGCCCCATCTGGAGTACTGCAATCAATTCTGGTTGCCCCATTATAGAAAGGATGTGGAAGCTTAGCAAAGGGTGCACAAGAGGTTTACTGTCTGGATTAGAGGGAACAGCCTCTGAAGAGAGGTTGAGCTAATGGGAGTTTTCTCTGCAGCATCAGAGGCCGAGGTGACATCTGACAGAAATATATAAAATCTATAAATTTCAATTATAAAAATCATATAGGCATTGAAAGATATCTTCACCAGCCACCCCCACCAAAAAATTTGGTGAAAGTTCAAAGCAGATTTGTGGGCAATTCCTCCCTACTCCCCCACACGAAGTGGTAGAATGTGCTGTCAGAGATCACGGTGGAAGCAGATATAACGTTGGTGTTTCAGACACTTAGGCAGGCACATGAATATGCAGAGAATGGTGAGGTATGAACCATGTGCAGTTATAAAGGATCAGGTGTTAAGTAGCATCACTGGTTTGGTATAACATTGTGGGCTGAAAGACCTGGTCTTGTGTTGTATTTTTCTACAATTTAAACACATGCAACAGAACTGTTGATTTACTATTCACCAACTTAGTGGGCAAGTCAAACTAGGGCATACTTTATCTCGCAAACATATGCAAGTAATTTCCCTTACGTGGTATCTAGATAAAGAATATGAACTTTTCGACCCTTAAGATGAGAGTAACGTTCCATAGAGGCATTAGCTCGAAAATCACCAGTATGCAAAAGCGTATTGCCATTAGGAAGCTGGAATAGCAGCATAACAGCACCTGGACAGCTGTAGAATAAATAATTGCAACGATTAAAGATAAAATACAAATCACATCTGTCAAATATTTGAACAATCATATACTGTACAAAAGTCTTAGAGATATATATAGATAGAGCTAGGGTGCCAAATACCTTTGCACAATACTACATTTGTCAACGACGTGGAGCTTGTAAATCTGGCAGGAGTGAAGGATATTGGGAATGGCAAGAGTGGAATGTTGCAGGAAGGGGGTGGGGCAGGTGGCAGAGGAGTTCCAGGGGCAGGGGATGGCACAGGTGCAGACACACCCTGCCCTGAGACACCAGGCAAGGTGATTTGATTCCAAACAATTGGTTTATTGATAATTACACAATGCCTTTCTGGCACTTCCTGCTCCCTCCCCGCCACTCTTTTTCAACCATGATTCCCCTCTTCCTGCCCCCTTCCCCCCCTCAGTCCACAATAGAGACCCATATCAGAATCAGGTTATCTCCCACATATGTTATGATTTTTTTGGGCAGCTGTGCAGTGCAATGCACAAAAATTACCACTGTACTGTGCAAAAGTCTTAGACACCCTAACAATACATATGTGCCCAAGACTAAACTTCTGTACAGTACTGTAGATACATTTTTTTTCCTTCAGGCCCTACCAGCAAGCTAACTTCATCTGTACTTCAGAGCACAGTAATCCCTAACACTAAAAAAATGAAAACACCCAAAATAAAAATGCAATCATCTCAAAGTTGTACATCAGCCTGACTACGAAGACTACCTCTGTGCTTTCATCAACATACAAATTCTTAAAAATCTTCAGCCAACAATGTTGTTTTTGGTAATTGGGTTTGGTGGAAGAAAAAACTGCAAGGCAGGAGAAGGCAGGGGAGAAATTCAATCCAATGTTTGATTTATATGCCATCAAATCCCAGATGATCCAGATAATGTCTAGTTTGTTTCCTTTTTTTACCACCTCTATGAACTCACTGAGTTGTAGGGCAATTAAGCAAATGCTCAATGAAGCAATTAATTTCTATGTGTATGAACCTCTGTTGCGGTGCTACATTCATTCAACACTAACACATGGAAGTGAATACTGGACAGTATCAAAGCAAAACAAGGGAAGACTTGAATCTGCAGAAATGTGGTTTTCGAGAAGAATGATGATAAATTTGTGGAAGGACAATAACAAATGAGGGAAGTGTTGTGAAAAGTTGGAATAAGAATAAGAAAAGATCTGATATAATTAATCAGGAAACAGCAGGTGGAATATCTGGGATATGGACTGAGGAAAGAGGAACTCAAACATCTCAGTGACAGGAACAACTGATGGAAGAAAAAGTCATGGTCAACAATGCATGATGTTCATGAGTTACATCAAGGGATGGACAGACAAAAGTTTTGAAGAGTTCAGACAGATGGAAGACTACGATCGCTTACATCATATGACAGGGCACATGATGAAGAAGTTATCAAGCAGCTGATGATAAAGTTACATAATCAGTTATGGGATAAATGACCAGTCAAGTTAAAAGCTAAATGATAAACATTGCCAGAATATCTAAAGGCAGCTTGAGGGGTACTTTATCTGCAAAGTAGCATCTCCACATGTTGTACTGCATAATGTATCAGGTTAGATTATATGATCAGTTCCTGGAAAGGAACCCAAATCCACAAAACAGACCATGAGTCTTCACTGAATAAAAGCTTGTATTTAAAGATACCAAGACAGCAGAAGGAATCAGTAAGCTATCTACAAAATGCCTGGGACTTCAAATCCTTCCCTTGGATCACCTTTGATTTTAAGTGTTGTTTAAAATGCGCACAATTCAACTTTAAAAAAAAAAGGAAATCAGCTAAGAAATCTAGAATGGCAAAAAGAAATACCTTCAGCAGGGAAATGAAAGAAATAAAATGGATTAATTCAGTAAGAATTGTATTGGTTATTTAATATTACAACCAGATATTTAATTACTGATTGCAGAACTTGAAATTTTGCAAATATATTTTATTTTGAACGGAATAAATTTATGATGCAAAGACCATCTAGCGTTCTTATTGGGGCAGAAATCATTCTACATCTGACATCAAGTCAAAAAACTGGAAGATATGAGGTAGGAAGTAGGAGAGTTAGAATAGACCGAAATGATAGCAATGTCAGTATATCTAAAATAGGACACATGGCCAAAGACTTACTGATTTGCATCCAAAAGCACGACCTTAACTCCCTCCACAATACATTCAGTGTTCACGGGAAGACTTATCACATACTGATCCTGTACTTTAAGTTTAGATATCACCAAATTGCGTGTTATCTGAAAGTAACAAAAAAAAAAGTAAATTTTAAATCACAAATCCAATTATTTATTAAAGGCATGTGTGCTTTCAGATTTCCCAACAACTTCTAAGACTATTAGCATCACTCAGTAAATCCTGAGAATGGTATTGAGCATCACTAATTAGCTCAAATATCAACACTCTAATATTCATCCCCTCATGTAGAAAGTATTCTCCACATCAACACAAAGGGGTCAAGGATTGAAACTTCCAAAATGAAGGAAGAATTTTCAAACCTGTATACAAACCGATGGGACTAGTTTCAGTGCATGCACTTACAAGCATTCAAATCAGGTTCTCAGAGTGCATCAGGGAGGTTGATTCAAAAGTAACTGCTCCCATTTAAGCCTCCCAGGGTACAGGAAACTCAAGAAAGGAGAACTGGAAGCTGCTGACTCAAGAAACTAAGCATGTTTTATGACATTCTTCAGCTTTAATCAACGGGACTCTGATAACAGAATAATAAACAATGAAAGCAAATGACTTGCCACACCAAAATAGAGATCAAAGCATTAAGATCCATTATGAAATGCGCATTCATTTGTTCATTTTAGCAGGTTCTGAACATGGTTGAACTAGTTCGTATTCTTCACACCACACCAAAATCAGACTTCAAAAACTTCAGTTCCCACTGGATTACAGTAATGTTAACAAATATTAATATACACTTAGTGATCACCTTATTAGGCAACTCCTGTACCTAATAAAGTGGCCACTGAGTGTATGTTCCTGACCTTCTCCTGCTATAGCCCACCCACTTCAAGGTTAAACGTGTTGTGCATTCAGGGATGCTCTTCTGCACACCACTTCTGTAACACATGGTTACTTAAGCTTGCCTGTCAATTTGAACCAGTCTCACCATTCTCATCTGACCTCCCCCATTAACAAAGCATTTTCATCCACAGAACTACAGCTCACTGAATTTTTTTCTTTGTCGCACCATTCTCTGTAAACTCTAGAAAACTATTTTGCATGAAAATCCCAGGAGATCAGCAGTTTCTAAGATACAAACCACTCCATCTGGCACTAACTATCATTCCACATTCAGTCACTTAGATCACATTTCTTCCCCATTCTGATGTTTGGTCTGAATAACTGAACCTCTGGATCACATCTGTATGTTTTAATGCATTGAGTTGCTGCCACTGACTGGCTGATTAGATACTTGCATTAATGAGTAGGATACAGGTATAGCTAATAAAGCGGTCACTGAATGTAGAAACAATATGGAATCGGTCACAAACAGGAGAAAATCTGCAGATGCTGGAACGCCAAGCAATACACACAAAATGCTGGAGGAACTCAGCAGGCCAGGCAGCATGTAAGAAAAAGAGTACAGTTGACATTTCAGGCTGAGGCCCTTCAGCAGGACTGGGAAAAAAAGATGAGGGGTAGAGTCAAAAGGTAGGGGGAGGGGAGGGGAGGAGAAACACAAGATGACAGGTGAAACCAGGTGGGAGAGGGGTGAAGTAAAGAGCTGGGAAGTCGATAGGTGAAAGAGATACAGAGCTGGTGAAGCGAGAGTCTGATAGGAGAGGACAAAATGCCACGGAAGAAAAAGGGGGTGAAGCACCAGAGGGAGGTGATGGTCAGGCAAAGAGATAAGGTGAGAGAAGGAAAAGGGGGATGGAGAATGGTGAAGTTGGGGGGGGGAGGGAGGAGAGAGAGAGATGCCATTACCAAAAGTTTGAGGAATTGGTATTCATGCCATCAGGTTGGAGGCTACCCAGATGGAATACAAGAACCTGAGTGTGGCCTCATCACAACAGTGGAGGAGGCCATGGATCAGAACGGGATGTGGAATTAAAGTAGGTGGCCACTGGGAGATCCCGCTTTTTCTGGTGGACAGAGCATAGGTGCTTGGCAAAATGGTCTCCCAATCTACACTGGGTCTCACCAACATACGGGAAGTCACACACACAAAATTCTGAAGGAACTCAGCAGACCAGGCAGCATCTATGGAAAAAAATACAGTCGACGTTTTAGGCCGACTGTAATTTTTCTCCCCATAGATGCTGCCTGGCCTGCGGAGTTCCTTCAGCATTTTGTGTGTTGCTCGGATTTCCAGCGTCTGCAGATTTTATCTTGTTTATGATAAAGCAGGCCACACCGGGAGCACCAGACACTGTATATGACATGAACATACTCACAGGTGAAGTGTTGCCTCATCTGGAAGGACTTTTTGGGGCCCTGAATGGTAGTGAGGGAGGTAGTGTAGGGGCAGGTGTAGTGGGGAGGGACGAATGGACAAGGGAATCACATAGAGAGCGATCCCTGTGGAAAGCAGAAAGTGGTGTGGGGGGGGTGAGAGGAGAGACGCACTTGGCGCTGGGATCCTCTTGGAAATGTCAGAAGTTACAGAGCCGAACACAGAGGCTGGTGGGGTGGTAGGTGAGGACAAGAGGAACCCTATCCCTGGTTGGGTGGCAGGAGGATAGAGTGAGAGCAGACGTGCGTGAAATGGAAGCAATGCAGTTGAGGGCAGCGCTGATTGTGAGAAAAGGAAGCTCTCCTTCATTCTGGAATGAAAAGACATCTTTTGAGCAAATGCGGCAGACACAGAGGAATTGAGAGAAGGGAATGGCACTTTTACAAGTATCAGGGTGGGAGGAGGTACAGTCCAGAGTCCGTGGGTTTATAATAGACATCAGTAGATAAGCTGCCTCTTGAGATAGACAGAGAGATTGAGAAAGGAGAGGGAGGTGGTCATCTAGTCACCTATTGCTCTCCTAGTCCCAATCCTACTTCATTTCCATATCAGGCTCATTAACAAAAGTGATGCTCATGGAATTAGAGGGTCAACTTGGGATCTTATAGATGGCCTTAAGGATAGAAAACAAGGAAATATGTTTGAAACAAGAACTAGTACTAGAATGAGTCCATGTTTCATTACATACATTCTTTTCTGTCAGAAAGAATTTAATTTTAATATTGACTATAATACCAAATTTGAGAGGTATGTTAAACAGAGAAGACCATAAAACATAGGAGAGTTAGGCCATTTGGCCCAGAGTCTGCTCTGTCATTAAATCATGGCTGATCCTTCTTTCCCCTTTCCTCAGCCCTGTAACCTTTAATGTTAGGTTCTTGATTGACCACATCAAGCTTTGCTTAAATACACTCAACGACCTGGCCTCCACAGTCGCCTGTGATAAATTCCACATATTCACCACCTTCTGGCTAAAGAAACTTCTTTGCATCTGTTTTAAATGGACACCCCTCTATCCTGAGGCTGTGCTCTCTTGCCCTAGACTCTCCTACCATGGGAAACATCTTTTCCACATCTGTCTAGGCCTTTGAACATTTCAATGAGATCCTTCCTCTTCTTTCTAAATTCTAGGAAGTATAGGCCCAGAGCCAAACGTTTCTCATATGATAACCCTTTCATTCCTGGAATCATCCTTGTGCACCTCCTCTGAACCCTCTTCAATACCAGCACATCTTTTCTTAGAAACGGAGTCCACAACTGTTCACAATACTCAAGGTGAGGCCCCACCAGCACCTTATAAGGCCTCAGCATCACATCCCTGGTCTTGTATTCTAGACTGCTTGAAATCAATGCTAACATTGTATTTGCCTTCCTCACCACTGACTCTACTTGCAAGTTAACCTTTAGTGTGTTCTGCAGAAGGTCTGCCAAGAGTCTCTGCATCTCAGACTTTTGGATTTTCTCCCCATTTAGAAAATAGTCTGCACATCTATTTCTTCTACCAAAGTGCATAACCGTACATCTTCCAATACTGTATTTCATTTGCCACTTTCTTACCCATTCTCCTAATCTGTCCAAGTTCTTCTGCAGGCTATCTTTTTCTTCAGTATTACCTGCCCCTCCACCAATCTTCATACCATCTGCAAACTTGGCAACGAAGCCATCTATTCCATCATCTAAATCTTTGATATGCAGCATAAAAAGCAGTCTCAACAGTGACCCCTGTGGAACACCACTAGACACCGGCAGCCAACCAGAAAAGGATCCTTTTATTTCCATTTGCTGTCTCCTACCAATCAGCCAATGCTCTAACCACACTAGTACCTTTCCTGTACTACCATGTTAACTTGGTTAACAGCCTCATGTGTGGCACCTTGTCAAAGGTGTTGTGAAAATACAAATATATAACATCGACTGCATCCCCTCCATCTATCCAACTTGTAATCTCCACAGAATTCCAACAGGTTCATCAGGCAAGATTTTGCCTTAAGGAAACCACGCTGACTTTGTCCGATCTTGCCCTGTGTCACTGTAACCTTATCTATAACAATTGACTCCAACATCTTGCCAACCAGTGAGGCAGGTCTATAATTTCTTTTCTGATGCCTCTCTTTCTTAAAGAGTGGAGCAACATTTGCAATTTTCCAGTCCTCCGGAACCATACCAGAGTCCAGTGATTCTTGAAAGATCATTACAAATACCTCCACAATATCTACTGCTGCCTCTTTCAGACCCTAGGGTGTAGTTCAACTGGTCCAGGTGACTTAAGCACTTGTGCTCTTTCAGCCTTTTGAGGACCTCCCCCCTTGTAAGAGCTGCACTCACTTTTCTTCCCTTTAACACCCTTTAACCTCTGGCACACTGCTAATGTCTTTCACAGTGAAGACTGATGCAAAATACTCATTTAGTTCATCTGCCATCTCCTTGTCCCCCTTTATTATTTCTCTGGCCTCATTTTCTAGAGGTCCTACATCCATTCTCAGCTATCTTATTAAGTTACATACTTGAAACTTTTTTCTATCCATTTCATATTGTTTGCTAGCTTGCTTTCAGATTTCCTCCCCAAATGATTCTTTTAGTTGCTTTCTGTAGTTTTTAAAAGCTTCCCAATTCTCTATCTTCCCACTAATTTTTCTTTTGTTGTATGCCCACTTTTGTTTTTACATGAGCTTTGACTTCCCTTGTCAGCCACGGTTACACTAGTTTGCCATTTGAGTATTTCTTTATGTAATACATCTATCCTGCACCTTCCTCATTCCCCGCGCCCCCCCCCCAAAACTCAAGCCATTGCTGCTCTGTTGTCATGCCTGCCAGCACTCTCTTCCAATTTACTTTGACCAACTCCTCTCTCATACCACTGTAATTTTCTTTATTCCATTGGAATATTGCTATGTCAGACTTTACTTCCTCTCTATCAAATTTCAAGTTGAACTCAATCATATTGTCATCACTGCCTCCCAAAAGTCCCTTTACCTTAAGCTTCCCAATTGCCTCCAGTTTATTACATAACACCCAATCTAGAATAGCTGAACTCCTAAGAGGCTCAACAAACTGCTCTAAAAAGCCATCTTGTAGACATTCAACAAATTCACTTTCTTGACATCCACTACCAACTTGATTTTCCCAATCTGGCTACATGTTAAAATCTCCCATGACTATAACATTGCTCTTTTTACGCGCCTTTTCTATTTCCTATTGTATTCTGTAGTCCAGATCCCAGCTATTGCTTAGAGGCCTGTATATAACTGTCATAAGGGTCCTTTTACCTTTGCAGTTTAACTCAAGGATTCAACATCTTCTGATACTAAGTCACATCATTCTAATGATTTGATGCCATTCTTTATCAGCAGAGCAACCCCAACTCCTCTGCATATCTTACTATCCCTCCGATACAATGTGTAACATTGGACATTCAGCAACCAACTGCAAACATCCTTCAGCCATGACCCTGAGGGCCACAACATCATGCCTGACAATCTGTAATAGTGCAACAGGTTCACCCAACTTATTTCTTGTACTCCGTGTGTTGAGATATAACAGAGTACCGTATTCGCTACCCTTTTTGATTCTGCATCCCTAATGAACTGATATACACCCTGCTGGCTGCAATTTTGTCCTATTATCTGCATGCCCTTCCTGACAGCCTGACTGCCTATTATCTTTGCTTTTTTACCATCTGTTCTATACTGAGTCCCTTCACTCTACTTCCTATCCTCCTGCCAAATTAATTTAAACCCTCCCCAACAGCTCTAACAAACCTGCTTTCCCGCGAAAAATAGTATTTCCCCCCCCTACCCCAAGTTCAGGTGCAACCCGTCCCTTTTGCACAGGTCATACCACCCAGAAGAGATCCCAATGATCCAAGAACCTGAAGCCCTGCCCCCTGCACCAGCTTCTCAGCCATGCATTTATCTGCGAAATTATCCTGCTTCTACCCTCCTGGCACGTGGCACAGGTAACAATCGAGAAATTACTACCCTGGAGGTCCTGCTTCTCAGCTTTCTACCTAGCTCTCTAAATTCCTTCTTCAAGACCTCTGCTTTTCCTTCCTATGTCATTGGTACCAATATGTACCAAGACATCTGGCTGATCACCCTCCAAAATGCTATGGACATGAGCTGAGACATTCTGACCCTGGCCCCTGGCACACAACATAACATCCAAGTGTCCTGTTCACATCCACAGAATCTCCTGTCTGTCCCTGTAGCTACTGAGTCCCCGATCACCACTGCACCCCTCTTCTCTCTCTTTCCTTTCTGCACCATGGACCCATGGCTCAGTGTCAGTCAGCTGGTCTCCATGGCATTCTCCTGGGAATTCATCCCCCACATCAGTATCCAAAATGGTAGAAAGGGTACACATGCAGAATTTAATACAGAATTGTGAGGTGACACAAGCATGTCTAAAAAGGGAAATCAAAGCCAACATAAGAGCCAGAGAGAGGGCATATAATAGAGCAAAAATTGGTGGGAGATCAGGGGATTGGGAAACTTGTAAAAACCAGTAGAAGGCAACTAAATAAGTCACAAAGGTAAAGATGGAGTATGAAAGCATGCTAGCCAATAATATTAAAGAGGTTATCAAAAGTTTCTTCAGATACATAAAATGTAAAAGAGAGGCGAGAGTGGATATCAAACAGGAAAATCAATGCTGGAGAGGTAGCAATGGGGAACAAGGAAATGGTAGAAGAACTGAACAAGTATTTTACATCAGTCTTCACTGTGGAAGACACTAGCAGTATGGTGGAAGTTTCAGGTGTCAGGGGTTATGAAGTGTGTGAAGTTACCATTACTAGGAAGAAAGTTCTTGGGTAGATAAACACCTGGACCAGATGGTATACACCCCAGAGTCCTGAAAGAGGTGGCTGAGGAGATTGTAGAGACATTAGTAATGACCTTTGAAGAATCACTAGACTCTGGAATGGTCCCGAAAGACTGGAAAGTTACAAATGTCACTCCACTCCTCAAGGGAGAGAGGCAGAAGAAAGAAAATTATATGTCTGTTAGTCCGACCTCAGTTGTTGGGAAGATGTTTCAGTTGATTGTTCAGGATGTGGTTTCTCAAGGAAAAAAATCTTGCCTGACAAGTCTGCTGGAATTATTTGAAAAAATAACAAGGAGGATAGACAAAGGAGAATAGGTTGATGTTGTGTACTTGAAGTTTCAGAAAGCCTTTGGCAAGGTGCCACACATGAGGCTGCTTAACAAACTACAAGTCCATGAAATTACAGGGAAGATCCTAGCATGGATAAAGCAATGGCTGATTGACAAGAGGAAAAGAGTGGGAATAAAGGGTGCCTTTTCTGGTTGGCTGCCTGTGACTAGTGGTGTTCCACAGGGGTCTGTGTTGGGACTGATTCTTTTTACATTATATGTCAATGATTTGGATGATGGAATTGATGGCTTTCTTGCAAAGTTTGTAGACGCTATGAAGATTGGTGGAGGGGTAGATAGTTCTGAGAAAATAAGAGGCTACAGAAGGACTTGGATCAGGAGAATGGGCAAAGTGCAAATGGAATATAGGGTATGGAAATTTATGGTAATACACTCTAATAGAAGGAATAAAGGCATGGACCTTTTTTAAAAAACAGGGTGAAAATTCAAAAATCAGAGTTGCAAAAGGACTCTGGAGTCCTTGTGCAGGATTCCCTAAAGGTTAATTTGCAGTTTGAGTCTGTGGTGAGAAAGGCAAATGCAATGTTAGCATTCATTTCAAGAGGACTAGAATATAAAAGCAAGGATGTAATGTTGAGACTTTATAAAGCACTGGCGAGGCCTCATTCGGAGTACTGTGTGCAGTCTTGGGCCCTTATCTTAGGTAGAAACTGGAGAGGGTTCAAACGAGGTTCAGAAAAATGATTCCAGGGTTCAATGGCTTGTCATATAAAGAGTGTTTGATGGCTGTGGGTCTGTATTCACTAGAATTCAAAAGAATGAGGAGGTGACCTCATTGAAACCTATCGAATGGTGAAAGGCCTTGACAGAGTGGATGTGGAGAGGATGTTTCCTTTGGTGGGAGTGTCTAAGACCGGAGGAAACAGCCTCTGAATAGAGGGGTGTCCTCTTAGAATGGAGATGAGGAGGAATTTCTTTAACCAGAGTGTAGTGAATCTGTGGAATTCATTGCCACAGGCAGCTGTGGAGGCTAAGCCTTTTATATATATTTAAGGCAGAGGTTGATAGATATTTTGATTGGTCAGGGCGTGAGGGCATATGCGGGGGGGGGGGTAGGCAGGAGATTGAGGCTTATAGGAAAACTGGATCAGCCATGATGAAATGGCAGATCAGAATCTATGGGACAAATGGTCTAGTACTGCTCTTGCATTTGGCAGAAAGGATCAGGAAACTTGTCACATTAATGGCACAAATCTAAAGAATATGCAGGAACAGAAAAACACGATACTCATGTAGATAGATTGTCGGAGGTGGTAAGACAAATTGACATACTAGTTAACAAAGCACATGTGACTTTTGGCATCATTAATAAAAGCACTGGGTACCAGTATAAAGCAAAGATGTTATTAGGCTTTGATTTCATCCAGCTCTGGTCATCACACTATTAAAATCTTTGAAAGAGTAGAATGAAATTAAACAGAATTGATTCAGAGAGAGATCAGGGATTTTAGCTACCAGACTGAATTGAAATGTGGTTACTTCTTCTGGAGCAAAGGAGGTTGAAAAGAACATTTATAGGTGATATATAAGATTATAACAGGTTCACAAAGTATATAAAAGATTGAGTTGGCTGGGGTGATATACTGCATCCGGTGCTCCCGATGTGGCCTTCTATATATTGGCGAGACCCGACGCAGACTGGGATACTGCTTTGCTGAACACCTACGCTCTGTCTGCCAGAGAAAGCAGGATGTCCCAGTGGCCACACACTTTAATTCCACGTCCCATTCCCATTCTGACATGTCCATCCACGGCCTCCTCTACTGTAAAGATGAAGCCACACTCAGGTTGGAGGAACAACATCTTATATTCCGTCTGGGTAGCCTCCAACCTGATGGCATGAACATCGACTTCTCTAACTTCCGCTAGTGCCCCACCTCCGCCTAGTACCCCATCCGTTATTTATTTTTATACATACATTCTTTCTCTCACTCACCTTTTTCTCCCTCTGACTATACCCCTTGCCCATCCTCTGTTCCGCGCCCCCCCCCCCGTCTTTCTTCTCAGGCCTCCTGTCCCATGATCCTCTCATATCCCCTTTGCCAATCACCTGTCCAGCTCTTGGCTCTATCCCTCCCCCTCCTGTCTTCTCCTATCATTTTGGGTCTCCCCCTCCCCTTCTCACTTTCAAATCTCTTACTAACTCTTCCTTCAGTTAGTCCTGACGAAGGGTCTCGGCCTGAAACATCAACTGTACCTCTTCCTAGAGATGCTGCCTGGCCTGCTGCGTTTACCAGCAACTTTGATGTGTATTGCTTAAAAGATTGTTACCATTAGCTTACTAACTCTTCCTTCAGTTAGTCCTGACAAAGGGTCTCGGCCTGAAACATCAACTGTACTTCTTCCTAGAGATGCTGCCTGGCCTGCTGCGTTTACCAGCAACTTTGATGTGTGTTGCTTAAAAGATTGTTACCATTAGCTTACAGTGCTAAAAAAGATTTAAGATTTTGGAAAAGAATGACAAGAAGAATAGAAGGAAGAAGTTTCTTTAAAAGAATCATGCCAATAGTCTGGAACTCCCCTACCGTCTATGAGGGTTGTGGAAATGGAGAAGACCAATGAGATCCAAAGTAAATTGATCAATGATTCAAACTTTTGACAACCAATCTGTCCAGCTCTGCCACCTTTCCAAATTATTTAAATAATATTTGTTGCTCAGAAACATTCAGAAGCTTTGAATTAATTTTGGAACATACATACAAAATTCTTACAAAGAATCTGTCAGATAAACTGATGCATTCAGGTAGATGCCTCAAAATCCTAAATTTACTTGCATTTACATAGGTAAATGCCAATAGTTTGCATTTACCAACAAGATTTGGCACTATAACCTCAGATCAGACTCCAATGATTTTAGATTACTAGCACCTATCAAATCTTCCTTGCATTTTAATATAGTGTAATTCTGCTTCATGGAAATCACATCACTTGACTAACACTACATTTTGTGCAAATACTTTGCACACACATCCAGAGTAAATGTGCACCTTTAATGAACATCTGCAATCCTTTAATAAAAAAATTCAACAAATGAAAAATGATAGTGTACTTTTCACCATGCCATCTTACCAACTATGATATATAGAGGTTTACAAAATAATTACACGAATATAAAGATCACATGGGCTTCTACACTGATTATTAATGTTATTTGTTGATTCAAAATGCACTTTCCATATCTGGTTTAGAAACATAGAAAATAGGTGCAGGAGTAGGCCATTCGGCCCTTCGAGCCTGCACCGCCATTTATTATGATCATGGCCGATCATCCAACTCAGAACCCCGGCCCAGCCTTCCCTCCATACCCCCTGACCCCCGTAGCCACAAGGGCCATATCTAACTCCCTCTTAAATATAGCCAATGAACTGGCCTCAACTGTTTCCTGTGGCAGAGTATTCCACAGATTCACCACTCTCTGTGTGAAGAAGTTTTTCCTAATCTCGGTCCTAAAAGGCTTCCCCTCTATCCTCAAACTGTGACCCCTCGTTCTGGGCTTCCCCAACATCGGGAACAATCTTCCTGCATCTAGCCTGTCCAATCCCTTTAGGATCTTATACATTTCAATCAGATCCCCCCTCAATCTTCTAAATTCCAACGAGTACAAGCCCAGTTCATCCAGTCTTTCTTCATATGAAAGTCCTGCCATCCCAGGAATCAATCTGGTGAACTTTCTTTGTACTCCCTCTATGGCAAGGATGTCTTTCCTCAGATTAGGGGACCAAAACTGCAAACAATACTCCAGGTGTGGTCTCCCCAAGGCCTTGTACAACTGCAGTAGTACCTCCCTGCTCCTGTACTCGAATCCTCTCTCTATAAATGCCAGCAGACCATTCGCCTTTTTCACCGCCTGCTGTACCTGCATGCCCACCTTCAATGACTGGTGTATAATGACACCCAGGTCTTGTTGCACCTCCCCTTTTCCTAATCGGCCACCATTCAGATAATAATCTGTTTTCCTATTTTTGCCACCAAAGTGGATAACTTCACATTTATCCACATTAAATTGCATCTGCCAATAACTCGGGGGGCATCAGATTAAGATCATTCAGTGTGCAGAACCCAGATCAAATATTTGTACTTCAAAAATGTTACTTACATTCTATAACATACTTTTCATTGGTTTTCTTAAATAAACTTGTTATAAACTTACTGTGCTGCAGTAAATGGGGCATCTGAAATTCTTGTTAAGACCTCCATAATGATCTGAATGAAAATGAGTAAGAAAGTAGCCAGTGCAACCCTCAATAACACCATATTGGAAGGCATCCACTGTGAAATTAGTTCCTGAAAGCACAAGATAATTCATGACAGCAGATTGCTAGCTGTAGTATAACACCAATATTGAGAATTAGCATGCAGAAAACTTATATAAAATAGCTGATTTGTTTCCCCTTGGGGAAAACAAGGCTGACTAGAAAAACTACACATTTACTTTAACTTTCACTCAGACCACATTGTCCAACTTGTCCTGTCCTTGTTCTTGTTCTTTTGGCCTCTCAAATAGTTGTTATATTTATCAGATTCCTACTAGGCAGGCAAAGTGTTGCAAGCATTTCTTTTATTACTGACTTCTCAGAGTTTGGCTAAACATGGTCTGTGGAGGGCACTTAATTAAAGTGAATATTGGACTCCACTTGCTTAAGAGGACTCTACATGCTTAAGTGGGCTCTGCAATGTGGAAATAGATGGAATTTAAAAAAGGGGCATTGCAAATTTACTTAGTTTGAAGAAATGCAAAAACTGGGGGGAAATGTGCTTTATTTTCATTACAATGCAGACTAGAGAGCAATAGGATGAAAGAGAAGAGTAGACTTACCATACAGTTTGATAGAAGTTCAAATGCAAGAACTCAAGTCTTGTTATATAAATGTTGACTGTAGTATTCATAAGAACATAGAGAAGATAGGAATAGTAGTAAGCCCTCAGCCCCACCAGCCTGCTGTCAGTCAATAAGATCGTGCTTAATCTATCCTATGTCTCTTTCTGCTAGTTCTCTATAGCCCTCATTTCAAAGTTCAAAGTTTATTAAACTACATGTACATCACCATACACAACACTGAGCTTCATTTCTTTGTGGGCATACTCAATAAAAGTATTGACTAACAACCATTTCAAAAAAAGATTGCACCAACTTGGGCATTCAACCACAGTGCAGAAGCCAACAAACTGTGCAAATACAAAAAGAAGAAATAATAATAAATAAGCAATAAATATCAAGAACATGAGATAAAAAGTCCTTGAAAGTGAGTCCACTGGTTGTGGAAACAAGTGAAGTTATCCCCTTTGGTTCAAGAGCATAATGGTTGAGGGGTAGTAATGGTTCCGAGCCTGGTGGTGTGAGTCATAAGGCTCCTGTACCTTCTTTCTGATGGCTGATCTTCCAAAAACGTATCAACTTTATCTTCAATACCCCAATAATTCAACCTCCAGAATCGTCTGGCAGCGAGAATTCCAGGACTATAAAACCTCTGCTTTGCCACTTCCATATCTTAATCAAAAAGCTACAATTTAACAGCAGCAATATTCCTTCTTGCTCAGTTTGTTATATACTGCTTATCTAATGGACAGTTAAGCAGCACCTAACTTTATCAGAGTTCAAAACCGTCTCCTGCATTTTGCAACTACATAGTATAATAGAAACATGTTAAAGAAAACATGTACACAACAGGAATTCTGCAGATGCTGGAAATTCAAGCAACACACATCAACGTTACTGGTGAACGCAGCAGGCCAGGCAGCATCTCTAGGAAGAGGTGCAGTCGACGTTTCAGGCCGAGACCCTTCGTCAGGACTAACCGAAGGGTCTCGGCCTGAAACGTCGACTGCACCTCTTCCTAGAGATGCTGCCTGGCCTGCTGCGTTCACCAGCAACTTTGATGTGTGTTGGTTAAAGAAAACATGTTTTCTGCTCAAAAACATAAAAAATCCTGACTAGACACACTTCAACATTAGACTAAAATACCATAAACTGCTTATAATTTGAGTCCTAATTTGTACCTAAAAGAAAACAATTTGTCAAGTACTGTTAAAATAATTGACAGCTTACCTGGGATCTTCTTGTAAAAAGGACACTGCTTATTTTTGCTGTATGAACTCATTTCTCTCCTTTGTCTTTTCATTTTGCGTTGCTGTTCTTCAATAAGGTCTGATTGAAGCTTTTCTACATTTCCTACGCAAGCTTCATCTCCTACAGAGCTATCAATTTTCCTCTTCCTTTGTCGTTGTCTCTTTGTAATACATGACAGCGCTGAAAATAATTCTTTTGTTTTTCCTTGAATTTCATTTTTGAGACATTCTTTCTCATCTTTGATTTTTGGTTGAAGTCCAAAGAAAACTCCAATATCAGTTTGCTTTAATTCTTTATTAAAAGCAGTCCTCTTGGGGGTATTTAAAGAACCTTTTTCCAATGAATTTAGTGATACCACTTCCAAAATTTGATTTTTTGGATTATTGTCCTTTTGTATATTGCTTCCCAATTTCTCAGAAATAAAGCTCTGAGTGCCAGCCAATGATGTCTCCATGATATTTTTAGAATTACCTTCCCATTCATTTCTAACTTGATTATCAAAAAGTTCTTCCATACCAGCACACAAAGTAGACTGTTGTTCCTCTTTAATTTGAGGGAGAAGTAATAAACTGCTAAAATTTGAGTCTTCTGATTCCAATTTAATGAAGGTTGCACAACCAGCTAAATTAGATTGTGACTGATTATTTACCTCTTCATTGTCTTTATTATTTAATGGAATCCAGTCATATGCTGACAATTTCAATTTTGGGTGTGGTAATTTTGTTTCACCCTCTTTTCTATTTTGTGTTGAAATACTGACACAATCAATCAATAGGGCAGGGTCTGGGCCAATGCTGAGAGCATCAATACCAGGTATGACTGTGTCTTTAATGGCACTAGATTTGCAACTTAACTCCTGACTCCTAAAGTCAGAAAACATAATGTTTTCACTTTTACAACAATGTTTAATACTTTGATCTTGAAACAACTGCTTCCTTGGAAAAGATTGAGATTTATGATTAGGAATTTCATCTTCACTACAAAGTGGAGAGTAACTGATATCATCATCATCATCATCATAATTGGTATTTGAAGCAAGGGCAAAAGTAGAATTATGTTCTGAGAAACTCTTCAGGTCCTTAATTACATCATTGATTGCAGTCTCATTAAACAATCCATCCATATTGATTGCAGGTTTTACTTGTGTTGTTAATTGTGATTCTGAACAAGTCAATTCTCTGATAGGGTTATCAGTTGACAATGCAGATATTCTTTTCTTTGAAACTTTTTTAGACAAGGGTGTCTCATTTGTTCCTCTTCTAAGTTTGAATTTGTTTCCAGTAACCTTGTTAACAGGTGATTTTAGCAGTAGTAATGCATTTTGGGTTTTGCTTGTTGGACTTTCTTTAATCTGAAGAAATTGACCATTTTGGGAGGATTGATGATTCTTGTTACAGTCAGGGGAAACAATCAGGGTATCCTTCTCCAAGCCATTGCATAATGCAGATTGACCGTCATTTTGGCTCAAAGCTCTGCTTTCAGCAAGTAGCATATGGGAGTAACGTTTATAGTGTCTTGGTATGGTACTGTTACAAAGCAAACCATCTGGGCATTCTGAAAATAAAGAAAATCATTACAGAACTTTCCATTCAAAAATTCTGATGAATTAACAATTTAATGCTTTCAAAAAGTTTGAAGTAAGCTTATTATCACACTACATTTATGCCACTATATACAACCACAAGATTCATTTGCTTGTGGGCATACTCAATAAATCTATAGAATTATAACAGAATCAATGAAAGACTACTTGACTAGGGCGGTCAACCAGAGTGCAGAAGACAACCATCTTCTAAATACAAAAGAGGAAATAATAATAAACAAATAATAAATATCAAGAACATGAGATAAAGAGTAATTGAAAGTGAGTCCATTGGTTGTGGGAACATTTCAATATTGGGGAAAGTGAAATTGAGTGAATTATTGCCTGATGGTTAAGGGGTAGTAACTGTTCCTGAACCTAGTGGTGTGAGTCCTGAGGATCTTGAACCTTCTTCCTGATGGCAGCAGTGAGAAGAAAGCATATCCTGGGTGTTGGGGATCCCTGATGATGGATGCTGCTTTCCTATGACAATGTTTCATGTATGTGCTCAATGGTTGGGAGGGTATTTACCCGTGATGGACTGGGCCAGTTCCACTACTTTTTGTAGAATTTTATTCAATAATGACTTATCAAATGTTCCGTTTTGTACTTTCATTAACACTCCTTTAAAAAAGTGATGTTAAAGGATTTTGAGGTAACACATATTGGGTGTTTCTGCAATGAACCCAAGGAGAGATGCTGATGGACTTCAACCATTCTGCAGGATCATCCATTCATTCCACTAATATACTTCAAAGGAATACTATTGTGGCCAATATGTATATCAGGCTTAAATCAAATGAAACCTCCGTCCTCTAATAAGATAGTATCAAAGCCAATATAACTCCACGTGCATATCCTGCTCATAAATCTCCCAACTTGTTAACTTACAGCTGAACAGTTTGAGCAGTGAATTTTCCAATTTTAGGTAACCTTTAGAACTGGGGTTCTCCCACACACTCCCCGATCCACCTAGTTTTCTTTTATTTGTGCCCCCTCTTCCATATCTTTCCACCCCATCACAGTTTCATCAGCCCATCCTCTTCCCCATCTGCTTTAGCTTATCACTTACCAGACTGTTTCCCATTACTGCCTCACCATCACTACCACCCCTTCTTGTACTACCATATATCAACAATCTTTCCTCGTCCCCTCTCAATTCTGATGCAGAACCTCAACCCGAAATGTTAACTTACACTGAAGGTAATATAAGCTGCCTAAAGATAGTCTCCAAGAGGACCAGAACCTTGTTGTTGGGTTTGGAAGCTTGCATGCCTCAATGAGGACCTGGACAACTATGTTGACTGGAGTCAGAGCTTTATGCTTTAGCTTTTGGAAGGGTCACATACATGCCAAACAGGTCGAAGGGTAGAGGTCTACTGGTCATCAAGGTTCAGGACGAACAGTTCTGAGTACTAAAACAAAATTGTTACGGAAACAGGAAGGGAGAATCCTTCCACATCTGAGCGTGACAGTATTCCTGAGTGTCCACCTGGGATTTACGTGATTGACAGTAGTGAATACCAAAAGGAAGTTACTGACATGATGAAGGAAGCCTTGAACACCGCCAGCAATGGAGGACCTTCATTGCTGCCCTAAATACCAGTTGTGTAATGGGCAATAACACACCTAAAGTGATATTGATACTGTATTTGATATTGATTCCAGGAGGCTTCAACATCCCCAGATGTAAGATGAGATGTTGTCCATCAAGCTTGCAGTGGACCTCACAGTAACAATGTAGGAAGCCACAGACAGACGGGATGGAAAATTAAAATTACAGGTAACCTCAGGTTCACTCCTGTGCATGAACATTGGACAAGATGAGATTTCATGTTTTTTTTCCCCTCTCAGATAGGTTTATTGCTGTTTAAGGGTAATTTATCATTGATAATTATTGGGTAAAGAAGGATTCCAGCAACTTTTATCCATTTCTCAGCCACTGATTATTATAAGTATGTGGCTACTAGGAATTCCTACTACAAAAAACAGTAAGAGTTATGCCTTGCGTGACCTTTTAACATCCCTAGCTATTTACAGCCAATTACATATAGGTACATAGAGGTAGTCTGCAAACAATAAAGACAGTGCTATTGTAGGATGAAAAATCTGGCTTGGCTAACAAGGGAAACTGCTGCTCTCCCTAATGCTGTCATGAGCCTTTTTTAATAAGTTTACATGAACAGGCTGATAGAACCTTCGTTTAAACCACTGGTTTTCAAAGTGCCCACTTTCAAATCTCTTACTAACTCTCCCTTCAGTTAGTCCTGACGAAGGGTCTCGGCCTGAAACGTCGACTGTACCTCTTCCTAGAGATGCTGCCTGGCCTGCTGCGTTCACCAGCAACTGTGCTGTGTGTAGCTTGAATTTCCAGCATCTGCAGAATTCCTGTTGAATCCCTTGAAGTTAGTTCCTTTCCGTGCCTTGTGGGGCATCAGGCAGCACCCTTCCCATTTCTCTAGCCTTTGTCTGTTTTTTTTTTGAAGAGGCCAAGTTGCGAGCTCCATGCTCAACCCAGCACCTATGGAAAGCACGCAAGGACCAGGCCAAATTCAAACTCAGAGCCACCCAGGACCATTGCTGATGCCACTACACCACCAGCCAGTTATCAATCCCCTGCATAACACTGGCAGGAGTTCTCACGTTTATTATTTTCAGATCGGAACTGAAGACTCAGCACTAAAATCATTGACAGCAATTTTGTCTGTTGGTTCATGGAGAATGAACGGTGATATGAACAATATATGGCATCACCAGTGTAAAAGTTAATTATGTATACAGGAACATAAGCCTTGAATATTGAAGCAGGATTTTGTCTTTCTATCCTACCTGCAATCTCCACAGGTCTCTATCATTGCTGACAAAGAATCTTCAATCTGAAATGTTAACTCAGTTTCTCTTCCAACAGATATAGCTTGCTGAGCATTTCCAGCATTTTCTGTTTATATTCTATCCTTATTACACCATTGTTGCCCTTTAAAGGGAACCATCTTACAAGGATTTCATCCTCTTCTTAATTGGGTGTGAAGTGGGATGATCTTTTTGCAGGGAAATGTACTATGGACACGTGGTCGATGTTTAGAGATCTCTTGCGGGATGTTAGGGATAAATTTGTCCTGGTGAGGAAGATAAAGAATGGTAGGGTGAAGGAACCATGGGTGACAAGTGAGGTGGAATATCTAGTCAGGTGGAAGAAGGCAGCATACATGAGGTTCAGGAAGCAAGGATCAGATGGGTCTATTGAGGAATATAGGGAAGCAAGAAAGGAGCTTAAGAAGGGGCTGAGAAGAGCAAGAAGGGGGCATGAGAAGGCCTTGGCGAGTAGGGTAAAGGAAAACCCCAAGGCATTTTTCAATTATGTGAAGAAAAAAAGGATGACAGGAGTGAAGGTAGGACCGATTAGAGATAAAGGTGGGAAGATGTGCCTGGAGGCTGTGGAAGTGAGCGAGGTCCTCAATGAATACTTCTTTTCGGTATTCACCAATGAGAGGAAACTTGAAGATGGTGAGGACAATATGAGTGACGTTGATGTTCTGGAGCATGTTGATATTAAGGGAGAAGAGGTGTTGGAGTTGTTAAAATACATTAGGACAGATAAGTCCCTGGGGCCTGACAGAATATTCCCCAGGCTGCTTCACGAGGCGAGGGAAGAGATTGCTGAGCCTCTGGCTAGGATCTTTATGTCCTTGTTGTCCACGGGAATGGTACAGGAGGATTGGAGGGAGGCGAACGTTGTCCCCTTGTTCAAAAAAGGTAGTAGGGATAGTTCGGGTAATTATAGACCAGTGAGCCTTACGTCTGTGGTGGGAAAGCTGTTGGAAAAGATTCTTAGAGATAGGATCTATAGGCATTTAGAGAATCATGGTCTGATCAGGGACAGTCAGCATGGCTTTGTGAAAGGCAGATCGTGTCTAACAAGCCTGATAGAGTTCTTTGAGGAGGTGAGCAGGCATATAGATGAGGGTAGTGCAGTGGATGTGATCTATATGGATTTTAGTAAGGCATTTGATAAGGTTCCACACGGTAGGCTTATTCAGGAAGTCAGAAGGCATGGGATCCAGGGAAGCTTGGCCAGGTGGATTCAGAATTGGCTTGCCTGCAGAAGGCAGAGGGTGGTGGTGGAGGGAGTACATTCAGATTGGAGGATTGTGACTAGTGGTGTCCTACAAGGATCTGTTCTGGGACCTCTACTTTTCCTGATTTTTATTAACGACCTGGATGTTGGGGTAGAAGGGTGGGTTGGCAAGTTTGCAGACAACACAAAGGTTGGTGGTGTTGTAGATAGTGTAGAGGATTGTCAAAGATTGCAGAGAGACATTGATAGGATGCAGAAGTGGGCTAAGAAGTGGCAGATGGAGTTCAACCCAGAGAAGTGTGAGGTGGTACACTTTGGAAGGACAAACTCCAAGGCAGAGTACAAAGTAAATGGCAGGATACTTGGTAGTGTGGAGGAGCAGAGGGATCTCGGGGTACATGTCCACAGATCCCTGAAAGTTGCCTCACAGGTGAATAGGGTGGTTAAGAAAGCTTATGGGGTGTTAGCTTTCATAAGTCGAGGGATAGAGTTTAAGAGTCGCGATGTGATGATGCAGCTCTATAAAACTCTGGTTAGGCCACACTTGGAGTACTGTGTCCAGTTCTGGTCACCTCACTATAGGAAGGATGTGGAAGCATTGGAAAGGGTACAGAGGAGATTTACCAGGATGCTGCCTGGTTTAGAAAGTATGCATTATGATCAGAGATTAAGGGAGCTAGGGCTTTACTCTTTGGAGAGAAGGAGGATGAGAGGAGACATGATAGAGATGTACAAGATAATAAGAGGAATAGATAGAGTGGATAGCCAGCGCCTCTTCCCCAGGGCACCACTGCTCAATACAAGAGGACATGGCTTTAAGGTAAGGGGTGGGAAGTTCAAGGGGGATATTAGAGGAAGGTTTTTTACTCAGAGAGTGGTTGATGCGTGGAATGCACTGCCTGAGTCAGTGGTGGAGGCAGATACACTAGTGAAGTTTTAAGAGACTACTAGACAGGTATATGGAGGAATTTAAGGTGGGGGGTTATATGGGAGGCAGGGTTTGAGGGTCGGCACAACATTGTGGGCCGAAGGGCCTGTACTGTGCTGTACTATTCTATGTTCTATGTCAAATGGCTCACCCATCTGTGCCCTCACTGTCTCAATCACCCCAAACCATGGGTTTGATTTCCTCAACCCTCCCTCCACTTTGACCTCTGCATTATACAGCCCAAAACATTTTTTTGTGATTCACAAGGGGGATTTTACCCCCGTTTACAAGCATCGAGGCCTTATGTGTGGTAAAATGTTTGAACCAAGAGATAATGTAAAAGAACAAGCCAAGGGTTGCCATAAACCAAAAATGGTTCTTGTGTTAGCTTGAGCATGCTCAGCTCAAAATTTATTGCTTGGCTATGACTTAAACCGACAACATAGTCAACTATGAGCCAGGCCTGATCACAAGGGTTGAGTCAAGCTCTCTTTTATTTGACTGCATAACTTTTTCTGAATCAATTCTATATTAGGTTAAGAAAAGCATGGACAAATAACAGAAAAAAATAAAACAACTGATGATCATAAAAACAACTAGTAAATGAGATATATTGCCAAATCTACAGCACCAGACATTAACTGTGCTCTGCTAAAATCAAGAACACATTCTCCCTGTAAAGATGGAAAGTATGAATATCGCTCAGTCTTTTGGATTGAAAGTAAAAAATCATACCATAGATTACCAACACATTTGGTTAAGATTGTATGACAGTTGTGTAAAACCAAATTTAAATATCAGACCATTGTTGAGAACTTTTTGTTTCAATTCCACCACAAGCCTGGTACTAAGTTTCAGAACGTGCTTCAATTAAAATTTATAAGTTGTTAAATATTAGATTGGAATCTGAGGATTCTAAAAATTCATAAAAGACGTGCAGGTAGTTATTTAGCCTTAGAAGTAAATAATGAAGGACGTAAAAAAGATCGTAAACTACGTGCTGTTTTGGAGCGAAGCACAAGCAGAGCGGTGGGCTTTGGAAAAGAGGAATTTAAAAAGTTAAAGAGAAATGAATATAAAAAAAATAGTGCAGACAAGTAAAATGGCTAGCAACAACTGAACTCTGTCATAAGACACAAAATACAGACTACACCTCCTGTTTGAGTCCAGCAGGAAAAGTGCAAAGCTGACAAAACTGAAGGTTCTCTGTCTGAACATATACTGCAGTTGTGACGGTCAGGCTACTTTGAATATTTTCAGATGGTATAGAATATGAGAAGCATTTTTTAAATTCAAACAAGAACCAGTCCTCAATTTTAAAAGAAAAAGTTCATTATTTAACTTCCGCTGATACTTTAAGGACATCAAAGGAAGACATTGCATGAGATGTTCCGATTCTGTACCATTGTAACTACACAGGGGAATACAATAAATAAATGTTTGTGTTAATTAGCCCTCATTGACCCACATAATAAGATTAAGATAGATGTTAAGTGGCTATTTTAAGATCATAAGATATAGAAGGAGAATTAGGCCATTTGCCCATTGAGTCTGCTCTGTTATTTCATCATGGCTGATCCATTTCCCTCTCAGCCCCAATCTCCTGCCTTCTCCCCGTATCCTTTCACGTCCTGACCAGTCAAGAATCTATCAACCTCTGCCTTAAAGATACATAAATACTTGGCTGCCACAGCTGCCTGTGGCAACAAATTCCAGATCCACCACTCTCTGGCTAAAGAAATTCCACCTCCTCCATTCTAAAAGGACATTCCTCTATTTTGAGACTGTGTTCTCTGATCTAAGCACCCCCCACCATAGGAAATATCCTCTCCAAATCCACTCTGTCAGGGCCTTTCAACATTCGGTAGGTTTCAATGAGGTTATCTCCAGTGAGTGAAGGCTCAGAGCCATCAAACGCTCCTCATATGACAAGTTCTTCAATCATTTTCGTGAACCTCCTTCGAACCCTCTCCGAAGTCAGCACATCATTTCTTACATAAGCAGACATCCCACCCTGCAAAAACTCATTTCAGGGAGGTAGCACCACCGTTTCATGGAGGTAGCATCCCCCCCACCCGGTCGACCTCCAAGGGTGTAATACTTTGTTTAGTGATTTTGTCTAATCTGTAAACCAAGTTGGGTATATGCAGAAAAAGTGACATTAAAATATGTACTTATATTATATTATCATGTTTATTCTATTACAACTTTAAGCAAGTTTACAGGGAGTTTGGCTTTATCACGTAGGACATCAATAGCGTAGCTCCTTAGCAGCCAGCCAGCTAGTTTAAATAATGTTAGATATGCTAATGAATGAATGACACCTGTTAAACTCACCTCAACATGTCTTTTACATTTTCGCCCACCATGGGCAACAGAAAAGTCACTGTTGCAAACAGTGCAGCGAGCAACACTGTCTTTATTTTTGAGGTCGCCTGTAAAGCCCGCCCACAGAGAAAACTGACAGGCCTACTTAGCAGGGGTCCCCAACCTTTTCTGCACCGCGGACCAGTTTAATATTGACAATATTCTTGCGGGCCAGCTGACGGGGGGGGGGCGGGGGGGGTGTAAATCACGACTGGAATATAGGTGATTAGTCAACTATAAGTCACTTATAAGTGGCTAGTACACTCAATTTCGTTTCTAAAAGGGTTTATCTAACGAATTTAGTATTAAACACACAGCGCATATTTTCCTCGCATGAATATAGTGATAAGTCAATTATTAAGTCACCTAAGTCAATAGCATCATAACATTTAAGTAACATTTGGATATTAAACACACAGCGCATAATTTCCTCATATGAACATATAAAATCATTGCAACACACCAATATTGCTGAATCAGAGGGAGCCCTGGGCTTGTTTCCCTGCAACAAGACGGTCCCATCGAGGGGTGTTGGGAGATAGCGATACTTGAAGGGGTTCCTTATGTCCAGTCTATTCCACAGTTTAGTTTTCATTGCATTCATTGCAGAAAACCCCACTTCGCAGAGATATGATGTTGGAAATGGAAGCAACGTTTTCAGTGCTTCCGCGGCTATCTCAGGATATTCAGTCTTGACTTTGATCGAGAATGCCGGCAAAGATGTTATGTCAAACATACTTTTCAGCCCACTATCATTTGCAAGCTCGAGGAGTTGATCTTCTTCCCACACTGACATGGATGACGTGTGCATAATGACCTCGAGTTCAACAGTGCGTAACAAAGAATAAGGAAAGGTGCAGCTGACTCATATCATTTCATATCACCAAATCATATTCTTTCCTCGCGGCCCGGTGGTTGGGGACCACTCTTAGCACGAAGAGAGACAAATCAGGATGCTCGTTCTCTCTCTCAAAAAAATCAATTTCCGGGATATTGTATATCATTTCCGGGTGTCAGGGAACCACTATCGATATGCAGGAGACTCCCAGAACTTCCCAGGAGAGGTGGAATGTCTGCATAAGGGGCCCAAAACTTGTTCACAATACTCCAACTGAGGCCCAACTAGTGCTTTATAAAGCCTCAGCTTTACATCCTTGCTTTTATATTCTAGTCCTCTCAAAATGAATGCTAAAATTGTATTTGCCTACCTCACCCTTGACTCAACCTGCAATTTAACCTTTAGGGAATTGTGCATGAGGACTCCCAAGAACCTTTGTACCTTAAATTTTTGAATTTTTTCTCCATTTAGAAAATAGTCTACCCTTGATTTCTTCTACCAAAGTGCATGATCATACATTTCCTGACACTGTATTCAAATCAGCCACTTCTTTGCCCATTCTCCTCATCTAAGCCCTTCTGTAGACGTTCTGTTTGTCTAGGTACCATATCCGATGCAGACGTTGGTGACCATGGTTTTCCATATAGATCTATCCCTTGTTCTTTGGATGACTTCCATTTCCTCGACGTGTAGCCACCTGGCTAGGCTTTTGATGTACATAAGCCGAGGTCTTCCTCTCGGTTTGCTCCCCTTGATCTTTCCAGAGAGCACGAGTTTTTCTAGTTCATCTTTCCGCATGATGTGCACTAGGAATCTGAGTTGTCCTTCCCTTGCTGTTGGTATGCTGAGGGCTCTTCTGAGAACTTCTTCATTTGATGTGTGTGTGGTCCATGATATTTTTACCATTCTCCTGTAGAACCAAAATTCAGCTGCTTTTAGTCTCTTTTCCATTGCTGAGGAAATGGTCCAGCATTCACTTCCATAAGTCAGGATAGAATAAATGTAGCACTGCAGTATTCTGTTTTTAGTGTACGTGCTCATCTTTCTGTCTGTTAATATAGTATTCATTTTTTGGAAAGCTTCTTTCACTATTGCTATTCTGTATTTGATACCTGCGTCGCACCTGCCATCACTTGTTATTAGGCTGCCAAGATATCCGAATTTGTTGACTTGTTTGATGTTTATATTTCCGGTCTTGATCACACATTGTGGGATGTTTGTCTTTCTGGAGATGACCATGCCTTCTGTCTTCTTGGTGTTGATTGAGGCGCCTTTGCGATTACTTTCTGCTGCCACTATAGTGAGTAGTTCTTGCAGTTTTGTTTCTGAGTCAGCTATTAGTACGATGTCATCAGCATATCTGATGTTATTTACATTATGGCCTCCAATTGTGAATCCTTTGATGTCTTTGTTACTTCTCAAGATATTTTCACTATACAGGTTGAATAAGTCTGGCAAAAAGACACAACCTTGCCTGACTCCTCTCATGATATTCACATACTCACTCACTTCTCCTTCTATTCTGATGGATGCTGTCTGGTCCCAGAAACGTATATCTTTCCCATCTATGTCAAGATCTTGAAGCATTTCCAGAAGATCTTGGTGTCTGACAGTGTCAAAAGCTTTTGTACAGTTGATGAAACATAGGCAGATGTCTTTTTGTACCTGGATGGCTCGTTTACAGATCATCCGTAGCATGAAAATTGTACTTCTGGTTCCAGTGTTTTCCACAAAGCCGCATCGTTCTTTAATGATTTCTGGTTTTATACAGCGTCTTGCTCTCATCATGATTACTCTGAGAATAATTTTTGCCACATGGCTCATCAGGCTTATTGTACGATGTAACTCCCTCTTTCTTTGGAAGTGTGGTGAACACTGATTTACTTAAGTCATCAGGTATCTCCCCATGATCATAGATTTCATTTGCTATTTCTGTTATTTTCTCTATTCCAAAATCTTCTAAGGCCAGTATCATTTCAACAGTGATGTTGTCTAGACCAGTTGTTCTGTTATGTTTTGTTTTATTTATGGCTGCTCGAATTTCTGATTTTAGAATGCTAGGTCCTTCAAGATTCTTCTTTATGTTTGGTTTTTCTCCTCTTTGGTCTTCAAAAAGTTCTTTTATATATTCTGTCCATCTGTTTAGGATTTCCTTTTTGCTCATAATTAAGCTGCTGCCTTTTGCCTTGATGCATCCACTTGCTAAGGTAATTTGCCAGTTAGTTCTTTAATTTATTATGCATCAACTTTGTTCCAGGGTTATGGGTTTGGAGCATTTCTATCTCTGAGCATTTCTCATTTAGCCATCTGTCTTTAGCTTCTCTGCATTTTCTTTTCATTCTTATCAAGTTGTTTGTATTCTTCGCTGTCTCTTGGTTTGATGGTCTGTTTTTGTTGCAGCAATTGTATTACCAGTTATCCATTTCTTCTTACTTCTCCGTTCTTTTCGTAGGATGGTTTCTTTTGCAGCTTCAACCATGGATTCCTTCAGTATGTCCCAGGAAGATTGGCCTCCTTCACTCTGCAGCAATTGAAAATGATTTTTCACCTTGATTGTGTATTCTGTTTTCAGATGAGGGTTGTTTTGTAGTTGTGATAATCCGGTGGTTCTGATCTTTTTGGTAGATGCTCCACTCCCTCAAAATTACCTGCCCTTCCACCTATTTTCATATCATCTGCAAACTTGGGCACAAAGACATCAATTCTCTCATCCAAATAATTGATGTACAGCGTAAGAAGAAGTGGTCCCAACACAGACTCCTGTGCCACACCACTAGTCACCAGCAGTCAAACAGAAAAGGCTCCCTTTACTCCCACTCTTTGCCTCCTGCCAATCAGCCAATGCTTTATCCATGCTAGTACCTTTCCTGTAACACCATGAGCTCTTCACTTATGAGCGGCACCTTGTCAAAGGCCTTCTGAAAATCCAAATACACAACATCCACTTATTCTCCTCTGTCTTTGCTGCTTGTTATTTCTTCAAAGAATTCCAACTGATTTGACAGGCAAGATTTTCCCTTGAGGAAACCGTGCTGACTTGGACCTTTTTTATCATATGCCTCCAAGTACTCCAAAACTACATCCTTAACAATTGGCTGAAACATCTTCCCAACCACTGAGGTCAGACTAACTGCCCTGTAATTTCCTTTCTTCTGTCTCTCTCCCTTTTTGAACAGTAGAGTGACATTTAAAATTTTCCACTCCTTCGGAACCCTGCCAAACTTAATTGATTCTTGAAAGCTCACTACTAATGCTTCCACAATCTCTTCAGCCACCTCTTTCAGAACCCTGGGGTGTACACCATCTGGTCTAGGTGACTTACTTCAGACCTTTCAGTTTCCCAAGAACCTTCTCCCTAGTAATGGCAACTTCACACACTTCTGTCTCCCGACACACTCCAACTTCCAGCATACTGCTGATGTCTTCCACAATGAAGACTGATGCAAAATACTTGTTTAGTTCATTCACCATTTTCCTTGTCCCCCATTACTATCTCTCCAGCAGTCTAATATCTACTCTTGCCTCTCTTTTACACTATGTATCTGAAAAATCTTTTGGTATCCCCTTAATATTATTAGATAGTTTACCTTCATATTCTATCTTTTCTTACTTTATGACTTTTTTAGTTGCCTACTGTTGGTTTTTAAAAGCTTCCCAATCGTCTAACTTCTCACTGTTTTGCTCTATTATTCCAGGAATAATTGAGAATGATTCCAGGAATAAAGGGTTACCGTATGAGGAACATCTGGCAGCTCTTGGGCTGTATTCTCTGGAGTTCAGGAGAATAAGGGGAGATCTCATAGAAACATTCCAAATGTTAAAAGACCTGAACGGATTAGATATGGTAAAGTTATTTCCCATGTTAGGGGAGTCTAGGACAAGAGGGCACGACTTCAGGATTGAAGGGCGTCCAGTTGCAACAGAGATGAGGAGAAATTACTCTAGTCAGATGGTGGTAAATCTGCAGAATTTGTTGCCACTAGTGGCTGTGGAGGCCTAGTCATTAGGTGTATTTAAGGCAGAGATAGAAAGGTTCTTGATTAGCCAGGGCATCAAAGGGTATGGGGAGAAGGGAGGGGAGTGGGGATGACTGGAAGATTTGGATCAGCCCACGATTGAATGGTGGAGCAGACTCGATGGGCCGAATGGCCTACTTCTGCTCCCATATCTTTTGGTCTTATTATATGCTCTCTCTTTGGCTTTTATGTTGGCTTTGATTTCTCTTGTTAGCCACGGTTGTGTCATCTTGCCTTTAGAATACTTCTTCCTCTTTGGGATGTATATATACTGCGCCTTCTGAATTGCTTCCAGAAATTCCAGACATTGCTGCTCAGCTGAAAATTGTTCTTTTCCAATGAATTTTGGCCAGCTCCTGTTTCATGCCTTTGTAATTCCCTTTACTCCACTGTAATAATGATACATCTGACTATAATATTTTTGATATTAATATATTGTTTGATATATCCGTGAAACTTGATACACAGTTCAGGATATGTCTGTGTTGCCATACTATTCTGGCTATTTGCATATCCAAAGAATAGATCTCTGCAAGTAACAAATGTGGTACAATTTCAGTGTTTAGTAAAAACAGAACATGCTGGAAACACTTAACACATCAGGCAACATTTGTGGAAAAATAAGTGGAATTAATATATCAGATTGAAGACTCTGTCAGAACTGGCAAAGAGATGATTACAGAAAATATACAGAAAATCTACCAATACACATTGTTTTGCTTTGAGATACTTTAAATTTTGACATGGAGAAAGGGAGACAATGATATCTATTTCCCCAATGTTGTAGCTTACAATATTTTCTTTACAAGCCTGGAGAAAACTTTCATCTTATTCTCCTGCAGCTTTGCCAAGTCATCCAAAAATCAGCCTGCCAATTATGCTAATATATTTGAACTTAAGTTTTAATCTTCACTAAATTTGAATGAAGTTTTATTGCTTGTAACTTCATGCTTAATCCTGCTAATCCTGCAAATTTCTTACTGAAACCATAGCTCATATAATGTGTCAGATTAATTCATTCCTTGAGTAGGCATGGCAATAAGTTACCAGAAATATTCATGTGAAAATAATGTATGTTCTCAACCTATGGGAATACTCTGGATTCTTCTGAATCAGATGGAACTTGTAAAAACACTACAAATGGTACAACTTCGGATCTTGAACATATTTTCACAGCTTGAGAATACATGAAATTGGCTAGATATAGTTGATGGAAGAATCATGAATCTTTTCCTATCTTTATTTGGTAATGACTATTAAGGACTGCCCAAATTAGAAAGAAATGTTTTTAGAAAATATTAAGGACTATTTAAAGGGGAGAATTGAAAATTGTGAGGAACACACACTGGAGGATTATTGGGGAAGTGTTTTTTTTTTGCAATATAACATGAGAATTTCATCCTTTTTAATACATCCTTCCATTTATCAGTTAAACAAGCATGGAATATGATGCAAAACTAGTAAATACAAAAATCTCTCCATAGCTTCGACACTTTACCTTGAAAGACATCAGCTGCGCTCTGAACCTTTCAAAAGAATGCATTAAGTAGGGACAGGGAGTATCTGCATTTTTTTGTGAGTGGGTTGGAAATTCTACCATATAAAGTTAAATGTCAAATTTTAATTCCAAATACACTCTATCTTCACGGCAATTCATTTCTGGAAGATAAGTGTATTCTAAAAATTGCAAACTTAACATACAAATGCAGCATGAATAAGTCAACAGGTCAAAGTCAAGTTGACTTAGTGTTGTAAATTAGAGCTTCATAATCAGGTTGGGTGGAATACATTAGAATTCGAAAAATGCAGAAGGTGATTTTTTTTTCAAATTTTAGTACCAAGCAGCTTCACGGCTTGATTGTGTCCCTTCTATTTTCCTACTCCAGAACCACTGGAGCACAAACATACATTAAGAATGTTAAAACAACTCAAAGTTACAGCAAAAAGTTTTGAGTTTATATTGCTGATGTTTATTGAGTTCTGAGAAAAATGGCAAAGAGTGCTTCTCTTTCCATTAGTCATTTCTGCCTTGGTTCAGAGCTGCCTCTTGCACTTACTTCACAGGTATATTCATATTGGGGCACTAAGCTGTTTAGGATTGCAGTCTTAAAAAATAATCATAGGATTGTTAAGATATTACTTAAACTTAAGTTTACCACCAATTTATCCCATAATGTTGGATGTTAACTTGTATTCTCAGAACACCATCATTACAGTTTTCATTTCCACACAAAAGCAAATAAAGCTCAAAGTTCAAAGTAAATTTATTATCAAAGTACACATATGTCACCATAAACAACCCTGAGATTCATTTTCTTGTAGGCATACTCAATAAATCTGGTATAATAACTATAACAGAATCAATGAAAGACCGCACCATCTTGGGCATTCAACCAGTGTTCAATCTAATTTGACTTTATGCCAAAACTTGAGGAAAATACCCATCCATATTTATTATGTTATACCATTGATTCTCTGCAAAATATCATTAAAATAATATACTAATTCATATTATATTAGTAGAGAAATCCGGACTGCAGACAAACTTTATCTATAGTAAGGTAGCAATTCATGACCCAAGTACCAAAATCAACTTGTTCATAACAAAATATATGTAAAACAGAAAAGACCATGGACGGTGTTCAGTGTAAGGCAACATCTACAGCCAGGTTAAGGGTAAATATCACTTCAGAATCTACATGAGAACAGAGACCATAAGACACACGAGCAGAATTAGGCCATTTGACACAAGAGTCTGCTCTGCCATTCTATCGGGGCTGATCTATTATCCCTCTCAACCCCATTCTCCTATCTTCTCCTCATAACTGTTGATACCATGACTAATCAAGAACCTATTAAACTCAGCTTTAAATATACCCAATGATTTGGCTTTCACACCAATCTTTGGCAATGAATTCCACAGATTCACCTCCTACTGGCTAAATAAATTCTTCCTCATCTCTGTTCTACATTGACATCCCTCTATTCTGAGGCTATGTCCTCTGGTCCTAGGCTTCCCCACTATAGGAAACATCTTCTCCACATTCACCCCATCTAGGTCTTTTAATATTTGATAGGTTTCAATGAGATCCCCCTTCATTCTCCTAATCTCGAGTGAGTACAGGCCCAGAGTTATCAAATGCTCCTCATACGTTAACTTTTTCATTCCAGGATTCATTCTCATGATCCACCCCTGGATCCACTCCAATACCAGCACGTCTTAGATAAGGAACCCAAAACTGCTCACAATATTCCAAGTACGGTCTGCCTTATAAAGCATCAGCATTACATCCTTGCTTTAAGTTCCTAGTCCTCTCAAAATGAATACCAACATTGCATTTGCCTTCCTTACCATTGACTCACCTCCAAGTTAACCTCCTTTAGGGGATCCTGCACACGGTCTCCCATGTACCTCTGATTTTTGAAACTTCTGCCTGTTTAAAAAACAGTCTACACTTTTATTCCTTCTACCAAAAGTGTATTACCCTACACTATATTCCATCTGCCAATTCTTTTCCCATTCTCCCACTCTGTCTAAGTCCTTCTGCAAACTCCCTGCTTCCTCAGCACAACATGCCCTCCCCCTATCTTTGTACTGTCTGCAAACTTGGCCACAAAGCCATCATATAAATTAGTGACATATAACGTAAAAGGAATCAGTCCCATCACCGACCCTCACAGAACAGCATCAGCTAACGGCAGCCAACCAGCTAAGGCTCCCTTTATTCCCTCTCTTTGCTCCTGCCAGTCAGTCAATCTTCCTGTAATGCCACTGAATCTTATCTTGTTAAATAGCCTAATTAATGTATGGCAACTTGTCAAAGGCCTTCTGAAAATCCAAGTACATAACATAGAAACATAGAAAATAGGTGCAGGAGTAGGCCATTCGGCCCTTCGAGCCTGCACCGCCATTTATTATGATCATGGCTGATCATCCAACTCAGAACCCTGCACCAGCCTTCCCTCCATACCCTCTGATCCCTTTAGCCACAAGGGCCATATCTAACTCGCTCTTAAATATAGCCAATGAACTGGCCTCAACTGTTTCCTGTGGCAGAGAATTCCACAGATTCACCACTCTCTGTGTGAAGAAGTTTTTCCTAATCTCAGTCCTAAAAGTATTCGCCTTTATCCTCAAACCGTGACGCCTCGTTCTGGACTTCCCCAACATCGGGAACAATCTTCCTGCATCTAGCCTTTCCAATCCCTTTAGGATTTTATACGTTTCAATCAGATTCCCCCTCAATCTTCTAAATTCCATCGAGTACAAGCCCAGTTCATCCAGTCTTTCTTCATATGAAAGTCCTGCCAGCCCAGGAATCAATCTGTTGAACCTTCTTTGTACTCCCTCTATGGCAAGGATGTCTTTCCTCAGATCAGGGGACCAAAACTGCACACAATACTCCAGGTGTGGTCTCACCAAGGCCTTGTACAACTGCAGTAGTACCTCCCTGCTCCTGTACTCGAATCCTCCCGCTATAAATGCCAGCATACCATTCGCCTTTTTCACCGCCTGCTGTACCTGCATGCCCACTTTCAATGACTGGTGTATAATGACACCCAGGTCTTGTTGCACCTCCCCTTTTCCTAATCGGCCGCCATTCAGATAATAATCTGTTTTCCTGTTTTTGCCACCAAAGTGGATAACTTCACATTTACCCACATTAAATTGCATCTGCCATGAATTTGCCCACTCACCCAACCTATCCAAGTCACCCTGCATCCTCTTAGCATCCTCCTCACAGCTAACACTGCCGCCCAGCTTCGTGTCATCCGCAAACTTGGAGATGCTGCATTTAATTCCCTCATCCAAGTCATTAATATATATTGTAAACAACTGGGGTCCCAGCACTGAGCCTTGCGGTACCCCACTAGTCACTGCCTGCCATTCTGAAAAGGTCCCGTTTATTCCCACTCTTTGCTTCCTGTCTGCTAACCAATTCTCTATCCACATCAATACCTTACCCCCAATACCGTGTGCTTTAAGTTTGCACACTAATCTCCTGTGTGGGACCTTGTCAAAAGCCTTTTGAAAATCCAAATATACCACATCCACTGGTTCTCCCCTATCCGCTCTACTAGTTACATCCTCAAAAAATTCTATGAGATTCGTCAGACATGATTTTCCTTTCACAAATCCATGCTGACTTTGTCCGATGATTTCACCGCTTTCCAAATGTGCTGTATCACATCTTTGATAACTGACTCCAGCAGTTTCCCCACCACCGACGTTAGGCTAACCGGTCTATAATTCCCCAGTTTCTCTCTCCCTCCTTTTTTAAAAAGTGGGGTTACATTAGCCACCTGCCAATCCTCAGGAACTAGTCCAGAATCTAACGAGTTTTGAAAAATTATCACTAATGCATCCACTATTTCTTGGGCTACTTCCTTAAGCACTCTGGGATGCAGACCATCTGGCCCTGGGGATTTATCTGCCCTTAACATCCACTGACTCTCCTTTATCTATCCTGCCTGTTACTTCCTGAAAGAATTTGAACAGATTTATCAGGCAAAATTTCCCCTTGAGGAAATCATGCAGATTTTTGGCCTATTTTATCATGTGTGTCCAAGTACCCTGAAACCTCATCCTTAATAACGGACTCCAACATTTTCCCAACCACTGAAGTCAGGTTAACAAGCATATAATTTCTTTCTTTCTGCCTCCCTTCCTTCGTAGAGTGGAGTGAGATTTGCAATTTTCCAGTTCTTTGGAACCATTCCAGAATGCAGGGATTCTGGATGGATTACTACTAATGCCTACCCAATCACTTCAGCTCCCTCTTCCGAAACCCTGGGATGCAGTCTATCTGATCCAGGTGTCTTAGCTACCTTCAGACCCTTCAGCTTGCTGAGCACCATCTCCTTAGTAACAGCAACTGCACTCAATTCTGCTCCAGCAGTCGAATTACGCGCATATTGCTAGTGTCTCTCACAGTGAAGACTGATGTAAAATACTTATTAAGTTCGTCTGCCATTTCTTTGTCTCCCATTACTACCTCTCCAGCATAAGACAAAGGAGCAAAATTAGGCCACTCACCCCATTGAGCCCACTCTGCCAATCCATCATGGCTGATCCTGTATCCCACTCAACCCCATACACCTGCCTCCTCGCCATTATGTTTGATGCCCTGACCAATCAGGAAACCATCAACTTCTGCTTTAAATATACCCAATATCCATTTAGGAATTGGATGGCAAAGGGGAAGAAGCTGCTCCTGAATCGTTGAGTGTGTGCCTTCAGGCTTCTGTACCTCCTACCTGATGGTAATAGTGAGAAAAGGGCACGCCCTGGGTACCTTGTAGGCTAGTACCTAAGATGGAGCTGACTAAATTTACGACCCTCTGCAGCTTCTTTCGGTCCTGTGCAGTAGCCTTGGGGTAACTACCGCCCTGTACGTCCTGTCTATCACCTCCTCACTTTCCCTAACAAGCCGAAAGTCATGGAGCTGCAGCTCCAGTTCCTTCACACGGTCTCTAAGGAGCTGCATCCCAATGCACCTGGTGCAGATGTGGCCATCAGAGAGGCTGGTAGTCTCCCGGAAATCCCACATCTGACAACCAGAACAGAACACTGGCCCTGTAGACAACCCCCAATTCTCGCCAGAGTTAAATAAGAAAAAAGAAATAAGAAATAAGGAAAGAACTTACCTACTTACCTCACTTCCATCTGTTTTCGCCGAAGTCCTGTTGAGCCAAAGCCTTACCACTCTGACTAAGACCGCTCTGAGAACAACCGCACTCATGCTGACCACTCCACTAGATGGTACTCTCTTTTACGGAAAATGGTTTTTTAAGGCTCTTCGCCAGACTTGCACAGCAACACTTCTACTACGTCTGCGCTATACTCCAATCAAAGACACCTGTTGAAAAACTTGCTGCTTTTTAAATCTCTTCGCCAGACTTGCACAGGAATACCTCTACTGCGTCTGCGCCGTATAGTACTCCAAAGGCTCCCATTGAAAAACCTCCTACTTTTTAAAGCTCTTCATCAAACTTGCATGTGGGAACACTTCTACTGCAATGCGTCATATTCCATCATTTTCCAGCAGTCCAATATCCACTCTCACCTTTTTTATAACTCTTTATTTTCCTGGAAAAACTTTTTGTATTCTCTCTTATATTACTGCCTACCTTATCATCAAAGTTTATCTTTTTCTCTCCTTATGGTCTTTATAGTTCTATGACAGAACTCTATTATATTCTGACCACCGCTCTTCTCTGTGGATTGTCACCTTGTCGTGGTGGAGAAGCCTGTGTGGTCCTGTGATCCTGACAGCAATGCCGTCTGGAGCTATGCTCCTGGTAAGGTCACCCATGGCAGTAAGGTCGAGGGTGAGGTCCCTGACAAAGAACAATCCAACCAAGACCTCAGTGGTGGAACAGGCGGACGAAGTTACTTCGAACTCAACGGCTGTAAAGGCGGATGAAGGCTGCAACAAATCCATCAGCTCCAATTGTCATGGTTTCCATGCCACTGGAACCAGTTGGTTGATTTGTGAAGTATCGTGTGCTTCTTGGCGTGCAACATCAAGTACACGTTAAACAAATACACGCACTGGCGTCTTCACCCTGTGAGCCACTTCTTCAGAACGAAGACCATCATCCTCGACCTCGTGGGATAGCCACGACGACGACCACTGCCTCCTAAGAGTTCCTTTACCTGCTGAGTTCCTCCAGCAATTTTTTGTGTGTTGCTTTTATAGTTGCCTTCTGTTGATTTTTAAAAGCTTCCTAATCCTCTACCCACTATTTTTTCTATATCATATGCCTTCTTTTTTTGCTTTATGCTGCCTTTGATTTCCCTTGTTAGCCATGGTTGCGTCATCCTCTCTTTAGAATACTTTTCATTTGGGATGTATCCATCTTGCCCCTTCCAAGTTGCCTCCAGAAACTCCAGCCATTGCTGTTCTGCTGTCATCCCTTCCATTCAACTCTGGCCAGCTCCTCGCCCATGCCTCTGTAATTTCCTTTACTCCACTGATATATTAGCTTCTTCTAACATCATAAGAACAATGGCGCTCAAGGGTTCCTTTAGCTTAAGCTCGCTAATCAATTCTGGTTTATTACACAACACCCAATCCAGAATTGCCTTTTTCCTGTTGGCCTCAACCACAAGCATGACCTAATTCTCAGCATTTAACTTTAAGGAAAGGTACACGAGAGCCAGGCTTCCCAACATTAGCTTAACTATTGGTGCTGGGGTTAGGTCAAGTGCATATTCTGATTTTTTTTAAAAAAGAAAGTATTTGGTTTGACTTTGGACTAGGCCAGGCCAAGTTGGCTTGGATTAATACAGAACTTAGAGAAATAGAGGGCTATGGATAAGCCTAGGTAGTTCCAAGGTAAGGACATGTTTGGCACAGCTTTGTGAGCTGAAGGGCCTGTATTGTGCTGTAGGTTTTCTATGTTTCTATGATATTTTATCTGGGTCAAGATAATATCCTCTGTCTTTATTCAGCAGGACTTGGACAATACAGAGGCATTAATTAATAAATGGCAGGTCATGTGGTTGCATAGAGATAGATAACAGGTAGTGATAATTTCCAACAAGGAAGTGGCTAAGCACTTCCCCTTGAATTTAGTGTTATTATCATTTTCCCTTACAAACAAGAGGTTGCAATTCACAAGAAACTCAACTGGACCAGTTGCATAAATAATGAGATTATAAGAGCATTATCAGGATTCTAGGGCAATAACTTAACTTCCTCTCCCCCCGCCCCCAAAACACATTTCCACTCTTCAGCTACCAGTATGAGAGGGTTTAAATGCTCTTTGTTTTTCTGGATGACTACAGCAAGTCACCACAACCCATTACCTGCCTGCTTATGAGGTACCTCATTCAAGCCATAAATATACATTCCATCCATTACTGTACATATCATCTACAGAATGCACTGCAGTATCAAGCCAAGGTTTCTTCAACAGCACCCCAGCGTGCAATACAAGATTTCTTTTGCCTTGAAGGGCTTCAGGTACATGGGAACCAGCAACATCCATATTTCCTTCCAAGTCACACACCAGCTACATTTGCTCTAAACCTAAAAGTGGAACTGGAGCCACAAACAATCTTGAGGAACTCAGCAGGTCTGTCAGTGGGAGGAACTAAACTGTTGACACTTTGGTCGAAATCCTGCACCCGGAACAGTGTTAAAAATCACTCACGATTCCTTAAAAACCTGCAACTCTTTTTAAAATCACCTTACCATTGTCCGTGCAACCTGGTGTATCCAAACATTCTGCAACATGCCACCGAGGCGTTTCTATCATCAGCAGAGAGAAGGGCATTTGACAGATTGGGCAATGGCCAGCGTGCGCCGGTTTGGTGTTTGTCAGGATACACTTTCCACCGGGCGCATTGCTGCTTTCAGTCTGCTTAAGTGGGGTAGAAGGATCAGCAGGCCGTGACAATGGGCTGGGAGTGGCTGGGTGATGTACAGATGCTGCGGAGGGGCTGAGAGGCCGGGAGGAGAGCCGATCTGTGGTCCCCGACTCCCGCTCAGGCTCTGGGCACTTCGCCCCCCTCCTACTCCGGAGCCCATCAGGGACACCTCTGCCACTTCTTCCCTGCTCGGCTTTCGACCGCTTGCGCAACTTCCCCGGCGGGGGGCTGCCAACCCTTCCACTATTTTCAGGACGCCTGAGTTTGCGAACAGATTTATAATCCCAAATATCATCCTCTTTGCTCATGGCGCGCCTCCAGACAGCGGCGCCCGTTCAAAACACGCCAACCTCGGCCTCAAATCCGCACATTCGACACGATTTCTAGCACAAATCTACAATTATCAAAAGACACTCAAACTGTTCTGAATTATTTTATCAAATTCTTTTTTTGTTTTGCAACTCATGGTTCTTTGTGTTCAATTGTGTGGCTCTGATGTGAGTTTTCCAGTGACGAATGTGAGATCAGCCAAGCAGTAATCGCTCCCGCGTCGCCATGGCCGCCGTGTTTGCTGCTCAGGCTGAGCTGGAGTCCGCTCTGCTGGCGGTTGACAGCCCGGGGGAAAAAGAGCGGCTCATCCTCCAGCACGTCAGGGAGATCGATGGCAGGGGGGCGGATTTCAGAGTCCCTGAGTTTGAAGAAGGTGAGTACTTCCTGTCCCACAGACACTCAACGAGAAGGGAGGGAGGGAGGACTGACTGGTTTCAAGCTAGTTTGGAAATGAAATGGACTGCCAACAGTAATTCAAAAACCACACAGAGACCGACAACACAAAGCACAGCAAGTGGACAATAACAAATAGACCATCAAGTCCCTGGCCAGACTTGAGCGAGCATGCAACCGGATGCCTCCACACTTAGGAAGTAACGAGTTGGGGCAGTGTTTGCACTGGGACAAGTAGATGTAACTTCTTTCCGAAGAGACAAAGTGCTGTGTTTCTATTTTCTGGGTCAGAGTAGTCCCAAGTTCTCCGGTTCTTGTCTGAAATTTGATTAATTGAAATCAAATAAAAAAGACATTGCAAAATTACTAATCGCATGTGCACCTTTCTGCCTAGTCGAAGATAATGAAATTATGGAGAGCTAAAGTAAATTGAATTCATACTGCAATTTGAGAGAGGGAATGCGTAAGTCACATGTATCAGTATCGCAATGGGAAATACGGAAGCATGAGAGGAGCTTATCAAGGTGGATTGGAGGGGGATACTGGCGGGGATGACAACTTGGCCTTTTCGCCTTGGAGTGATGGTGGATGAGAAGTGACCTGATAGAGATGTATAAGATGATATTGATATGATATATAAGAGATGCATTGATCGTGTGGGTAGTCAGAGACTTTTTCCCAGGGCTGAGTCGAGAAGGCACAGTTTAAAGGTGCTTGAAAGTAGGTACAGAGATGTCAGGGGTAAGTTTTTTTACGCAGAGAGTGGTGAGTGCAGGGAATGGGCTGCCGGCAACGATGATGGAGGCGGATACAACAGGGTATTTTAAGAGACTCCTGGACAGGTACATGGAGCTTAGAAAAATAGAGGGCTATGGGTAACCTGAGGTAATTTCTAAAGTAAGTACAAGTTCAGCACAGCATTGTGGGCCGATTGGCCTGTATAGTGCTATAGGTTTTCTATGTTTCAGAATAGAGGTGGCTCAAGTTCCTGGGAATAATTCAGAAGGCGCAGGATAGATATGTTCCACAGAAGCTGTTGTTCTCAAATGGCAGGGCTAGGCAGCTGTGGCCAAAAAGGAAGGTTAAGGACTGCATAAAAGCCAAAGGAAAGGGCTTATAAGGTAGCAAAAATGAATGGGAAGCTTTTAAATTCCAACATAACGTAACTAAAAAAGCTATAAGATGAGAAAAGATGAAATATGAGGGCGGATTAGCAGAATAAAAGGTAGGTGAGAGTTGATATCGGACCACTGGAAAATTATGCTGGTGAAGTAGCAATGGGGGACAAAGAAATGGCAGATGAACTTAATGAGTACTTGGTTTCAGTCTTTACCGTGGAAGACACTAGCTGTATGCCAGATTCTGTGAGTGTCAGGGAACAGGAGTGAGTGCCATTGCTATTACAAAGCTAGGCAAACCCAAAGGCTTTAAAGTGGCTAAGTGACCTGGACCAGACAGACCACATCCCAGAGTCCTGAGAGACGTTGCTGAAGAGGTAATGGATGCATTGGTCATGATCTTTCAAGAATCACTTGATTCTGGCATGGCCCCAGTGGACTGGAAAATACAAATGTCACTCTACTCTTTAAGAAAGGAGGAAGGCAAAAGAAAGTAAATTATAGGCCAGTTTGCCTAACCTTAGTGGTTGGGAAAGTGTTGGAGTCCATTATTGATAAAATAAGTCAAAGTCAGCATGGTTTCTGTAAAGGGAAATCTGCTGACAAATCTGTTAGAGTTCACTGAGGAGGTAACAAGCAGGGTGGACAAAGGAGAGGCGGAGGATATCATTTACTTAGATTTTCAGAAGGCATTAAGGTGCATCACATGAGGCTGCTTAACAAGATAAAATCTTATGGTGTTACAGGAAATATACTGGCATGAATAGAGGAATGGCTGGTGGACAGGAGGCAACGGGTGGGAATAAAGGGGCCTTTTCTGGTTGGCTGCAAGTGACTAGTGGTGTTCCTCAATGGTTAGTACTGGGACCACAACTTTTCACATTGATTGTCAATGATTTAGATAATAGAATTGATGGCTTTGTGGCAAAGTTTGTGGATGATAACAAAGATAGGTGGAGGGGTAGGAGAGGAAGCAATGTAATTGCAGCAGGACTTTGACAAATTGGAAGAATGGGCACAAGAGTGGCAGGTGGAATATAGTGTTGGGCAATCTATAATAATGCATTTTGGTAAAAGCAACAATAGTGCAGACTATTATCTAAATGGTGGGAAAATTCAAGTGCCAGAGGTGCAGAGGGACTTAGGAGTCCTCGTAGAAGACTCCCAGAAGGTTAATTCACAGGTTGACTCTGTGGTAAAGAAGGTAAATGTGATGTTGCCATTTATTTCAAGGGCAACATCACATAATATAATAGAACATAAAACAAGGAGATAATGCTGAAGCTTTATAAGACACTAGGCAGGCCACACTCGGAGTATTGTCAACAGTTTTGGGCCCTTTATCTCAGAAAGAATGTGTTGTCATTGGAGAGAGTCCAGAGGAGGTTCACAAGGATAATTCCAGGAATGAAGAGGTAACATGTGAGGAGCATTTGGCAGCTTTGGGCCTGTATTTATTGGTATTTAGAAGAATGCAGGGGAATCTCATTGGAACTTACCGAATGTTGAAAGGACTAGAAAAGGTGGATGTGGAGAGGATGTTTCCTCTAGTGGGGGTATCCAGAACTAGAGGACATAAAATCAAGGGATGACCTTTTAGAAGAGAAAAAAGGAGGAGTTTTTGAGCCGAAAAGTTGTAAATCTGTGGAATGCTCTGCCACAGACCGTGGTGGAGGCCAAGTCTGTGGGTATATTTTAAATGGAAGTTGATAGATTCCTGATTGCTCAGAGCATCAAGGGATATGGTGAGAGGGCAGGTGTGTGGGGTTAACTGGGATCAATCATGAAGAAATGGTGGCCTAGTTCTGCTCCTATGTCTTATGGTCTTATTCTCTGCTCTGGCGTAACTTTTTGTATATTCTAAGTACAATATTGAATTGATCATTAACACTGCCATGGTATCTGGAGGGTTATAGAAGGGTCATATGTTTGGGCAATATACAAAGAATCTGGAGATCTCTGTTAGAAAATTACATCATTTTAGGTGGAGAGAGAAAAAACAAGAGTAACCACTAAGAATATGATGTGATGACGATTTATAGAGGGGTGGCCATAAAAACTGAAATGACACCCTGAACATAAGGAGGTGGAACTTCTGTGTGTGGTTCTTAATTGTGGACCAATGTTGCTCCCTCAATATGACCATTAATTGAGTCATTTGCCATATGCTGTTTTGGCATCTTACTGTGCTTTTAATTTAGCATACAATTTAAAATGTGACAAAGTACTAAATGCATGCTTATCTTTCTTATCTGCCCTACTTCACAATGCAGTTGTATTTTAGACCATAAGTCATAGAAGCAGAATTATGTCATTCAGCTGATCGAGTCTGTTTCCCATTTGATCATGTCTGAATTATTATCCCCCTCTCTCCACCACATTTTCCTGCCTTCTTCCCGTAACCTTCAACACCCTTACAAACAACACTTTAAATATACCCAATAATTCCACCCTCTATCTAAAGAAACTCCTCCTCATTTTTAGGGACATTCTTGTATTCCAAGGTCATGCCCTCTGGTCCCCGACTTTCCCACTATTGGAAACATCCTCTCCACATCCTCTTTTCGATAGTTGATAGGTTTCAATGAGATTCCCCTCTCATTCTTCTAAACTCCAGCGAGTACAGACCCTCATAATTTAACCCTTTCATTCCTGGTATCATTCTTGTGAATCTCTCCAGTGCCAGCCCATCCTTTCTTAAATGAGGCTCCCAAAACTGCTCACAATACTCTTTGCAGTATTTTAATTTATAAGGAATAACAGATCTTTGCCTTTACTGGTATATCTAGCAGATATTCCAAAATTATTGCTGAGGTTTACAAAGAACAGATTTTCTGCAGTACAGACGACATCTGTGGAAAGGAAAATGAGATATGGAGTAAGCATTTAATGACTTTTTTCAGAAGTCATCCCTCATTTATTGAAAACACTAAATACTTTGAAAGGGAGAATATTACCTCAGCTGTGAAGATCCCTGCTGCACCCGGTGATCTTACCATTTTTCTCTTGGAGGCCGATGTCAGGCTGTCTTTTAAGAGGGTGAACTCTCGGAAGGTGGCAGCTGCCAATGGAGTACATGGTAACGCTCTGAAAACTTGTGCCAACCAACTGGCGGAAGTAGTCAAGGACATTTTCAACCTTACTGCTACAGTTGGAAGTACCCTGCTGCTTCAAAAAAGCAAGAATTATACCAGTGCCCAAGAGTAGTGTGAGCAGCCTTAAGACTATCATCCAGCAGCACTCACATCTACAGTGATGAAATGCTTTGAGAGGTTGGTCATGGCTAGAATGAACTCCTGCCTCAGTAAGGACCTGAACCCACTGCAATTTGCCTATCGCCACAGTAGGTCTATGGCAGACACAATCTCAATGGCTCTTCACACAGCCTCAGATCACCTGGACAATACAAACACCTTTGTCAAGATGCTGTTTGTTGACTGTAGCTTTTAACACCATCATTACCACAGTCCTGATCGATAAGCTGCAGAACATGGGCCTCTGTACCTCTCTCTGCAATTGGATTCTTGACTTCCTAACCAGAAGACCACAATCTGTGCAGATTGATAATAGTATCTCCTCCTTGCTGACGATCAACACAAGTGCACCTCAGGGATGTGTGCTTAGCCAACTGTTCTGCTCTAGTCTATACCCCTTACTGTGGCTAAGTGTAGCTCAAGTGCCATCTATAAATTTGCTGATGGTACAACCATTGTTGGCAGAATCTCAGATGGAGATGAGAGGGCGTTCAGGAATGAGATATACCAGCTAGTTGAGTGGTTTCACAGCAACAACCTTGCACTCAACGTCAGTAAGACCAAAGAACTGATGGTGGACTTCACAAAGGTAAGGATGAGGGAACATGAACCAATCCTCATAGTGGGATCAGAAGTGGAGAGAATGGGCAATTAAAAGTTCCTGGGTGTCAAGATCTCTGAGGATCTAACCTGGTCCCAACATATCGATGCAGCTATTAAGAAGACAAAACAGCAGTTATATTTCATTTGGAGTTTGACGAGATTTGGTATGTCACCTAAAACATTCATACTTCTACAGATCTATTGAGAACATTCTGACAGGCTGCATCACTGTCTGGTATTGGGGGGGGGGGTATGGAAAGGAGCTACTGCATAGGATCGAAAGAAGCTACAGAAAGTTGTAAAATTAGTCAGCTCCATCTTGGGTACTAGCCTCCATAGTATTGAAGGCATCTTTAAGGAGGGGTGCCTCAGATCAGTGGTATCCATTATTAAGGACCCCGATCAACCAGGGCATGCCCTCTTCTCATTGTTACTGTCAGGAAAGAGATACAGAAGCCTTAAAGCACACCCTCAGTGATTCAGGAACAGCTACTTCCCTTCTGCCTTCCGATTCCTAAATGGACATTGGACCTATGAACACTGTCTCACTTTTTAAAAATTATTTCTGTTTTTGCACTATTTTAGATATTACTATTTAATGTAAATATATACTTACTGTAATTGATGTACTTATTTTTTTCTATATTATTGTGTATTGCCGCTGTTAACAAATTTCACAACATATGCTGGTGCTATTAAACCTGATTCTGATTCTGATTGTAGCTGGAATTATAATGGCTAAATGTAGTGTTATGCTAAACAAAAAAAAGCAATCTGCTGGAGTAACATGGAGGTAGAGGGATAGCTGACAATTTTGTCAAGACCTTTAAACTTGCCCTTTCTCCAGATCGTAGAGTGTTGAACTGTAATTTGCTATCTGCAGTAGATAGCTTCTACAGTTTTATGTCCATTAAATATTAAAAGTTAAATATTTTAAATTTATTTTGGCTTTATGCTTGCTGTTTAAAATCCAGCTAATGTATATCAGCAAATTAAAACCTTATAGTATCACCAGTTTCTGGGTTCATGGATGAAAGATTTAACTAAAGTAATGTTTTCATTTTGTACACTTCACATGTGCCTGTAGTTCCTATTTAAATTAAAATTCACCTGATATTCAAACTGTAGGAAGTCTGGGTAACTTTTTTTCCCAAATATACACATACTTGATCTGCTTGAATTTGAAAGGCAACTTGAAATTTTGTCAAAGAAATATCCAGATTGAAACTCTAGATGGAGAAACAGATTGGTCTGTATTTTCCTGCAGATTTTTAAATGATCAGCTAGCCATGATATGGTAACAAAGAAGAAAGGGAATGGTAAACAATATAAAAGTTATTTACAACACACTGTTCTAGTAACTTTTCTATTCAAATTGGGTCACAGCTCCAAAACTATCAGAATCAGGTTTATTATCACTGTCTCCTATCAAGTAAAATTTGTTGTTTTGCAGCTGAAGTACAGGCCAAATACATAAAATTATTATAAACTGTAAAATAAATAAATAGAGCAAAAAACTGTTTGGGAATCATTGAGTATGGGTCTTCTGAATCCTGTACCTCCTCCCTAATGGTAGCGATGAGAAGAGGACATGTGTTGGATGGTAGGGGTCCATAATGGTGATGCCACCTTCTTGAGGCACCACCTCTTAAATTTTTGTTCAATAGTGGGGAGGACTGTGCCCATGATGAAGCTGGCGGAGTCAATAATCCTCTACAGTCTGTACATTGGAGCCTCCATACTAGGTTGTGATGCACTCCATTCTACATCTATAGAAATTTGAAAGAGTTTTTGACGAAATACCATATCTCCTCAAACTCCTAAGGCCTTCATCAATGTGCTGGGCCCAGGACAAACCCTCTGAAGGGTTGACACCAGGAATGTAAAGCTCCTCAACCTTTCCACGACTGACCCCTCAATGGGTACTGGTGCTTGTTGTCCCAGCTTCCGCTTCCTGAAGTCCATAATTAATTCCTAGCTTTTGCTGACATTGGGTGCAAGATTGTTGTTGTGATATCACTCAGCAGCCAATCTATCTCACTCCTGTACACTTTTTCATTGCCATCTGAGATTTTATTATCAACGGTGATGTCATTTGCATATTTATAAATGGCATTTGATTTATGTTTAGCCATACAATTATGAATATAGAGAGAGTAGAACAGTGGACTAAGAATATATTCTTCAGGAGTACCTTTGTTAATTGTCACTATTCTGTACTGATTGTAGTCTCCAAATGAGGAAGTTGAGAAGGCCCAAATTTAGAAGTTTGGTAATTGATATCGAGAAGATGATGGTATTCAAAGCCAAGCTGCGTTCAATAACCAGTAGCCTGGTGTATGTTTTGCTGTTATCTAGGTTCTCCAGAACAGAGTGGAGAGCAAGTGAGACTATGTCCACTTAGGTCTGTTGTGACAGATGGCAAATTGTAGTGGGTCCAGGTCCTTTCTCAGGCAGGAGTTAATTTTAGGCATAACTAGCTTCTTGAAGCATTCATTACAATAGATGTTGATAGTCAAAGCAGCAGCTCACCCTGCTCTTCTAGGGCACCGGTATGATTGCTGCCCTTTTGAAGCACGTGAGAACACCAGACCAGAATGGTGAGAGGTGACAATGTCCTTGAACCATCCAGCCAGTTGGTTGGTATAGGTTTTCAGTACCCTGCAAGGTAAACCTTTGAAGCCTGATGCCTTCCTAGAATATTGAAAGATGTTCTTACATTTACCTCCGAGACAGAAATTATAAGGTTGCCACAGGTTGTCCTCCCTTTCAAAGCTTGCATAAAAGGTATTGTGCTCATCTGAGAGTGAAGCATCACTGCCATTTCTGCTGTCAGGTTTCGTTCTATTGGATGTAATGGCATGCGCACCCTAACACAACTATAATCCGTGTAAATGTGTCTCTAATTTCACACATAATTGCCTTTTTGCTCTCACTATGGCCTTCCATAGATCGTACCTGAACTTTGTCGGATTCTGGATTGCCAGTCCTGATGCCACAGATCTATCTCACAGCAGAATCTCCTCGTTCATCCAGGGCTTCTGGTTTGGGGAAACTTGGTACTTTCTCAATGGCACACATTCGTTCACACAGGTCATGATGAATATGCCATAAGCTCAAGTAATTCTAGATGTATAGTGGAGACTATACTCACTGGCTGCATCACAGCCTGGTACGGAAACACCAATCCCATTAAATAGAAAATCCTACAAAAAGTAGTGGATACAGCTCACTCCATCATTGGTAAAGCACTCCCAAACATTGAGCACATCTACATGAAATACTGTCATAGAAAAGCAGCATCCATCATTAGTGACCCCCACTACATAGTCTCTTTGCATTGCTGCCATCAGGAAGAAGGTATAAGAGCCCCAGCATTCGCACCACCAAGTTCAGGAACAGTTACTACCCCTCAACCATCAGGGTCTTGAACCAAAGAGGATAACAACACTCAACTTCACTTGCCCCATCATTGAAATGTTCCCACAACCAATGGACTCACTTTCAAGGACTCTTCATCTCATGTTCTAAATATTTATTGCTTATTTATTAATAGTATTTTTTCTTTTTCTATTTGCACAGTTTGTCGTCTCCTGCCCTGGTTAAACACCCCAGTTGGGCCGTCTTTCATTGTTTCTATTGTGGTTATTCTTCTCTAAGTTTATTGAGTACTCCTGCAAGATAATAAATCTCAGGATTGCATTTGGAGACAATATGTACTTTGATAACAAAATTTACTTTGAACTTTGGTGACAGTCATGGCATATTCATTTAGATCCAATGGTCTGAATATTGTCGAATCTACCAATTCAAAGCAGACCTCTAAGCACTCCTCTGCCTCTCTTGATCATACTGTTGCAGTATTCATCACTGGTGCTGAGGTATGCTGGGAGGAGAAGTACTGCCAGGTGATCAGTCTTGCCAAAGTGTTGGTGCAGAATGGTACTATAAGTGTTCTTGTTGGTTGTGTAACAGTGATCGAGTATATTGGCTTCTCTGGTTCTGCAGGTGATATGTTGGTGGAAGTTTGTCAGGGACTTCTTCAAGCTGGCCTTGTGGAAGACCTTCCAATGATCGGGAAAATGTTAGGGTGTACTGATGCCAAGGGTGGAATGTACACTGCTACCAGGATGATTCTGGAGAACTCCCTCAACAGATAGATGGATATGACTGTCAGATGTTCCAGGTCAGGGAAGCAGGACCGAAACAGAACCACCGCATCTGTCCACCATAATAAGTTAATCATACCTTCATTTTTTTCCTTTCAATCCACATGCCTAGCTAAGACTCTAGAGCAAACATCGCCACCTCTACCTTTACCTGAAGCTCCTTCTTGGTCTATGCAGTGAACTGTGAAGCCCTTGGGCTGGAGTGCTGCATCTGGAAAGCTGGGGGTGAGCCATGTTTCTTTGAAGCAGAGTACACAATGTTCTCTGATATCTGTCAGGTACTGCAGTCTTGCTCTGAGGTCTTCAGTTTTAGCCAGGAGGATGGTAGGGAGAGTTGGTCTGAGGGTCCTACATTTCAGTTTTACCTGGAGTCCCCACAGGCACCCATGTTTCCTAAGATTCTGGATACGTTACCTGAGCTTCCAACTGCTGGGCTTGTTCCTTGGGTCATCTGTAGTCCCCAGTATGTCACCTCTGAAGATCACTAGTCTTTTAAAATGACTTTCAACAAAGTTACTTACTGAAAATGTGAAATTCTGCAGATCCTGGAAATCCAGAACAACACACACAAAATGCTGGAGGAACTCAGCAGGTCAGGCAGCTTCTATGGAAATGAATAAACAGTCAATGTTTCAGGCCAAGACCCTTCTTCAGGACTGAAGAAAGGTCTTACTTTCTTACTATCTGTTGCTGCAGATTTCAGATGTAGCAGTTTTAAATGGCGATACTTGATTAGATTAGATTAGATTCAACTTTATTGTCATTGTGCCAAGTACCGATACAAAGCCAATGAAATGCAGTTAGCATCTGACCAGAAATGCAAAGAATAGTGTTATTTACGAAATAACTGCGTATAAAAAGTAAGTGCTACAGCACACAAATATAAAAGTACTAAGACAGTACAATATGGGTGCAATGCTGCTTAGCGCTATGATATGAGGTTCAGCAGAGTCACAGCCTCAGGGAAGAAGCTGTTCCTGTGCCTGCTGGTGGGGGAGCAGAGGCTCCTGTAGCGCCTACCGGATGGGAGGATGGTAAAAAGTCCATGGTTAGGGTGAGATGCATCCTTGATAATGCTTTTCGCCCTGCCCAGGCAGCATTTATGGTAGATGTTCTCAATGGTGGGTAATTGGGTGCCGATTATCCGCTGGGCAGTTTTCACCACACGCTGGAGTGCCTTGCAGTCTGATACGGGACAATTGCCATACCACACTGAGATGCAGTTGGTGAGTATGCTCTTAATGGTACAGCGGTAAAAGTCCATCAGTATCCTGGGACAGAGGTGAGCTTTCTTGATGCCTCGCAGGAAATAAAGGCGATCTTGCGCCCTTTTGACCAGGATGGAGGAGTTCAGGGACCAGGTGAGATCCTCGGAAATGTGGACACCAAGGAATCTGAAGCTTGATACATGCTCCACGACAGGTCCGTTGATGTAGATGAGGACGTGAGTGTGGCTCCTAGCATGCCTGAAGTCCACAATGATCTCCTTGGTCTTCTGGGCGTTAAGGGCCAGGTTGTTGTCGGCACACCACACGGCCAGGTGCTGGACCTCATCCCTGTAGGCCGCTTAGTCATCCCCTCAGATCAAGCCAACCACCGTGGTGTCATCGACGAACTTGATTATGGAGTTAGAACCATGTACAGGTTAAAAGGGAGTACAGAAGAGGGCTCAGTACATAGCCTTGAGGCACGCCGGTGTTCAGGGTGAGAGTGGAGGAGGAAGCTCTTGGAAGCTGCACACAAAAAGTCACCTCTTGCCTGCACCATTTTATCCAACCAAAGTGATGCAAAAAGAAAATACTGAAGATGGTGAAACCTGAAATAAGACAACAATTAAGAAATACTGAATAAGCCATTTAGCATCTGTGGAGAATGATGGTCTGTCACATTTCAGGACCAAAAATTTTGTTTTTATCTCCAACTGAAGTAGCAGTTGACATTTTCCACTAACGTGACACATTGTTGTCCCATTTAATCTACTCTAAGTACCTCTTCCTCTGATGTTCTGTTGAGCAGGAAAATTCATATTTGGTGTCATACTTCCCTATTTAATCAAAAAAGCAATTCAGCAGTCATTAAATCTTTTACCTCACTCAGCCCACTATGTCTATTGGAACACATTAAAAACATCTACAGTTAATGTCACTCTAATGTTCCACTGGTTTACATATTTTTTATTCAGAATTATAAATATAACTTTTCTAAGTTTCTGCTAAATTTATTATCATCATCCTTTTTCAGAGTAAACTGCAAATGTTTGTAGATTGTAACTGCTCATTGTAGATAAGTTTGTTTCTCTCTTGTCTCTGTCAGAGATTTAAAGGAGTGCCCTATGATTGCAGATTCAGTAACTAGTAGAAAGTTTTTATTTAAAGAACCTAATTTTATGAAAGAATTTTCTCATATCAATACCCTTCATAATTTTAAAGCCTTCTAAGAAATTTTCCTTTGGCTGTCAGTGGAAAAAAAACATCTTAGCTTGTCTATTTTCATTACCTAATGAGGTTCCCCTTCCCTATTACTATCCCGATAAATTTTCTTTGCATCCTCTCCTAGGTCTGAGCTCACTTGCAAAGCTGCACTTGTAGGATCTGATGAACTGAAGCATGAACAAGTGATGCATCAGAAAAAGAAGGGAGATTTTTGAAGGCTCCATTAACATTATTAACCTGGGTGTATCGTTGGGGGTTCTGAACCCTACCTCAAGGATAAGTAAGAGAGCATATTAGTAAACACTCTGGTTCATTTCAAGACGGTAACCAGAAAGAGGTGAATAAAATTGATGGAATTACAAACATGACAGCTTCGCTATTCCTAATACACCAATGGTAAAAAACTGTGGCTCACCCAGGATTGAATGTGAGGCAACCAATTTTCAACATTAAAGTAGCATTGAAGGTTCAGGAGTAATACAGTATAAGTGTTGATAACAAATAGCAGCATGTATTTCAAAGTAAAGTTATTTATCAGAATACATATGGCACCACATATAACCCTTAGATTCTTTTTCCTGTGGGCATACTCAGCAAATCTATAGAATAATAACTGTAAACTGGATCAATGAAAGAATAAAAGCACAGAAGACATTAAACTGTTGAAGCGCAACTATAAATAAATAGCAATGAATAACGAGAGCATGAAATAACAAGATAAATAGTCCTTAAAGTGAGATCATTGGCTGTGGGAACATCTCAAAAGATGGCTGTAATTATCCTCTTTTGTTCAGGAGCCTGATGGTTGAGGTGCAATAACTTGAACTTGTTCTTGAACCTGGTGGTGCAAGTCCTGAGGCATCTGTAAGTTTTATCTGAAGGCAGCAGCAAGAAAAGAGCTAGGATCTCTGATGATGGCTACTGCTTTCCTATGATAGCATTTCATGTAGATGTGATCAGTGGTTGGGAGGGCTTAACCCATGATGTACCAGGCCGAATCCACTACCTTTTGTAAGATTTTCCGTTCAAAGGCATTGGTGTTCCCATACCAGGCTGTAAAGCAGTATGGAGAGGCACATCAAGGAATGCCCTTTGGGAAATCTTCAGTCAATGGTCAATATATGGAAAATTAAACTATTCTAAGTGGGAGTTTATGGAATATTTAATGAAGTGCCACATAATTTCAGTCATGGTTTGAGTAAATCCTATCATCAAAGATTTAAATTAGATTAATTGATCATTTATATTTAGAGCTCAAATGAGGTTCTGGAAAGAGTTTCCAATTTTCACATTTTCCTGTCAATAATATTCATCTGTTTAAAAGAGATGTGAATATTTTTCAACTAAAATTAAAGGTGACTTGATATTTCTGATAGTTATATATTGGTTACATGAATTGCAGGAATATATAAACAAATTATTATGTTGCTCCCATTTTTAGCCAAAGAAATGGTAAAACAAGTAAAAAAAAGTCAGATCTTATCAAGCACACGAAAGAAATGAAAGAAGCATGAAGTTGAGTTTCTTACTACTAGAATTTACTTACTTCTGTTTATAGAGGTAGCTTCATAATACTGAATAATTTGAAACTGCAGTGCTCAGAGAGTTTGGTTCTGACTAAGAACACTATTTTGCTTTTTCAAAATATGGTTGACAGTTTTAATGAAATTATGGTAGAGCTTTAGAGAGCACAAAATTAATTATACTTTGAGTATAAAAATCATTCATACATGAATAAACAAAAATCACTTAGAAGTTTGTCAAATTGATTTGGAAAGTTTTTCCATGGTAAATGAGCAAAACTCAATTGACATTAATAGTTTCAAGAATATCTAAAGCCGTAGTCTGGTGACAAACACAAATTATTGGGATCACTGGTCTTTGAAATGATTAATATTTATACCTGCACAACAAGGTACTTATTACATGATGGAAATTTAAAATGAATAATCTTTAAAAACACAAGTGGTAATTTTGTAATGGCTTTGGTGCAGCTGGTATTCCTGTAGAAAAACCGACATACAAAATCTGAAGGCTCTCCACGCCCTTAAATGCAAAGTCTGTAGTTAACCTTGAATAGATTTTTAGGATGAACTTTCTGGACAAATCCAAATTTATCTCAAGTTTTAAAAACAAAATAGAAAATATTCAAAATGAATAATAGATTACAATGTTTAAAATGGAAGTAATACAAATTAAAGCACTTAACTGCATTTAATCATTTTACATATTTTTAATTTATTTCAGAAATGTAAATTACATGAAACTTCCCTATTTTCCTCACAAACGTACTTCATTGAAATGAATGGAGCTGATGAACCATCACCTAAGGAATTGCAGGAACTCTGCATCCTGTAATTGAGTCCATGAGTTGTCCATGTAAAAGAGCAGTCAGGAAGTTGGCAGCATGTAACCTGTGCAGAGGATTTCCTCCATATCTGTGACACTTGTGCACACAAAGCAAATAGTTCCATGTTGAACTGTTGCATTTCTTACAAGATTCCCAGGCATAGTTACATTTCGATTGACATTCTGACAGCTGTAATTTTATTATATATTTATTCTAAAATGTATTATTATGTTACTCAATGTTGGTGAAAACTCAACCTAATATATTATCCCCAGAAAATTACCCTTGCAACTAATTTTAAAAACAAATCGAAATGAAAAATATTGCTTATCACTATTCGTAGCTGTCTTGGGAAAATTTCTCTAATAGAAAGACTAGAATCGCATCTTGTGTAGGTCTGTCACATTCTCCCAACAAATCTCTAGTGCTTGAGTGGGTGTCTTATAGTGCCATGTTTAACTGTGTTTGGTGATCATACAGAAGTGAAAGAAACGAGAACGTAGCTATTCTGACTCAGATCCATCCCTTCAAGCATTGGTAACCACTGAATATATCTGAGAACTTACTCTTGCTAAGGATGAATATGCTGTGGATACTACCACAAAACATGGCATTGAATATAGGGAACACATTCCATAATCTATGTGTTGACAGAGTGCACTCATGTCTTTTGAGGAAAATGTCAGATTCCTGAGTAGAGTTCTATGGTCATGAATGACTACACTTGAAACAATGTTAACAAATCCCACTGCTAAGATGTCTCATCAAAGTTCAAAGTAAATTTATTATCCAAGTACATACAGTGCCTATGAAAAGTATTCACTCCCCTTGTGAGTTTTCATGCTTTATTGAATCACAATGGATTTAATCTGGCTTTTTTGACACCAACAGAAAGAGATTCTTTCATGTCAAAGTGAAAACAAATCTCCACAAAGTGATCTAAATTTATTACAATTGTTAAACACAAAATAATTGATTGCATAATTACTCATTCCGTTCAAGTCAGTATTTAGTAGGTGCACCTTTGGCAGCAATTACAGCCTTGAGTCTTGGTGGATAGGTCTCTTATCAACCTTGCACATCTGGACACTGCAATTTTTTCCCATTCTTCTTTTCAAAACTGCTTAAGCTTCGTCAGATTGCATGAGAATTGTGAGTGAACATCCCTTTTCAAATCCAGACACAAATTCCCAATTGGATTGAGGTCTGGACTCTGACTTGGCCACTCCAGGACATTAACTTTGTAGTTTTTAAGCCATTTCTGTGTAGCTTTGGCTTTATGCTTAGGTTCATTGTCTTGCCGGAAAACAATTTTTCTCCTAAGTCACAGTTCTCTTGTAGATTGCATCAGGTTTTCCTCCAGAGTTTCCCTGTATTTTACATTCTACCTTTAAAAGCCTTCCAGGGCTTGCTACAGTGAAGCATCCCCGCAGCATGATGCAGCCACCAACATGTTTCACTGTAGTTTTTGATGATGTGCTGTGTTTGGCTTACGGCAAACATAGCGTTTATTCTGATGGCCAAAGAGCTCAATTTTGGTTTAATCAGAACATAGAACCTTCTTCCAGCTGACTTCAGAGTCTCCCACATACCTTCTGGCAAATCCTAGCCGAGATTTCATGTGAGTTTTTTTCAACAGTGGCTTTCTCTTTGGCACTCTTTCATAAAGCTGCTACTGGTGAAGCACTCAGGCAACAGTTAGTCTATGCACAGTCCCTCCCATCTCAGCCACAGAAGCTTGTAACTCCTCCAGAGTTCTCAAAGGTCTTTTGCTGCCCTCCCTCACTAGTCCCCTTCTTGATTGGTCACTCAGTTTTTGAGGATGGCCTGCTCGAGGCAGATTTACAGCTGTGCCGTATTCTTTCCATTTCTTGATGATTGACTTAACTGTACTCCAAGGGGTATTCAGTGACTTGGAAATTTTCTTGTATGCATCTCCTGACTTGGGCTTTTTAATAACCTTTTCACGGAGTTTCTTGTTCTTTTGTCTTCATAGTGTAGTTTTTGCCAGAACTTGCCAGCAGTTGTACCTTCCAGATACAGGTGTATTCTTACTACAATCACTTGAAACACCTTAAATGCATACTGGTCTCCAAAACCAGAACTCCAATTAACTACTTCTAAAACCAATTGGCTGCACCAGTGATGATTTGGTGTGTCATATTAAAGGAGGGGGGATGAATACTTATGCAATGAATTATTTTGTGTTTTATATTCGTAATTAATTTAGATCACTTTGTAGAGATCTGTTTTCACTGTGACATGAAAGATTTTTTTCTGTTGATCAGTGTCAAAAAAACAAACTAAATCAACTGTGATTCAATGTTGTAAAATAATTTAAAAAAATGAAAACTTACAAGGGGTTTGAATACTTTTTATAGGCACTGTATATGTCACCATATATAACCCTGAGATTCAGTTTCCTGCGGCATAGAGTAAAATCATAGCCATAACGGAATCAATGAAAGACAACTCCAACTTGGGCATTAAACCAGTGTGCAAATACAAAAAGAAAAAAAAAATAATAAATAAGCAATAAATATCAAGACATGAGATGAGGAGCCCTTTAAAGTGAGTCCATAGGTTGTGAAACTGAAATCAATAAAATTAGTCCTCTGCAAAGAGAGCATTTGGGTCAGTAGTGAATTGGGATATGGTATGTATGATATGGCAACTTAAAATGATCCCATAGAGAGGAAGTTCAAAGTCATCATGGCCTTGACCTTAAAACTAGAGCCAACCAAGGAATTAACTGGCTTAGATCTGGTGTCTAAAATGTAGATAAAGACAAATATAAAGGCAGGCTTGGCCAGTGGAAATGGGAAAATTGGTTTAAAATAAGACGGTAAATAGCAATGGCAGACTTTTAATGGGATATTTGCTCTTTCTCAACAAAAATTTATTCCTTTGAGGAAATTTTAAAAATATATATTAGAAGTAAGATCCATTGCAGCTAAGTCAGTAAGTCAATGATGATATCTAATAGAAAGAAACAATTATGATACAGCCAAAAGACCCTTTGTTGGTTTCTAGAATTTAACAAAACATGTAGAGACAAAATGGACTATGAGAGTTAAGCAAGCAAGAGCTTGTATATAATTTGGAAGAGAGTTTCTAAGGTAAACAATAGTTCTCTTCAGGGTGAGACTGAGGAATTAATGTGAAATAAAGAAATGGCAGAGACTTGGAACAAATATTTTGAATTTTTCACAGTAAAAGACATTAAGAATATCTTAATAGTGGTAGAAAATTGAGGGACCAAATGGAAGGAGGAATTTGACAGAATCACTATCAAAAATGTATAAAGCAAATTACTGGAACTAAAGGCTGAAATTCCCTGGTCCTGCTGGCCCACATCCAAGGTTTTTAAAAGTGTCTCTCCCAACCTGGAGTCCATTGCCCCCTCAGTTAATGGTAGGGGTCCATGGCAAAAAAAAAAAGTTTGGGAACCCCTGCTCTAGTGACAGTGAATGCATGAGAAGTGATCTCCAGACTTTCTAGATTCAAATCGGAAAGTTTCAATTCTTGACGCAAGAATCACATTTGCAGAAAACAGAAACAGGATAGGTTTTTCTTTGAGTGTGCACGTAGTAAGGAGAGTGTGATGAGCTACCACATATAATATTGGACAACAGATTTTTTCAAAAGTGTTGCTTCCTCAGAAAATGTTTTCGTTTATGATAGACCACTTGAAGCTGAGTACAAATATAATCTCAGGCTATTGTATCATGTAGGTATTTGGAAAAACAAGAAATTACCTTTTATTGAACATAATGTGTTTAATTGCATAATGGTGCTGACACTTTGCAATAGTTCAACTAAGCTAAAAATGTTTTGTTGATGATTTTCATTTGTACTCAGTGTCTAAGGCTTCTTGCTTAAATGTTGAAAGCAATAATCAGCCAGCATTGATGGATTCCAGTTGCCCTGATATCGTTTCTCCATGACCGTAATGTTCTGGTGAAATGTTCCACCATGCTTATCACTGACAGCACCAAGATTTGCAAGGAAGAAGTCTAAATGGGAATGCAGTAAATGAATCTTTAGTGACATGTTGCACTTCATGGTTTTGTATGCATGAAGCATGTTGTCAACCAGCTGCACGTAGTTTGGTACTCTGTAGTTGCCAAGAAAATTTTCAACAACATCCTTGAATGCTTTCCATGTGATTTTTCTCTGGTCCCACTAGAAGTTCTTCAAATTGCCTGTCATTGATGACCTGTTTGATAGGTGGACCAACAAAAATGCCTTCCTTAATCTTGGTATCAATTATTCTGGGGAACTTTTGTCTCAAGTATTGAAATCTTTCACAGAAACTTACAGCCTTTCTAAGACCTGTCCTGCCATGCAATATCTGTCCTGTCTAAGCATGCGCAGGCATGCCTGGACAAGATAGAAAACTTCCAGCTTACTTTGTGGGCAACATTTTAATTGACTTGAATTACGAATTGAAATAACATGTATAGGTGATTTCATAAAAATGATGTGCATTAGGGAAATTTCACAGTGACTTTCATGATCAGCATCCCAAAATCCATAAGATACACCCAAAGGTATTCAGAAAGCAAAATTTTTGTTGTCCAGAGTCGTTTCTGCTCTCGTAAATCTGTTGACAGAGAGTGCTTTGTGTGGATGTTCCCCTGATCTGACAATCTATTATGCAGACTGGTTAAGAGAAGCATCCACTGTAATGGTGTCCCTTTTTGCCATTGCATTTGTGACTTCCCATTTCCACACTTATGGAAAATAACATTATGAGGAATTCATCCTCATTTACCACATATTCAGACTTCAACTTCCTCTTCCTTTAGGCTAAAAGGTTTGGGGCTTATTCAACTGCTTGTACATTGTTAAATTTAAAAGTATCCAACACACAGTAATGAAATCCATGTACCTTCTCAGAGTATGCTGAAGGGTAGTTCCAGACTGATGGATAGACTGTAATCATATTTTGAACATGTCTTGGCCTACAACAGGATTCTGGTGCTCAATTTGCTGTCTAAGAATGCCAAATACACTCTGAATTTGTAACTTTAGTAATAAACAACATACTAACGGAAATCTCACTGTTTCACAGATTAATGATGGCAAATAAAATAGCTCCCTAATTTTGCTAATTATCACTTTGAGGTAAACACTAAATTAGTTTTGGCTTTTTGGTCTAAAAGGGTTGAACTAGCACTGACATAGCAATTTTTCTGAGATGACTTTCATTTTCAACAGAGTCCATAAGGTACGGTTTGCCACTGGAGGAGAAAGATTTGTAGGAGTAATGCCAATTATAAATATTTACAAAACTTTAAAGACCAAGCTTAATTAGGGAAAACTACTTTGTTTACCCAAACAGGAATTTACAGTTTTTGAAAGATATGTCTTCTGAAGCCTAAAACTTGGAGGCAGCAAAACTGCTGGTGTCCTCATCAGAGGAGAAGGCGGCCTCTGGGATTAACAAATAAAGATAAAAGGCAAGAGCATGGGCCTATTGCAATAAAGTAGCTAGGGCAGTGACAGCTACACCACCATCTGCATGACAATTTAACGCAGCAACAAGTTTAGTGGCTACTAAGGTTACCACTCATAATGCAGTTCCTTCACTTTTACATTCATTATTTTCTGATTCCTAGGATGGAGGGGCTCACAACTAAAGATTCAAAGTACATTCATTATCAAAGTATTTATACATAATATACCCCTGAGATTAATCCTCCTGCCGGAAGCCACAAAACAAAGAAGCACCATGGAACCCGTTCAAGAAAACATCAAACGCCCAATGTGCGATAAAAGAACAAGTTGCACAAACTGCAAAAATGAGCTAACAACACATAGAATACCAGGAGTCCAGTAATATTCAGTTTAGTTCAGTTCACTTGAGCACGTGAGCAGCGATTAGGTAAACTACACTAATATTCGAGTTTAAAAGGAGATCTAACTGAAATAGCTGAACAAATCTGTGAGCATCACCCATAGCCTGTCCCTGTCCAACCATGTCAATGCCACGGCCAGGAAAGCACATCAGCCTCTCTACTTTCTCAGGAGGCTAAAGAAATTTGGCTTGTCTCGTTTGACCTTCATCAATTTTTGTAGATGAATGATAGAAAGCATCCTGTCCTGATACATCATAGCTCGGTATGGCAACTGCTCTCCCTGAGACTGTAAAAAAACTGCAGAGAGTTGTGGGCACAGCTGAGTGCAACATGGAAACCAGCCTCATCTCCATGGACTCTGTCTCCACTTGTCAGTCACATTAAAGCAGCCAACATAATCAAAGAACCCACTGGACATTCTCTCCTCTCCCTCTCCCATTGGGTAGAAGATACAAAAAGCTTAAAGGTACATACCATCAGGCTCAAGGAGATCTATCCCACAGTTAAAAGACTATTAAATGGTTCTCTAGCATGATAAGATGGACTCTTGACCTCACAATCTACCTCATTATGGCCTTGCACCTTATTGTCTTCCTGTACTGCACTTTTCTGTAACTAAGGCATTTTTTAAGATGGTCTTAGAAATTTTAACAATAAATAGGCAAGTCATTCACATAATTGAGAAAGGTGAATCTTGCAGCCCTCCAATCTGAAGATGGTGAAAAATGAGCATGAAAATTCTATCGGGGGTTACATGCAATCTTTTAAATATATTCCTCTTACTGACTCCTTCCATCTGGATACAGGACACATGCACTAGTGCACATACAGGACTTAGCACTGCTCGACAGATTTGCTTCAGATTCTCCAGTGTGGATTCTTTAAGATATTAACCTTTGCATAATCTGCACCTGCTGCTATACTCTGAACCTGGCACGTATTCCTGCCGTCTGCTGCAATCAATTACCCACGGCTTGGTGACAAAAGGCTGCTTGTTTGGGCGGTTAAGCAATTGAGGCTGCCATTCATTCCTAAGATACAGACTCAGTTATATCCTGGTTGACAAAGTAAGTGCAAGTCTTTGTTTGGTGCTCGCAGCACTTGCTGCAGCTGTTGATGGAGCACCCAAATCCTACAGTCTGCCTCATTACCTCCAGTTGGATGTGATGAAAGCTACTGCCTCCCTCTCTTTTTGGTTAAACACTACCATTGAGGTTTGTTACCATAGAGAAATCTCTGTCCTGAACAGAAGATGAGGATTCATTTTTCATCACAATCAACGGGTAGTGATGAGAGGGATCATTGGAAATGGGCTGCTCAATATTTGAGGCAGGTGCAGCCAGTCCACAGCATTAATCCACAACTCAGATGACGACTGCACCATTACTGCAGTCCATCCAACACCAACTTCACAAGCAATCTTCAAAGTTCAAAGTATATTTATTAGGAAAGTACATATATGTCACCATATACAACCCCGTGATTTATTTGCTTGTGGGCATTCACAGTAAATAGAAAGAAAGAATAATAAATAAATAAATAAACAAACAAACAAACAAGCAAGCAATAAGTATCGAGAACATGAGATGAAGAGTCCTTGAAAGTGTGTCCAAGTGAGTCCATAGGTTGTGAGAACAGTGCAGTGTTGGGATGAGTGAAGTTATCCCCTCTGGTTCAAGAACCTGATGGCCAAGGGGTAATAACTGTTCCTGAACCTGGTGGTGTGGGTTCTGAGATTCCTGTACCACCTCCCTGATGGTAGAAGCAAGAGGAGAGTCCGGCCTAGATGATGTGTGTCCTTGATGATGGATGCTGCTTCCCTGTGGCAATGTTTTTTGTAGATGTGCTCAATGGTGGGGAGGGCTTTACCCGTGATGGACCGGCTGTATCCACCAATTTTTTGTAGGTTTTCCATTCAATAATATTGGTGTTTCCAGCCCAGTTCATGATGCAAAGAGTCAATATTTTCACCACAACTCACCTATAGAAGTTTGTTAGTTTTAAATGACATGCCAGATCTTCATAAACTTCTTTTAAAAAAGTAGAGGTGCTGCTGTGCTTTCTTTGTAATGGCACTTATGTGCAGGACCCAGGACAGATCCTCTAAATTATAACACTGAGGAATTTAAAGTTGCTGTTCCTCTCTTCCTCCTATAGTTAATAATCAGTTCCTTGGTCTTGCTGACATTGAGTGAGAGGTAGTTGTCATGGCATGACTCAACCAGATTTTCAATCTCCCTCCTATATACTGATTGATCACCACATTTGATTTGCCCAACAACAGTAGTGTCATTGACAAGCTTGAATATGGCATTGAAGAACCCAATTTTTAAAAGAAATGAAAGACCATAACAACTGTGCAGAGAAAGGGACACACACACACACACACACACACACACCAGAAGCAAATGACAGCATTCCAAACCGGATTGAGTCCTTGGATCTATTCCCCGGAGCAGCCAGAGTAGGCCCAAGCCTCGATCTCAGTTCATCATATTAGTAGGGCGAAAGCACCATGAAACCTGTAGAGATGACAGCCACCAAAGCAGTTCACAGCCTCAGCATTGCAGAGAAGAACGAACATTGCGGGAGAGTGTGGTGATATCACATGCCACACGTAAGAACATGATTGGACAGAGTTCGATGCATGCACATAAATGACAGAATGATCCGGAAACTTGTATGTTAAAAACGTGGTTGCTGTTTGCTGTGGTAAAGAAAAGTTCTAGTTCTTATTCTTCCAGAATATGGTTTGTTGTTAGTAACCTACGGTACATATAAAGAACACAACATGGTGTCAGAAGTTGTCTGGAAGAATAATACGGAAACGGGAGAAGTGAAGATAATCGGAAAAAAAGAGCGCGAACTTTTTCATTGTTTGCTAACAACTTTAAAAATGGAGGTTTTGCAACCTCCATCAACGCTTCCGCTGACTGGAAACGTAGCTGAAAACTGGAAAAGATTTAAAAAGCGTTTTGAAATTTATTTATCGGTGATCGGAACAGATAATAAAACAGAAAAAACAAAAGCTGCACTTCTACTCCACATGATGAGGATGACACAATTGAGGTATATAACCATTTTACTTTTGAAAATGGAGATAATTTGAATCTAAAAGCGATTATCAACAAATTTGATGCATTTTGTATACGGAAGCGTAATGTGATGTATGAGCACTATAAATTTTTCAAATGTCGGCAGAGACCTGGTCAAACAATTGATCAATTTGTTACAGAGTTGAGAAACCACAGTAAAAGATGCGAGTTTGCAGAGCTTACAGACTCTCTCATTAAAGACAGAATTGTTTGTGGCGTTCTGGATGATGGTCTGAGAGAAAGGCTGTTAGAACAAGATTTGAATTTGGAAAAAGCTGTAGCACTCTGCAAAGCTTCTGAGACCGTGATGTCGCAGGCTAAAGAGCTTTTTATTGAGAATAGCTGCATAGATGCTGTAAAGCGCAAACATATTAGAAAAAATAATGCAGCGACAACGAAACCGACAGACAGCAAGACGTCATCTGAAAGAAAAAAGCTTTGTGATCGCTGTGGGCAGCAACATCATCTAAAAAAGTGTCCAGCATATCACAAAATATGCAACACCTGCGGTAAGAGTAATCATTTTTCACGCTGTTGCAGAAGTAGAAAGAAAATAAAACACGTAAATGCAGTGCTTGAAAATGAACGTGAGGAGTTTTATATAGATGTGCTTTGTGAAAACAAACAAAGTAAGAATGACTGAACTATGCCATTTCAAGTGAACCAAAACATTATTCTGTTTAAATTGGATACTGGAACACACTTAAATGTTCTTGCAGATGCTGAGTTTAATGCATTAAAGCCTAGACCAAAGTTACATCAGACAAATATAAAAGTGACTGGGTATTCAGGTGGAGACATTCCAGTTAAAGGAACATGTGTGGCAAAAGTATCAGACAAAAATATGGTTCACACACTTTCATTTGTGGTGGTGCCAAAGAATGTACAGTCAATACTGGGTTTATCTGCCTGTGAGAAACTGAATTTGGTGAAAAGGGTTTTGGTCCTGGATAGTGACACAGAGTCAGAATACAGTGACTTGATGAAAGAGACACTGAGAGAATATGAGATTCAGTTTCATCACCGTCTAGAGCAAGAACGCTCACAGTGGGCACAGTATAAGGAAGCAGTGAAACGTGAATTGACTGATCTAAGGAGACATTTGTCTGAAGGACAAGGAGATGAAGTGAGGATACAAGACAAAATGAACACATGGACACAGAAAGCTACAGTACTTGAAGAAGTACAGCCCTGATCATACATGGTCCAAACAGAAGAAGGAGCAGTGTTAAGAAGAAATCGCAAAGACCTCAAGAAAGAGCCAACTTCAGAGTTTCAGTTAACTGATGCAGTCCAGACAAAACATGAAAATAACAACGAAACACAAGAACTGTGTGAACCACTTAGAAGGTCTACTCATGTTTGTAAACCCCCAGAGAGACTGATAGAGACATGTTAAATTATGCATTTGTTCTGGTTAATGTTGCTAATTGTTTTTCTTTTTAAGGAAAGGAAGACGTGGTGATATCACATGTCATGTAAGAACGTGATTGGACAGAGTTCAGAGCATGCGCAGAAATGACAGAATGATCAAGAAACTTGTATGTTAAAAGCGTGGTTGCTGTTGTAAATAAAAGTTCTAGTTTTAATTCTTCCAGAATATGGTTTGTTCTTAGTAACCCATGCTACATATAAAGAACAGATAGCAAGTGAAATCAGTCCATGTTCACAGTAGAATGACATGGCGCTACAGCAGCAGGGAAGGCGGGATTTCACACCAGATTCACAGCACACCAGCATAGTCCGTAATGCATCTTTAACACAAAATACTCTGCAGATGCTGGAGTCAAAGCAACACTCACAACACGCTGGAGGAACTCAGCAAGTCAGGCAGCATCCATGGAAACGATCAGTCATTGTTTCGGGCCGGAACCCTTCGTCAGGACTCAAATCTTTATGCATCTCAAATCAAATGCATCTTTATATGTGTGATGCTATAATGACTCCTTTAACACTTTGCCTTTAGTTTTCTTGTTCCTGGGAACACATCCCGGACACTTGTGAGGTAGCAGTGCCATAAACTTTCTACTATGTAGAACTGAACTGCCAATTATTATATCACTTTGGTTAGCTTTTTATTTAATTTGTAACTGAAATTAATTCCCGGTAACTCAGACAGAGCAATCTCTTGATATTTGAGAAGGGAAATAAATGTGGACAATGTGCTATAAGTATTGCAGTCATACCAATAATTGTGAACTTGCTGATCATTTTCTTTATGATGTGCTTTAATATAAGTTTACATTAATTCTGTTATGCATAATTAACTGTAGTGAAAGATATGTCTACTATATTTTACTGGGTAACAATATTAAATGTGCCTACAAACAAATAAATAAGCCTAATAAAATCTGCTTCAAATACATTAAAAAATTGTTTGGAATCATGTAGAAGACCCATGCAATGTATAATCCTTTACTATGAGAAGTATGAGATTTAAAGGGGTTTAAGTTTTTAAATTTTTGACAGAGTTGTTGATATCTGGGACATGCTGCAGAGGGGGTAGTGGAATCAGATAGAGTTGCTATGTTTAAGTGGCATTTAGACAGACACCTAAATAGGAAAGGCATAGAAAGGTACTGTCACAAGGTGGATGAGATTAGTGTAGATGAGGAAAAAAGTTGGCACGGACCAAATAGGGGTGTTTCTGCACTCCACAACTATACGATTTGTACACTAACAGTGTAACATAGACACTTTCAGGAAATACTTAATTTCATTAGCTGGTGATTTTCAGTGTCAGCAAGTAATAAATATTATCTTTTATCTCTTCATTTTCAGGTTTGGAGTGGATAAACACTGAAGGACCTCTTCTCTTACATAGAGACCTCTGCGGTAAAGTGGTAGTGCTGGATTTCTTCACTTACTGTTGTATCAACTGCATGCACCTGCTGCCAGACCTTCATGCCCTGGAGCAGAAACATTCTACTGAAGGTATCTGTCACAGTGATTTTTATCGTTAATGCAAGAAGTACTTAATCATACAAGTGTACACTATGATTGCCTATTAAACACATGACTTATTAAGGGCAATGTTCAATAATAGGACTACAGGTTTCCCCCACCATCCGAAGGTAGAGCGTTCCTATGAAACGGTTCGTAAGCCGGAATGTCGTAACTCGAAGGAACAATTACCATTTATTTATATGGGAAAAATTTGTGAGCGTTCGCAGACCCAAAAAATAACCTACCAAATCATGCCAAATAACACATAAAACCTAAAATAACAGTAACATATAGTAAAAGCAGGAATTATATGATAAATACACAACCTATATAAAGTAGGAATACTTTTCTACAATCATTGCCGCACTGTTCTCCGTAGCGAAAATCTCACACAAGCGCTCTCGGCAGAAACACTCTCTCCAGTAACCTTTAAGCTATGAAGCTGCCAAATCAAACCAAATAACGCATAAAAATACACAGCCTATATAAAGTAGAAATAATGTATGTACAGTGTAGTATCATTTACTGGAATCGAGAAGTCAGCGCCGAGCACACTGATCATGATGTGTTAGGCTGAATCGTCGGAGGTTGGGGTGGTACAGTGGTCCCCAACCTCCGGGCAGCGAACCGATACCGATCCGCGGAGAATGCAGCGGTAGCCGGGACGCACCCAGCACATCTTTAAGAAAAAAGCCAAAATACAGAAGCTAATTAATTAGGTGCTGCCCGGCACGTAAGTGTTGGCCCAGATCAGAGGTGATGCAATCGGCAATCGCCTCTGATCTGGGCCGACAATTACGTGCCAGGCGGCACCTAATTAATTAGCTTCCTTATTTCGGCTTTTTTCTTAAAGATGTGCTGGGTGCATCCTGGCTACTGCTGCACTCTCCGTAGCAATGTATCAGTCCGCGGCCCCGGGGTTGGGGTGGTGGGACACTGGGGTGTAATCTCATCATCGTCTGTTTCCATCAGGGCAGGCAGGTCTTCTTCTTCTATGTCTGCCTGCCTCGATGTCGAAGGTCGATGTTCGTCGTCTGCTGTGGCTGATGTGGAAGGCTTGAAAAATGACAGTATGCTTGACTACTTAGCCTCACGCATTTTTCTATCATCTCATGCAGTTGCTTCCCGTTCAGTTCCTGGACGACTTCACTTTCGGTCCGTTCACTACTGCATTCGGTTTCAATTATTATCCTTTCCTCTTCCAATTGCATCAGCTCTTCATCTATCAGTTCTTGGTCATGGGATGCCAAAACCTCTTCAACATCATAGAAAACCATAGAAAAACTACAGCACAGAAGCAGGCCTTTTGGCCCTTCTTGGCTGTGCCGAACCATTTTCTGCCTGGTCCCACTGACCTGCACACGGACCATATCCCTCCATACACCTCCCATCTATGTATCTGTCCAATTTATTCTTAAATGTTAAAAAAGAACCCGCATTTACCACCTCGTCTGGCAGCTCATTCCATACTCCCACCACTCTCTGTGTGAAGAAGCCCCGCCTAATGTTCCCTTTAAACTCCCCCCCCCTCACCCTTAACCCATGTCCTCTGTATTTTTTCTCCCCTTGCCTCAGTGGAAAAAGCCTGCTTGCATTCACTCTATCTATACCCATCATAATTTTATATACCTCTATCAAATCTCCCCTCATTCTTCTACGCTCCAGGGAATAAAGTCCTAACCTATTCAACCTTTCTCTGTAACTGAGTTTCTCAAGTCCCGGCAACATCCTTGTAAACCTTCTCTGCACTCTTTCAACCTTATTTATATCCTTCCTGTAATTTGGTGACCAAAACTGAACACAGTACTCCAGATTCGGCCTCACCAATGCCTTATACAACCTCATCATAACATTCCAGCTCTTATACTCAATACTTTGATTAATAAAGGCCAATGTACCAAAAGCTCTCTTTACGACCCTATCTACCTGTGACGCCACTTTTAAGCAATTTTGTATCTGTATTCCCAGATCCCTCTGTTCTACTGCACTCCTCAGTGCCTTACCATTAACCCTGTATGTTCTACCTTGGTTTGTCCTTCCAAAGTGCAATACCTCACACTTGTCTGTATTAAACTCCATCTGCCATTTTTCAGCCCTTTTCTTCAGCTGGTACAAATCCCTCTGCAAGCTTTGAAAACCTTCCTCACTGTCCACTACACCTCCAATCTTTGTATCATCAGCAAATTTGCTGATCCAATTTACCACATTATCATCCAGATCATTGATATAGATGACAAATAACAATGGACCCAGCACTGATCCCTGTGGCACACCACTAGTCACAGGCCTCCACTCGGAGAAGCAATTCTCTACTACCACTCTTTGGCTTCTTCCATTGAGCCAATGTCTAATCCAATTTGCCACCTCTCCATGTATACCTAGCGACTGAATTTTCCTAAATAACCTCCCATGCGGGACCTTGTCAAAGGCCTTACTGAAGTCCATGTAGACAATATCCACCGCCTTCCCTTCATCCACTTTCCTGGTAACCTCCTCGAAAAACTCCCAATAGATTGGTCAAAAATGACCTACCACGCACAAAGCCATGTCAACTCTCCCTAATAAGTCCCTGTCTATCCAAATGCTTATAGATTCTGTCTCTTAGTACTCCCTCCAATAATTTACCTACTACCGACGTTAAACTTACCGGCTTATAATTTCCTGGATTACCTTTCGATCCTTTTTTAAACAACGGAACAACATGAGCCACTCTCCAATCCTCCGGCACCTCACCTGTAGACAGCGACATTTTAAATATTTCTGCCAGGGCCCCTGCAATCTCAACACTAGTCTCCTTCAAGGTCCGAGGGAACACCCTGTCAGGTCCCGGGGATTTATCCACTTTAATTTTCCTCAAGACAGCAAGCATCTCCTCCTTTTCGATCTGCACAGTTTCCATGATCTCACTACTTGTTTTCCTTAATTCCATAGACTTCATGCCAGTTTTCTTAGTAAATACAGACATAAAAAACCTATTTAAGATCTCCCCCATTTCCTTTGGTTCCGCACATAGCTGACCACTCTGATCTTCAAGAGGACCAATTTTATCCCTTACAATCCTTTTGCTCTTAATATACCTGTAAAAGCTCTTTGGATTATCCTTCACTTTGACTGCCAAGGCAACCTCATGTCTTCTTTTAGCCCTCCTGATTTCTTTCTTAAGTATTTTCTTGCACTTCTTATACTCCTCAAGCACCTTATTTACTCCCTGTTTCCTATACTTGTCATACAACTCCCTCTTCTTCTTTATCAGAGTTGCAATATCCCTTGAGAACCAAGGTTCCTTATTCCTATTCACTTTGCCTTTAATCCTGACGGGAACATACAAACTCTGCACTCTCAAAATTTCTCTTTTGAAGGCTTCCCACCTACCGATCACATCTTTGCCATCTTCATCAATTTCCACAGGCCAAACTCACTTTGTCCTTACTTCGTTCACTACGATCGAAACGCTTAATTATGTCTAGTTTTACGCTAAGTGTAACACCCTTATGAGCTCTTTCAGGCTTTTCCGATACCTTAGAACTCATCTTGCTAACGGCTGCTCACAGGCACGTGTTTAAGCAAAGCCAGCTAGAATGCAGTTACGGGGGAGGAGCTTGGCTGCTCGGAGCACGTGCTGCCTTTTGTCACACGCTGCCTTTTTTCTAAACAGTGAAAGTGCCTTCTGTTAGCGAAAACAGGTAACTAATGTAGGTCTTTTGTAACAGCGAGATTTCGTAAAGTGAATGTTCGAAAAACGGGGGACACCTGTAATCGGCTTTCACAATTTTTGTAATTGTCATTTTTCTACAATGTGAAAGGAAATTAATTTGCAAATTAATTTTACTTATGTAATTACAGCTTAGGGGCATTTGAATGATTTATCTCTACGTCAATTAATAACCCCAAGCATTCTTGGATAGCAATTTTCTATTTTATAGATTTCTGACAATAGTCTTTAAAAAGACTACTCAAATATTGAATAAACAAAAAAAATGATGGTGTTAAATATCAAGCCCAAAAGTAAAACCCCAAGCAATGATCCTTGCAACACACACAAAATACTGGAGAAACTCAGTAAGCCAGGCAGCATCTATGGAAAAGAGTGCACAGTCAACGGGTCTCGGCCCAAAACCTCAACTGTTTACTCTTTTCCAGAGATGCTGCCTGGCCTACTAAGTTCCTCCAGCATTTTGTGTGTGTTGCTTGGATTTAACGACTATGAGGAAGCAGTGTGCATGTGGCAAAGTCTGCAAGAACGATCGTGGCTTAAAGATCCACCAAGCAAGGATTAAGTGTCTGGCGAGAGCAGGAGCAGCACAACGCGCAGGTGTCCAATCTGGTGCGACGAAGGAGGTGCCAGGCCCGGAGTCACACCCCATAGTGCGCAGAACCTCCAAGTGTTGCAAACTAACACCTCTAACATCAAGTCTAACAGGAGGCGGATCAAATGGCTTGCAGCTAACATGACTTCACTGTGGAAGCAGTTTGATGAAGATGTCAACCAAATTCTGGAGGCAACCGTGAAGGGAGGGGTCGATAGGAAGCTACAAGCCATGACAACAATCATTGTCAAGGTGTCTCCCAGTGGAGGTTGGTTGTAGGAGATTCGCAGCCTGTTTCTTAGCCAGAGCCTTCAGCAATTTGGACATCGAGGGAGAGAGGAAGATGAGAGCCATCCGCAGTACCACTGATGTGGCAGAGAGGGCTTTAGGATGGCTGTGGCTCAAAAGGGGAGAGCCATGGTGTCATAAGTAGCTAGCCATCTGGACACAAGCTGGGGTCTGATCAGCCCCAGCTTTGTCATCTGGAGGAGGGTGTATGATGTTGAAAGACCCAAAACACCCGATGATTCCAGGAACATCACTGAAGATGTGTCCAGAAGCATCAGTAGATGTATGTACACAGCATCTGCAGATTGCATTACTACACTGCAAAGTCTCTTCTAGGGATGCCTACTCTGAAGAAATTTACATCTTCCCTTCAACGGGAGTTCAGTGAAGCCCTCTCTCACTGCTCCTCTCTATGATCTCTGCTGCCTCTGACTCTTTGACCATGTGCTCACCCAGACCCACTACCACAGTTCTGATGAAGGGTCTTGGCCTGAAATGTTGACTGTTTACTCTTTTCCATAGATGCTGCCTGGCTTGTTGAGTCAGATTACCCCTACCCTTGTATGTCTGTGATTTCGACCATTATTGCAACAATGCATATTCCCAAGCTACTCCCTTTTTAATCTTTTAGCTTGCATCCTTTTCCCAGTGGCTGTCTGACCCTGGCTTTGGTTGCATATTTGATTTATCTTCACACACATTCTACTCTGCACAGAAAGGAAAGTGTGCAAGGGGCCTTTGGCATCTTGAATTTTGCTCTATCAGCCCCATTATCAAAATCACCATTAACGAATGATTGACCAATGACCTGAGGAAACTGATGAATTTTTAGGTATTTTAGTTTAAGACCTTGCTTTGGTCTGACTTCTTGAGGGAGAAAATCAGAAGCTAAAAATATTGCAGAAAACATTTATAATGTTGTACAAGAACATGCAATCACAGAGGGATGTTCTCACTATAAAATACCAGCTGCAGTATATTTCTCAAGGGAAAGCATGACAGCATTAACATTAAAAATACTTTTCAACAAATAACAGATATTGCAGGCTTCTAATGAGTTTTCAGTGGAAACCATTCCCCACTTGGTAATAGCATATAATAGATTGTAAGATCAAATCAACCTCTTTCACTAAAATTTTCCACCTTATCAAATATCATTTTTTTCAACTGCAAGGCATATACAATGTCGTATTTCTATTACTATGCAAATTCTATTACTGGACAAAGCTTAATTTCATTCAAAAAAGATAAGCAAAAATTAATAGGTAGTAAGAGGTTCAATTTTCAGAATTGTTTTTGCAGGTTATATGTTCTTTGATAACAATGAATGTGTGGTAGATTTTGGATTTAAGCTTGTTCCCTGTTTTCTATACTTTTTAACATTGACTAATGATGTTAGAGTACAAGGACTTAGCAGTTTCCATAACAAGTAAAAGAATTAGGGCCATTTAGGATTGCAAAATAATTGTATAAATTATGGCCATAAAGCAGTTGAAGTAATCAAACTGATCAGAATGGCTGATTCAGTAAGTATTAATAACGTGATAAAAGTCACGCATACAATATCAAAAGAGGACCTCTGACCACCCAAGTTGCTTGCAACTCTGTCACAGACAACTTGGTGCCAATAACACTAAAAATAGGCAGCATGCATTTTGTAGTCAACTGAAGATATTTTAGAGTACAATGACTTTAAGTAGGAGAACAAGGTACAAGGTCATTACTTGTAAGGAAAATTGCTTAGCAGAATATTAAAAAAGTGTAAAGAAGAAATGTACCATGGCTGTAATTGATGTTACATCTTAGTCTAAGAATCCTGTTTGTACATTTTTTAAATTAAAGTTGGAAATTAGTTACAAAAATAATTATATATTATTGGTCTTATGGTCTTATATTCCAGTTGTTGAATTTCAGTGTTTACTAAGGCTAGCAACACTCTTGCATGTGAATGCCATTAAATTTTGAAGACCTTGCAAACCTGCTACAGAAATACAATTTTGAATTAGATGTATATAGTTTATTAAATAGCAGAATGTACAATGGGAATGCAGCACAGAAGCCGCTTAATTTGGTTTCTACTTTTAAATAAGATAAAACGTCCTTGCTCTTTTAGTAATTCCCTGTAGTTTTGGCCTTTTCCGTAGGACGATGATAAGAGGTTTAGCATGTTTTTAATTCCCACAGATCCTACAAGTGTTCCAAGATGGCAAAAAGGGAGCTGCTAAATTAGGAAAAGACTTCAAGGTTTATTTTTTTGAATCAAGTGCCCCTGAGTATGAGCATGAACATTAGTATTAGCAACGCTACCCTAAACAACACACCTTAGGTGCCAGCTATATCAAAAAATCACTTCTATATCTTGCAGTTAAGTAAACAAATTACTAAACTGTACTTTTGGAAATATGATCCATCTTTTTCGTAGTGTGTCTCATAACTAATTAATTGCTAGTTCAATTTTTATACTATACTCATCTGTGCTATACTTCTGTAAAGATTAAAATGGGTAATCCTTTTATATACAAATACAGGGGTGGCACGGCAGTGTAGCGGTTAGCATAATGATAGTACAGCGTCTGCAACCCAGGTTCAATTCCCACCACTGCCTGTAAGGAGTTTGTACATTCTCCCTGTGACTGCGTGGGTTTCCTCTGAGTTCTCTGGTTTCCTCCCACTTTCCAAAGTCAGCAGGTTAATAGTTCACATGGGTGTTATTGGGTGGTGTAGGCTCGTTGATCTGGAAGGGCCTGTTACTGTGCTTTATCTCTAAATAATAACCCACAAAGAAGGAAAGGAATTTAAATTGACATCATTTATGTAGCTATAAAGGATCAATTTTGGGAATCATAATTATAAAGCATCTTATTCTGTGCTTAGGATTATCAAATTGCTTCAATTACCCTTGAAGTTCAATGCTGTTAATATGCAGCTTTTCTTCGACCCGAAGGTGGTGAATCTGTGGAATTCATTGCCACAAATGGCTGTGGAGAACACATCATTGGATATATTTAAAGTTGGTAGAGATAGGTTATTGATTAGTAAGGGCGTCAAGGGTTACAGGGAGAAAGCAGGACATTGGATTTGAGAAGGAAAGTAAATCAGTCGTGATTGAATGGTGGAGAAGACTGTATGAGCCAAATGACCTAAATCTGCTCCTACGTCTTATGGTGTTATGGTTTTATGCAAACAATTTGAACACAATGTACTCTCAATAATTATTGGAAAGAGAATAATTTGTTTTAGAACAAACAACTTGTTTCTCTTCAAATAGTGCTTGAAGGGCTGTGTAAAGAAGAAGGCAGATTGTGGTTCAGTATCACAAAATTCCTGAATACAATGCATAAGTCTAGAGCTTTGTTCATATTTCCAGTAAAACCTTAACCAACTGACTTTTCAGACAGACTAGCCAACTGTGCATATTTTATTGAGTTTCAGAGCTTTCAATCATGCAGTAACTATAATGTCTTGGTAAGTAATTTGTAGTATGTTTGTAGAGCTGGAGAGAACATTCCAGCTGATGATGTTTGGGAAGGAAGCTGTGATCCACAATAGAGCGAATCTTAGTGCAAACTTGATTCTAAACATCTTTATTACAGATTAAAATTAACTATATTGTATTGCTGGTAATGCATGAATAATGACTAATGACATAATTTTGTCATGTGTATACCTGGCTCATTTAGGTACATACCTGGCATACTGCTTTCCCCCTTCAAAAGAATGTTTGATATTGGTACAGCAATCATAGTCTCATAACTGGCTTTCTTGGAACCTAGAGTAAAGTGGCATTGTACTTGTTTCCTGATTTAAAGATGAATAATTGTCTGATTCACATGCATCTACTCTTCAGCAAGTGGTTCTACACTGTGTATGATTGAATATATTCAATCCATTTATAATGAGTATTGGTAATGATGGGGGGAGTACTTCCAGCAAGATGGCAGTACAACTGGTCACAGCAGCTTCTATGGGATCACAAAAGGTGCTATTGTTCTTCTTAAACGTACTTCTGTTGATTACAAGTTCCTGCTATATGTTAAGAACTTGAAGTATTGCAGATCTACACCATTAGCAAGTTGCTCACTGGCAGAAATAATAAAGGAGATGCACAATGTGCTGTTGCCTGACTCAATAGGGGCTTATAGTCAAATAGCAAGTGGTCGTCATGGTTGCTTTCCTCATGATCGCAAGACCTCTTTGGACATTGTTAATCTGGTATGCCGCAAGTTCAATTCGCTGATTTATTGCATGCGAACAGGGGATGGATGAAGGAGTCTAGTCCTAGATCTTGGAGAAGACTAGGTCTGAAGCCTCAGTGGCATCTGTTTGCAGCAGCCTGGAGTGAGGGACAAAGCTGTTGCACTTCAGTGGGGGCGGTGTAGCACAGTGTCCCGAATGGAGCTGGAGCTGTCCTCAGAATAAAAAAAAATACACAAATAACTCATGCAGTGCATTCAACTTACATTCATCGTCAATGCTTTCAGTACTGTTCTATCACATTCCTACACATCAATAGCACTATTGCCACTCATGTGGCCCACTGGGGTGGTTGGTACACTACTACAATAATTGAGGGGCTTCCTCAACCAACCCAGCCCCTCCCTCTCCAGTAGCAGAAGAACTCTACATTGTGGTACTTCCCCACTGAGCCTTTGCAGAGACTGCACCAAGCTTCAGTGCGCACCACAGCATGTACTTCTGCAGCCTGAAATGTTACAGTCAGCAACGTTCCTCCATGAACATCTCAATGTGCTGACAGGCCAACAACTTTCGGGCAGACCAAAGGACATCCTTCACTGAATTGATGATCTGCCAACCGCATTTGATGTCTGTTTCAGTGTGTATCTCTTGGAACAGTCCACAAATTAGAGAGTTGTCTGTTTCGCAGCTACTCGGGATGAATCATGACACAGGTCCTTGCATCTTTCTCCCCAACCAGTTTGCAAACCCACATTCTACAAAGAGGTGAACTACAGTCTCTTCCCCACGACAGTCATCCCACAGGCAGTGCGCAGAGGGAGTGATGCTCCAGGTGTCCAGGAAAGATCTGACTAGGGGGCCCGTCTCGCTTACAGCCAGGCAAGGACTTTGTGCCTGTTGGTGAGGTCTGGGAATGAGGCATTCTGCCAGATGGTCTGAACAGTCTGTTCAGGGAAACAGTCCATTGTGTCCATTCAGACCTTCTCCTGCAGTGACTGCAAGACTTTCTATGCTGACCACTGCCAAATGGACTTACGGTCAAAGGTGTTGATCTGGAAGGCCTTTTCCACAAAAAACAAATAGTGCGGTAGCATCCAGCTGATTGGACATTGCATGGCAGTGAGGCCAGACACATCCTTCGCAACATTGGGGACAGGTAGAACTTTGGCACGTGGTGGTACTTGGTGCCCATGTATTTAGGTTTCACTCACGGGCCTGATGCAGCCACACACAAAGGGTGAGGGTGACATTGAGTTCCTCGTCCAGGGACTTGTGCATTGTGATCTGTCTGACCCACTCCATTTTGGATCCCTAGATGAACCTGAAGACAGCTCAAGTGATTCCCAAGTTGGAGGAGAAGGGGATGGGCCATACTTATGCCAAGTACGACAGCCTTGAGAGCACCTCATACCTGATGACTACGTTCTTCCCAGTTTTCGATAGGGAGCACTCTCCCCACAGTCCCAAATTCTGATTTATCTTCCCAGTTTGTTCCAGCCAATTCTTGTTGCATGGTTGAGTCCCTCAGAACCAGGTCCTCAGCATCTGGGTCCATTGCCTGTTGCATTCATTTCCTGCCCTGTGCTTCCTGGTCCTTAATATGTTATAAGATAGGAAAACATTGTGTTTTTCTGTTTAACATTTATTAGCTATTTCTATGATGATATTGCACTGGAAATATTCATTGCCATTATGTAAGCATGTTATACTAATTGATGTTTTTGTATCTCATTACATTTTAAAATATTAATTCTTCTGTCTTTGTCTGTTCCAGATGGGCTGGTAGTAGTTGGTGTTCATTCAGCGAAGTTTCCAAATGAAAAAGCTGTTGAAAATATTCGGAGCGCTATTCTTCGCTATAATATTACACATCCAGTTGTAAATGATGCCGAGGCAAACCTGTGGCAGGAGCTTCAGGTGACGTGTTGGCCAACGCTTGTAATTCTAGGTCCAAGGGGAAATATGCTGTTCACTCTTATTGGAGAAGGACACAAAGCAAAGCTTTTCCTGTTCGTTTCTGCAGCATTGAAATATTACAAAGAAAAAGGAGAAATTAATAATCATGGAATCAAATTGAAATTATACAAAGATTTCTTGCCACCTTCTTCTTTGCTTTTTTTGGGTAAAATTACAGTGGATAATTCTTCAGGTAAACTAGCAATTGCTGATTCTGGCCATCATAGGATATTGGTAACTGAAAAAAATGGACAAGTTCTTCACTCCATTGGGGGTAAGACAAATCTGATTATTACATTTTAAAGTAAAAATACTTCTTACTTATATCAAGCATGCTAGTAAATATAAATATAAATAAAAATATATATCATCTATCTCAACCATAAGAAATTCTGCATATAGCCAAGAGATTGTCCAGCAGTTGAAACAACTATACGTTAAGGAAAAATGAGTAGTCATGATAAGGATGTTTAATTTTAGGGAATGGTAACTTATATACTGTCTATTTAATGTTTCTGATTCACATAACTTGTGTTCTTTTTTGTACGAATTTGATATATTTCCATCTTTAAAGGTACATTGGAGAGTTAATGGAGTGAAAATCATTCTGACAAAACTAAAATTTTCTAAATTCAGAGAGGTAATGTTGCAGCTATTTAGGACCCTGGTCAGACCCCACTTGGAGTACAGTGCTCAGTTCTGGTTGCCTCACTACAAGAAGGATGTGGAAGCCATAGAAAGGGTGCAGAGGAGATTTACAAGGATGTTGCTTGGATTGGGGAGCATGCCTTATGAAATCAGGTTGAGTGAACTCGGCCTTTTCTCCTTGGAGCGACGGAGGATGAGAGGTGACCTGATAGAGATGTATAAGATGATGAGAGGCATTGATCATGTGGATAGTCAGAGGCTTTTTCCCAGGGCTGAAATGGTTACCACAAGAGGACACAGGTTTAAGGTGCTGGGCAGCAGGTACAGAGGAGATGTCAGGGGTAAGTTTTTTTTACAGAAAAAGTGGTGAGTGCATGGCAACGGTGGTGAAGGTGGATACAACAGGGTCTTTTAAGAGACTTTTGGATAGATACATGGAGCTTAGAAAAATAGAGGGCTACGGGTAAGCCTAGTAATTTCTAAGGTAGGGACATGTTCGGCACAACTTTGTGAGCCGAAGGGCCTGTATTGTGCTGTAGGTTTTCTATGTTTCTAAATCATATGTGTTATGGGAATATGTTATGGAGAACAATCACTTTTGAATACTTTGCCTAATAATTACTATACATTCACAACACAGGTTTGATGGATTCTTTCATGCAGACACAAGTACCTGCAGATACAAAGTTCTCCTTCACAGTCTTCAAAGATTGAAAGTACATCTATTATCAAAAAATGTATAAATTATATAACCTTGAGATTTGTTTGCTTTCAAGTTTAGCCTAAAAGCAAGAAACCCAAAAGAACACAATTAAAGAATAAAAATTAAAAGACCAACTCCTGATGCGCAAGAGAAAGGGAAAAATGCAAATCATACAAACAATTCAAGGGAACAACAACATTCCAAACCAAATTGAGTCCTCAGATCCGAGCACCAGAGTAGACCCAACAACTTGCTTATCAGTCCGTCATATTGGTGGCCATGGAGCACAGCTGCCAGGGCAGTCTTCATAGCTTCAGTGCCATAGAGAGAAGAGTAACCATTGCGGAGAGTGGGCGAAGTTGTCTCTCACCTTGGATCCCGACACCCTGTCTTTTCAGTCTATCTAGGCCAGCAGTTAATTTGTCGAAACAATATCAGATTGTACCTCACACTAGGACACGGCTACTGTGAAGGTCTCAGGGCCTAGACCACGCTGTTTATTGCCTTGCTCGAGGCCCAGATTCTGTCAGAACCATTCCAGAATCTAGTGATTCTTGACAGATCATTACTAATGCCTCCACAATCTCTTCAGCCACCTCTTTCAGAACCCTATGGGGGTACACCATTTGGTCCAGGTGACATATCTACCTTTGGACCTTTCAGTTTCCCAAGGACCTTCTCCCTTATAATGGTAACTTCAAACACTTCATGCCCCCAACTCCTGGAACTTCCACCATACTGCTCATGTCTTCCACAGTGAAGACTGATGCAAAATACTTATTCAGTTCATCCACTATTTTGTTGTCCCCTATTACTACCTCTCCAGCATCATTTTCCAGTCATCCATTATCCACTCTTGTCTTTCTTCTAAACTTTATGTATCTAAAGAAACTTTTGGTATCCACTTTAATGTTATTGGCTGGCTTACTTTCGTGTTCCATCTTTACCTTCTTAATGACTTTTTTAGTTATCTTCTGTTGGTATTTGAAAGCTTCCTAATCCTCTAACTTCCCACTAATTGTTGCTCTATTATATGCCCTCTCTTTGGCTTTTATGGTGGCTTTGACTTCTCTTGTTAGCCACAGTTGTGTCATTTTTCTTTTAGAATACATCCTCCTTTTTGGGATGTACATATTCTGTGCCTTCCAAATTACTTCCAGAAATTCCAGCTATTGTTGCTCTGCTATCATCCCTGCCAGTGTTCTTTTCCAATCAATTATGGTCAACTCCTCTCATGCCTCTGTAATTCCCTTTACTCCACTGTAATAATGATACATCTGACTTTAGCTTCTCCTTCTCAAACTTCAGGGAGAATTCGATCATATTATGATCTCTCCCTTAAGTGATCTTTTACCTTAAGCTCTCTAATCAATTCTGGTTCATTGCACAACATCCAATCCAAAATGGCTGATCCTCTAGTGGGCTCAACCACGAGCTGCTCTAAAAAGTCATCTCATAGGCTCTCTAGATGTTCTCCCTCCTGTAATCCAGCACCAATCTAATTTTCCCAATCTACCTGCATATTGAAGCCCCCCATGACTATTGTATCATTGACCTTATGGCATGCATTTTCTTTCTGCCATTGTAATTTGTAGGTCTCATCCTTACTACTGTTGGGGGGTCTGTATACAATGCCCATCAGGGTCTTTTTAGCTTTGCCTCTATCAACAATGATTCAACACCTTCTGACCCTGTGTCACTTCTTCCTAATGATTTGATTTCATTTTTTACCAATAGAGCAACACCACCCCTGTGCCTTCCTGCGTATCCTTTCAATACAATGTGTATCCTTGGATGTTAAGCGCCCAGATATAATCTTTCAGCCATTATTCAGTAATGCCTACAATATTATACCTGCAAATCTGCAACTATGCTGCAAGTTCATCTACCTTAATCTGCATACTGCGCACATTCAGTCCTGTGTTCACCCTTTTTGATTTTGTCTGCCTTTTACATTGCAACTCATTCTGTTGGCTGCAAGTTTGCCCTACGAACAGCCTCTCCTCACTACACATTGCCTCTGTTTGTAAACCAGCTACCTCATCTTCAGGACTATTATCTGCCTTTCTTGTGATACTTCTTGCACTGAAATATAGGCAGCTCAGGACACTAGTCACATCATGCTGAACCTTTTGATTCCTAACTTAGTCTGAGGTCTTACCAACACCTGCCTCCAGAACCCTCTACTAACTGTCCTGGCACTCAGGTTCCCATTCCCCTGCAATTCTCTTTTAAAACCCACTGTGCAGCATTAACAAACCTTCCCGCTCTGATAATAGACCCCCTCCATTTCAGGTGCGAACCATCCCTCAGTATAGATCCCACATTCCCTGGAAGAGAGCCCAATGATCCAAAAATGTTATACCCTTCCTCCTATACCAGCTACTTAGCTATGTATTAAACTGTATAATTTTCCTAGTTCTAACCTCACTAGCACATGGCACAGGTTGCATTCCCGAGGTCACAACCCTGCACCTAACTCCCTGAACTCTCTATGCAGAATCTCATCACTTGTCCTACCCATGTCACCGGTACCCATATGGCTGTTCACCCTCTCACTTAAGAATGCTGAGCACTCAATATGAGATATCTCAACTGGCACCCGGGAGGCAATATACCATCTGGGAATCTCTTCCTTGCCCACAGAACCTCCTATCTAACAAATCCCCTATCGCCACAGCGTACCTCTTCTCCCCGCTTCCCTTCTGAGTCAGAGGCAGACTCATTGTTAGAGACCAACCACTGTGACTTTCATCTGTTAGGTCATCCCCCTGACAGTATCCAAAGTTGGTATCCCTGTTGAGGAGAGGGATGGCCACAAAGGTACCCTGCACTTGCTCCTTAACCTCTTTCCTTTTGCTGATTGTCACCCAGTTTCCTGTGTCCTGCATCTTGGGTGTAACCACCTCTCTATGTGTCCTATCTCTCACCACCTCACCCTCCCAAATGATCTGGAGTTCATCCAGTTCCAGCTCCAACTCCTTACTGTGGTTTGTTAGAACCTGCAGCTAGATGCTGGATGCAACATACCACCTTAGTTTATCCCCAAACTTGCCTGGTCATCACTCATTCTTCACTGTTTGCATCGATAATTTAACACAACTTACTTCTGAACAGGGGTATTTAATGATGATTTTAATTGAATTTCTTGCCTTTTTTTTTAAACCACCAGTAAGCAGTTGCACACATTCGGTAGCATCATCTTAACTGTAAATCATACCTATGGGATATGGGAAGTCATATCTAAATCAAAGCAAAACAAAGGTTGATGTACAGTCATAGGAAAGTACAGAACAGGCCCTTTGGCCCATCTCACCCATGCCAAACTATTTGGACTGCCTATTCCTGCAACCTGCACAGGGATTGGGCACTGTGAGTAGGCAGTTAATATAGACAATGACAAGTGTATTCTGTTCTAATGTTGTTGTTTTGGCCCTGAATTGACTTGAAGCTCAACAGGCATTTTCCTTTTTTAAAAAAAAATGGGTTGCTACTTCTCAGCTATTTTACATATTTTTTTACACATAGTGAATGAAGCTTAAAATCAGCACTAATTTTGCAAACCACCACCTTTTTTCTTTAATATATTATGACAGTTCATAAGCTTTTAAGATATTCCTTTGTGAACATAAAAGTTACCTAAATATATGTTGACTTAAAATAAAAATATAACTTCATAATCATATTCTTTCACATAAAACCATAACTGTTTGAACCAAATTAGTAAGAGATACAACAGGAACACATACAAAATGCTGGAGGAACTCAGCAGGCAGTATCTGTGGGAATGAATAACAGTTGACATTTTGGGCCAAGATCCTTCATCAGAATCTGGTGAAGGGCCTCAGCGAGAAATGTTAACTGTTTATTCATTCCCATCGATGCTGCCTTACCTGTTATGTTCCTCCAGTATTTTGTATGTGTTGCTCTGAATTTCCAGCATCTGCAGAATCTCTTCTGCTAAAGAGAAGAAGAAACTTAAAGGTTCAGAGAGAGATTTTGAAGACTTGGGGTTTTGATGGTACGGTGGTCTTTTAAACACAAATGCCCCAATATCACATCTTGTCTATTAGTTCTCCTTTAAAATGCTTTCATACATGTTACTAAATTAAAAATAACATATAAGAAATAATTGTTATTTCTATTGTATAAATTGTCATTAATAATTATGAAAGCTCCATTGAAGTCAACCATAAACTTGATAGCAACAGCTCTGGAAAATCCAGCATAAACTGGTGTAATACTAATCAAGAAAGATATGAGATTAAAAATGGCATTATTACTTTACTATGAAATGGTCATCTGGCTTAGATATCTTTTTAACAGCACCTACTATAGTTTCAGAATCAGAATTAGGTTTATCATTATCTTTGAAACTGTTCCTAAAACATTGATTGTGTGCCTTCAGGCTCCTGTACCTCCTCCTTGATGGTAGTATTGAGAATTGGGCATGTCCTGGCTGGTAGGTTTCCTTAATGATGGATGACACCTTTTTTGAAGCATCACCTTTTGAAGCTGTGTCTCTTTAGGTAGAAAATAGGCAGGTACATCTACATATGGAAAAATTACATGGAAGGTCATGTTTGACAAATCTTATTCAATTTTTTGATGAGGTTACTAAGAAAGTTGACGAGGGTAAAATGGTGGACATTGTCTATATGGACTTCAGTAAGGCCTTTGACAAGGTTCCACACGGAAGGTTAGTTAGGAAGGTTCAATCGTTAGGCATTAATATGGAAGTAGTAAAATGGATTCAGCAGTGGCTAGATGGGAGATGCCAGAGAGTAGTGGTGGATAACTGTGTGTCAGATTGGAGGACGGTGTGTAGCGGTGTGCCTCAGGGATCTGTACTGGGTCCAATGTTGTTTGTCATAAATATTAATGATCTGGATGATGGGGCGGTAAATTGGATTAGTAAGTAGGCAGATGATACTAAGATAGATGGTGTTGTGGATGATGAGGTAGGTTTTCAAAACTTGCAGAGGGATTTAGGACAGTTAGAAGAGTGGGCTGAAAGATGGCAGATGGAGTTTAATGCTGAAAAATGTGAGGTGCTACATTTTGGTAGAACTAATCAAAATAGGACATACATGGTAAATGGTAGGGCATTAAAGAATGCTGTAGAACAGAGGGATCTAGGAATAATGGTGCATAGTTCCCTGAAGATGGAATCTCATGTGGATAGGGTGGTGAAGAAAGCTTTTGGTTTGCTGGCCTTTATTAATCAGAGCATTGAGTATAGGAGTTGGAATGTAATGTTGAATTTGTATAAGGCATTGGTAAGGCCAAATCTGGAGTATTGTGTACAGTCTGGTCACCGAATTATAGGAAAGATGTCAATAAAATTGAGAGAGTACAGAGGAGGTTTACTATAATGTTGCCTGGGTTTCACCTCCTAAGTTACAGAGAAAGGTTGAACAAGTTAGGTCTTTATTCTTTGGAGTGTAGAAGGTTGAGGGGGGACCTGATAGAGGTGTTTAAAATTATGAGGGGGATTGATAGAGTTGACGTGGTTAGACTTTTTCCATTGTGAGTGGGGAAGATTCAAACAAGAGGACATGGGTTGAGAGTTAGAGGACAAAAGTTTAGGGGTAACATGAAGGAGAGCTTCTTTACTCAGACAGTGGTGGCTGTGTGGAATGAGCTTCCAGCAGAAGTGGTTGAGGCAGGTTCTATGTTGTCATTTAAAGTTAAATTGGATAGATATATGGACAGGAAAGGAATGGAGGTTTATAGGCTGAGTGCAGGTCGGTGGGACTAGGATAGGGTAAGAGTTCGGCACAGACTAGAAGGGCCAAGATGGCCTGTTTCCGTGCTGTACTTGTTATATGGTTACATTAAAAATAAACCCATCAAGAACTGTCAGCATTTCAAAGTAATTGAATTATATAAACTAACACTGTTGTAATGTTCCTTTAAAATTTGACTTGCTGCGGCTTTTTTTAAATTTGGGTTTGCTTCATTTAAAATTGGAATGGGTTTCAGACTTGTGGTTTTCCAAACTTATATCCAAGTGAATATTCCAAATTCTTAACCATTGTCACTAAAGATACTAGAGCTAGGATCCAAAGTTTAATGACAATCGAATGGTCTTAATAGATTTTGTTCAATGGAATTTCTTCTCTCGGAGTTGAGAATCATCAAAATTCTCTATCCCAGACTGTTGGCAAGATGGAGATTAATTGATAGATTTTTATAATCAGTAAATTATGGGAATTGGAAAGGAAAAGTATATCAACTATAATCCTTTTGGATGGCAGAACAGTCTAGTGGGGCCATATGGCTTATTTTTGCACTTGTGTGTGTTCCTATACTCTTAATCCAACAGTGTGTGCGTGGCCAAGTGGTTAAGGCGTTCTTCTAGTGACCTGAAGGTCGCTACCTCGAGCCTTAGCTGAGGCAGCGTGTTGTTCTTGAGCAAGGCACTTAACCACACATTGTTCTGCGATGACACCGGTGCCAAGCTGTATGGGTCCTAATACCCTTTCCTTGGACAACATTGGTGGCGTGGAGAGGGGAGACTTGCAGCGTGGGCAACTGCCGGTCTTCCATACAACCTCACCCAGGCCTGTGCTCTGGAAGCCTTCCAAGGCACAAATCCATGGTCTCAAGCGACTATAATCCCACTCCTTATTCTAAAGTGTCTGATAATATCTAGATCAATTTGATATTTATAATTTTATTGTTTAAGCGCAATAAAGTATGTAAACTTTGTTTCTTAAACAAACAGGACCAAAGAGTGGATGGAAAGATGGGAGCATTTTTGAAGCCACTTTCAATTCACCTCAGGGGATATTGATGAAGGATAATATCATCTATGTGGCAGATACTGAGAACCATGCAATAAGAAAGGTAAAATAAAAAAATATTTTAAAAATAATCCAGTACTGCTGGAACTCATGATAGTGTATGCTGTTTATTTTCTACAAAGTAATTTTGTTCATTTGTCTCATTTAAAGTCGGAGTCACACAACATGGAATTAGGCCCTTTGACCTAATTTGTCAATGCAGGCTGTGTTGCCAGGCAAGCTAATCCCATCTGCCCTCTGAACTATTATCCATGTATTTACCTAGATGCCTTTTAAATGTTGCTAATGTGCCAACTTAAACCACTATTTCTGGCAGCTCATTCTGAATGCACACCATCCATTGTGTGAAGAGGCTGCCCCTAATGTCCATTTTAAATCACTCACTTCTGACTTTAAATCTATGACCTCTTGTTTTTAAGCATTCCTATCTTGGGGAAAAAAGAACTATGTATTCTTACCATGTCTATGCCCCTGACTGATTTGCACACTTTTGTCTAGTCTCCTACGTTCCTGGGAATAAAGTCCTAGTTTACCAGTTGTGACTCAGGCCTCCAAGTCCAGTAAACATCCAGAGTGAGTCTTTTCTTTACTCCTTCTAGGTCAATGATGTCTTTGCTATAGTAAGGCTTAACTTAATATTAAGTTGCAAAAAGTTGTAAACTCAGCCAGCTCTTTCATTGGCACTGGTCTCCCCAGCATCCATGATATCTTAGAGTGATGCCTCATATTTTAAAGAATTTTTAAAATATTCTTTAAAAAAATCCCACAATTTTGTATAATATTCACATTAACTTTGTTTCAGAATTATTAAACCTGCCAAAAAATTTTACAATGAATTCAATTTGTTTTTATTTTTAGTTTAGACCACTTGTACGCAATTATGTTGGGAATTTGTGTCAGATTTTTTCAGTATCTGTCTCTTCCAGCCAAAGTGAACTATATCGTATTTCCCTACAACCCTGAAGGAGGCAATTCAGCCATTTGAGTTAGTGCCAGGTTCTAAAGGTATTGCCCTCTTACCTACATGCAATCTGTTTACTCACACTTGCCTGTCAGGTACCAACTGGTTTTCTTGCTGCTAGTTAACCTACCAGCACTTCTTTGGGATGTGGGACAAAATCAGCACCAAGAAGCCCATCATGATATAACCTGAAATCTGGATCTAGGTAAGAACTCTCACTCTGCTGCCCTGTGAGAGTCATTTTTTTGCTGGAGGATGGTTGAGGTTGGCTTAGTCTTGGCATCCTAGGCCCCTAAAGTGCCAAAGATCTTGGCCTCTTGTCCAACAGAACTGAATCCCAACTTGGCGTGAAACTTAAAAGAAATAAGGCCTGATATGTATTACAGGAAAACTTCTCGAATTTTCAGACGATTGGCTTGCTGGCAGGTGAAAATGAATGGGAATAAAGGGGGTTTTCTAATTGGCTGCCAGGGACTAGCTCTATAGGGATTGGTGTTCAGACCACTTTTTACATGTTGGGGTTGTCTACTGTATCAGGTGCTCCCAATGTGAACTTTTACATTGGGAAGACCTGACGTAGATTGGGGGATAGCTTTATGAGCACCTTTGCTCCATCCTAAACAAACAGGATTTCCTGATGACCAATCATTTTAATTGCAATTCACACTCCCATTCTGACACGTCAGTTCATGGCCTTCTCTACTACCACGATGAGGTCACCCTCAGGTTGGAGGAGCAACACCTTGTACTCCATCTAAGTAGCCTCCAACCTGATGGCAAGAAGATCGATATCTGTAATTTAAGGTAATTTTTCCACTTCCCTCTTCTTCCATTCCCCACTCTGGCTCCCCTCTTACCTTTTCTCTTCTCCTCACCTATCACCTCACCCTGGTGCCCCTCATTCTTCCCTTTCTCTCATAATCCACTCTCTTCAACTATTAGTTTCCTTCTTTTTCACCCCCTTTACCTTTTCCACCTATCAACTCCCAGCTTATCACTTCACTTCACCTCCATCTCCCCTATCCACCTGGCTTCACATATTGCTTTCTAGCTTGTACTCCTTCCCCTCACCCTACCTTCTTAACCTGGCTTCTGCCCCTTCCTTTCCAGACATGATGAAGGGTTTCAGCCTGAAACGTCCACTGTTTAATCCTTTCCATACATGCTGCCCAACCTGCTAAGCTCCTCCAGCATTTTGATTGTGTTACTATGCAGAAATGTCCCATTCCCACCAGTAGAGGATGCTTACAGGTCTACAGCAGGCAGCAACTCCAACCCATCCACCCTGCCAGTCTCTTGTTCATATGTATACAGGGTCACAGTAAGTTAGTTCATCAACTGAGGGGGGACCTGTACTGTAATAAGCACATGTTCTGTTATTGATACACTCTTACTTGAATGCCAGTTCAACCACTTGCCTTTAGTATCCTCACCGAGGTTCATTGAAACTAATGTTAGGTTCTGTCTAGGACTTTAAAAGAAAGTTAATTTCTCCATGATCAAGTTTCCCCAGGGGTGTCAAATCTCCCAAAGGGCATAGTCAAATGTGTCCATGTCTCTAGTTGTATGCAGACTCGTGAAAGAAATGTCTTTTGACTGGTACTATTTCCTCGTTTAGATTGACCTTATAACAGAAAAGGTGACCACTATAGCAGGAACTGGAGTTCAGGGAACGGACCAAGAAGGTGGCAAAACAGGAATGGAGCAGTCAGTTAGTTCACCGTGGGATCTAGCTTTTGGCTCTTTTGGTGAGATTGTTATTTCCTTACAAGCATATGCTACAGCAATAAATTATGAATAATATTTGTTTCTGAAGTTAGTTTCCAAGTAAATGTTGTCATCAGTAAATAAAATTGTTTTGTGTTTTATTGAATCGGTATATTTTAACATTTCAGTGAATCTCAGCTGTCACAAAGTGGATTTTATCGACTTTATATGTACAAATACTTGTCTTTTTTGATCTTGTTCAGTTTTTAACTAGGCAATTATCAGTTGTAACTTCTGGAGGTTCCCTTTTTCCCTTCATAAATTCAATATTTTCCTGGTTCCTTAACATAAGGAAAGTAGAATAAAGGAAAAAGAATGGTACTTATTGACAGAGATCTTGGAGTCCTCTTTGGCCACAGGCAAGATGTAAAAAAAACTGCAAAATGATCAGTAAGAAGAGTAACAAGGACAAACCCAGAAATTTTAGGCCAGAGAGCCTTGCATGAGAGGTAAGGAAACTAGCAGGGAAGATTCTAAGGGACAGAATTTGCTCACACTTAGAAAAGCATGGACTTATGAAAGAGAAATTGTTGACACGGGGTCAATTTTAACATTTAAGGGTAATTTGGACAGGTTTCATGGATGAGCGGCATATGGAGGGCTATGGTCCAGGTGCAGGTTGATGGAACTAGGCAGGTTAATGGTTCACACAGACCAGATGGGCCAAATGGCCTGTTTCTGTGCTGTAGTGTTCAATGATTCTATTTGGAGTTTCTGTGCAGTCTAATCACCACACTATAGAAAGGATATGGAGGATTTTGTGATAGTACTGAAGTTCACAAGGATTGAATCTATTAGTTATTGAGAGAGCTCCAACAAACGTGAATTGTTTTCTCTGGAGCACTGGAGACTGAAGAGGAATCAGATAAAAGTTTAAATTGAGTAGATGGATATATTAGGGTAGATAGAAGCACCTTCACAAACTTCCACAGTCCCTGATGGCCCTGTGATTTCAATCTTTGAGGCCAATGGACAGCACCTTCAGCAGGGTGAACCCATGGAAAACATCCAGTCCAGATGGGGTATCCAGCTGAGTACTAAAGATCTGTGCTGGTCAACTGGCTGGAGTGTTCACTGATACTTTTATCCTCTCACTTCTGCAGTCGAAGGTAACCAACTGCTTCAAGCAGGCTCCGATCATGCCAGTGCCTAAGAAAAACGTGGTAGCCCGCCTCAATGACTATCGTCCAGTAGCACTTGGATTCATAGTGATAAAGTGTTTTGAGAGGTTGGTGATGAAACTTACCAGCTCCTCTGAGAAGCAATTTGGATCCACTCCAGTTTGCCTACTGTCACAGTAGATGCCATTTCATTGGCTCTTCATTCAATCCTGGAACATCTGGACAGTGAAGACGCATACATTAGGATGCTTTTCATTGACTACAGCTTTGCATTCAACATTATCATCCACTCAAAACTAATCAATAAGCTCTAGGCCTCAATACTTCCTTGTGCAACTGGATCCTCGATTTTCTCATCTGCAAACCCCAGTCAGTTCAGATTGGCAACTTCTCCTCAACAATCACCATCAGCACATGTGTACCATAAGGACGTGTCTTTAGCCCTCTGCTCTTCTCGCTTTATACTTATAACTATGAGGCTAAGTGTAGTTCTAATACCATATTTAAGTTTGCTGACAATTCTACTGTCTTTGTCCAAATAAAAGGTGGGGACAAATCAGCATGTAGGAGGGAGACTGAAAATCTGGCTGAGTGGTACCACAACAACAACCCCTCACTCAGTGTGAACAAGATCAAGGAGCTGGTTATCGACTACAGGAGGAGGAAACCAGAGGCCCATGAGCTAGTCCTCATTGGGAAATCAGCGATGGAGAGGGTCAGCAATTTTAAATTTCTCAGTGTTAACATCTCAGTAGATCTGTCCTGGTTTCAGCATGTAAGTGCCAATACGAAGAAAACATGGCAACGCCTCTACCTTCTTAGAAGTTTGCCTAGATTTGACATGTCATCTAAAACTTTGATAAACTTCTATAGATGTGTGGTGGAGTGGATATTGACTGTTTGCATCACAGCATGGTGTGGAAATACCAAGGCCCTTGACTGGAAAAGCCTATAAAAAGTAGTGGATACAGCTCTGTCCATTTACAGGTAAAGTCCTTCCCACCATTGAGCACAGCTACATGGAGTGCTGTTGCAGGAAAGCATCATCCATCATCAAGGGCCTCCATCATCCAGACCATGCTCTCATCTCACTGCTGTCATCAGGAAGGAGGTACAGGAGCCTCAGGACCAACACCACCAGGTTCAGGAACAGTCACTACCCCTCAACCATCAGGGTCTTGAATCAGAGGGGATAACTTCACACAACTTCACTCACCTCAACACTGAACTGAACATAACCTATGAAGTTTCAAGGACTCTTCATCTCATGTTCTCAATATTTTTTTCTTTTCTTGATTTTTTTTTGTTTACACAGTTGGTTGCTTTTGCACAATGTTATTTGTCCATCTTATGTGAGGTCTTTCATTGATTCTATTATGTTTCTTGTATTTACTGTGAAAGCCCACAAGAAAATAAACTTCAGGGTTGCATATGATGACGTATATGTACTTTGATAATAAATTTACTTTGAATTTTTTTTCCCAGGGTTGAAATACCAAATGGTTATTATTTTTTCTCTCTATTATCATATATTGCACTGTACTGCTGCGGCAAAGTTAACAAATTTTATAACATAGGCCGATGATGTTAAACCTGATTCTGATTCTGAATAGTACAGTAGAAGATATAGCTTTAAGGTGAAAGGGGAAAAGTTTAAAGATATGCAGAGTAAAAGGTTTACACAGAGAGGTAGGTTCCTGGAATGCATCGCTGGGGCGATAGTAGAAATGGATATGATAATAGCATTTAAAAGGCATTTAGACAGATACCTGAACTGACAGGGAATACAGATTTATGGATCATGTGTGAGCAGATGAGATTAGTTTAACTCTTCATAGTCAATGTAGATGTGTTGGGCTGAAGAGCTCATTCCTGTGCTGTACTTTCCTGTAGTCTATCAAAGAAGAGGTACAAAAATAATTGGTAGAATATTAAACAAGAAAATGATTGTAAAACCCAGGATTGAAAGAGATTAGTAAATAATCTAGCACAGGAAAAACACAAATGTTCCTGTTGTTAATTAACGTCTTTATTTCAGCCAGGCTCCTGCATACCCAAACTAATGGCAAGCTATCATGTATATACAGTGCCTATAAACCTACAAAATAACTTGCAGCAGTACTTCTTGAGTCTCATTGTCATTTATTCACTGAAATCTGCCTTGCATAAACTACCTTTGCAGACCCCTGCTTATGGAATGGCTTTGTAGATTGCAAACTTCAAACAAGCAATAAAACCCGGAATATGACCAACACCAGTTAAGTAGTACACATACAAAACTCAAAACACAGAGCCTAAAAGCAGGTGTTTTCAAGAAAAAGTTGTTGCATTGTTCCTGATAATACTAACAAAACCTTTTAATTTCTATCTAATAAATTTAGGGGTAATTTCTAGAGACATGTTGATGACTAATAGCCAAGAGAGAATCTGTACTTTGGTACTTTTTATGAATAGAAAAGATTCCAGTGAATAAGGGATTACTTTTCTTGAATGAATGAAGTTAATGAGTTAATTAAAGATGCTGCCTGACCTGCTGAGTTCCTCCAGCATTTTGTGGATATTACTTTGGATTTCCAGCATCTGCAGACTTTCTCGAGTTAATTCCAGTACTTGTCAAAATCCAAATATTGTCAGATTTCTTTCCATTCTTTTTTATTTCTCTTTTATTTCTTTATTGCATTGTTTTGCGATCTATCAAAAGACTCCCTCTCATGTTTGCATTTGTATTGAGAGCAATGGATGTGAACAGCAATTTATTATGTGACAAGAGCTCTAGTCCATAGTGTATGGCAGTGTCAATCAAAAATATGAGAGAAAGCAGGAAGGGATGCAGGGTGGGGTTCTTCACTGATTTAGTTTGTGGAAAGTGGCTCTTGAATTGCTACCATTAGAGTGCATATTGTTAACTTTTGAAAGATTAGAATGGGAAATGCACAGAAATCAGTCTCCAGTAAAACTCATGTTCTACACCAGTCATGTTACTTTAAAGGTCTTAATTGCGTGTGAACAGGAACAAAGACGCCACAGAGTCAGGAAGACTGAATGTTTCCTTCTAGTTTATTATTTGTGACAGGCTTTTGGGTTTTACTTTTGAACACTAATTTATCTCTATATCTTGCATGCATGAGCATCAAGAAGTATTTGATATTTTGTTTGCATTGTTAAAGGAAGCATTTTCAAAGTGTTTGGAATGTGGGGTAATGAGGCTGATTTCGTAATTAATTCAGAAAAAGGCCAAGGCTTTATGTCAGAGATATCTAAATCTTAGAACATCAAAGCTGTAGTAACTTGGAGCAATTCTATTGGTTGAACATTTCTTGGTGTCTGAATGAGTCCCAATATGATATGAAAGAATGTAAAGCCGTGTTTTAATTTTGTTTACACTTTCTAAATAAGAACACACAGAATCTCTCAGGTTCAGAGTTTAAAATAATAGTCTGTGATCATAGAAGATTCTTGGAGAACCAGCCACCATCAAAAAAAATGAGAGCATATGGGAATCGCCTTTACAGGATGATAAGATGAAACCACATACGGTACATTTTAAGGTATTACAGAGCATAATCTAGCTAGCTTATTTTGCCTGGAGCTTGTCATGATCTCACATACATTGCAGGTTTACAGAATGGAAGATCTTTTCAATGTGAAAGGCCTCACCATGAGGGATCAAACCAGTACAAGAGAGAGTAGATTCATTTTTATTCAGTACTAATTTACTTCTCTAAATGAAAGTCTTTTTTTTGTCAAACTCCACTGCCAATATTGTTTAAAGCTGGCAATTCAGTCATAGGTCCATGTGTTTCAGGATGTGCCAACAGCATAAGTGCAATGTCACAAGCTGAATTATGCTGCCTTTATCTGCTTACTGAAATGGATGCACACTACAATATAGTTAGGATAGGCAGGCTTTTTTTGAAAATTCTCATCAAATCTGTTAGTATTTGTCAACTGCTCTGTAACAACTGAGCACAATTTCTGCATCTTCATATGCAGGAATGCAAGTACAGGGCCACAAAATTAAAGTCAGCTGTCTAGTGACTTATTTTCTGAATTGTGCTCCACTGTATAGGGAAATCTGAAACTACAGCAATTTCCTGTCATCTGCAATGGAGAATCTGTACCAACAACCTGTTCAGGATTGCATAGCTATCAATTTTAGTGGAAGGCAATAATTAAGGTAACTAATGTTTAACTTAGTTATTTAATTGTTTGGCTGTAATTAAATGTTTCTAAGTTCTTCAGGCGTTTTTAAATAATTTTTAAAGGATTGTTCAAAATTCAAAGTAAATTTATTATGTCACCATCTACAACCCCGAGATTAACTTTCTTGCAGGCAGACTCAATAAATCTATAGAATAATTGAGATTGTAATAGGTTTGTAATATTTCTGGACAGCAGAAATGTTGCAGTATTTTCACATGTTTGATGGTTTATTGCTATGCGAAGATACTTTATTGATCTCAAAGGAAATTACAGTGCCACAGTAGCATTACAAGTGGACAGATATACAAGTATCAGAAGTAAGAAAAATAAAAAACAAGTTACCTTAAAAATAGGATGTACAAGATTTACAAATCAAAAGTGCATTACAAGATTTACAGTTCACACTGATAACTTGGTAGTGCAAGAATTACTGTAATATTATACAGTAATAGGTGCATGTTCACACTGTCCAGATAAGAAGTGATGTATATTGTAAAGGTGTCCGTGATAGCAGAGTGTGGTAAACAGGCTTAATAACAGTCCAACAGGAGGAGGTTATCACTTCCCCACCTATAGGTTACTCATTATAGAGCGTAAAGGCCAAGGATAAGAATCTTTGGAGCAGTGCAGTTCTCTTAGTCTATTACTAAAGGTGCTCCTCTATTCGGCCAAGGTGCCATGTAGAGGGTGAGAAACATTGTTCAGAATTGCCAGGATTTTCTAGAGGGTACTTTGTTCTACCAAGCCTCCCGTATGTCCAGTTTGACTCCTGTAACAGAGCCAGCCTTTCTAATCAGTTTATTGAGCCTGTTAGCATTACTTGTGTTGATGCCATTGCCCCAGCCCACCACTGCATGAAAGATTGTACTGGCAACTACAGATTGGTAGAACATGTGAAGGAGAGGTCTGCATACTCCAAAGGACCTCATTCTCCTCAGGAAGTAGAGGCAACTCTGGTTCTTCTTGCACACAACCTCTGTGTTGGTGCTCTACTCAAGTCTGTCATTCAGGTGCAACCCCAGCTATCTGTTGGTCCTCACCACATCCATGACCTCACCGTCAATAGTAACAGGCTTGGTCTTCCGAAAGTCCATCACCATCTCCTTTGTCTTACTGATGTTGAGCTGCAGATGATTCAGCTTGCACCATTCGATAAAGTCCTCCCCCAGGGCCCTGTATTCATCCTCCAGTCCTCCTTTTATACACCCAATTATTGCCGAGTCATCGGAGAATTTCTGCAGATGACATGACTCGGTGTCATGGTTAACTGTTCAAAGCTTATTTAGTTATTATGAATGGGGTTTGTTCTGCGTTCATGCATGGCTTTGAGTTATTTCACAATTCAAAGTAAAGGCACAGGTCTTTACTGGCACCAGATTGCACCAAATTGCAAGTTAGAGATGAAAGAACCATCAAACAAGAATAAATTCTCTTTGTGCATTGGCAAGAAATATTGACAATTTGCCTTTTACCACAAATTACATGTCAATTTAGACACTAGCAAAAATACTGTCCCAAAGCTAAGGAGACTGCTTCTCTCTAGGTAAGGGGTGCCCAATCTTTTTTATGCCATGGATCCATACCATTAACTGAGGGGTCCATTGACCCCAGGTTGGGAACCCCTGCTCTAGGTGGTACAGTCTCAGTCTGAAAGGAACTATGGTTACCTCAGGTGTTGGAAAGGCAGTCAATGATGAGAGCTGCCCTCATGCATTTGTGATCCAGATTACAGATGATGTTTCAACAATGAGGGAAATGCCCACTTTTGCCCAAATTGTGCAGACTCCAATGTGCTTCTGCTCTTGGTCAGACATGGGACATTTAATTGAAACACCTTGACTGCATTTAACTAATTATGTTACTTCTAAACCCAATTGGCTGCACCAGTGATGATTTGATGTGTCATATTAAAGGGGATAAATATTTATGCAATCAATTATTTTGTGTTTTATATCTCTAATTAATTTAGATCATTTTGTTTTCACTTTAACGCAAGAGGTTTTTTTTCTGTTGGTCAGTCTCAAAAAAGCCAAATTAAATCCACTGTGATTCAATGTTGTAAAACAGTAAAAGAAAATGAAAACTTCTGGGGGGGGGGGGGTGCAAATACTTTTTATAAGCACTGTATTTAAGGTTATGCAATATTCCGAATTAATTTCATTACATTTGTTCTAAGCAGTGCCAAAACCAGTATTTATAGCTGACATTACTTAACCATGTCTAATGCAATTCAGAATTCTCTCTCCAAGTGTAACAGAAGTATGAAACCTGGGAGATCTTTCCACAGAACAAAGGGAAGGTACATGATTGTGGCACGTTCTAGCCATTACAGATTGCTATAAATACGCTAGCAGAATATGGCAAAAAGTACACCATCCCTACCATCATGTTGATTGAAGGATGTGCATGACATTTATATGTGACCAAGGTGCACTGCCACATTTATTTTCATAACAATTTGTAAATTATTGATGTGGTAAATTCATCAAAGAATCAGCTATTAATTCTTTAGATTCTGATTAGAATATGGCTGTGGGACATTGGAAAATATTGATAATTATGAGTAATACTACAGAAAACTCCTTTTTTCTCAACAGACACTGAAACAGCTAATATGGAAAATTAATAATAGAGTAAACTGTCCAGTGGTAGGAAAATTGGTAATGTGAGGACACATATTGAAAAGAACCAGAAGCTTTACAAGCAAAACATCTTTGAATGTTTATGATCTGGAAAACACAACTTGAAAGGGTGATGGAAGTAGATTCAGTGATTACTTTCAGAAAGAAATTAGCTAAATACTTGAAAGGGAGAGATTTGCAGAGCTAGAGAAAAGAGTGCAGAGAGTGACTAATAGAATCACTTGCAAAATCCAGTAAAGGCACAGTTAGTTGAATGTCTTTTGTGCTGTTTCAATCAATAATTATAATATTTCCATCTTATAATTTAATTGGAAATGTGATTTCTTTACTTAAGAATCAAAACAGGCAAAGTCTAATGCCACATCTGCACATAACTTGCTATTCACAAGTACAAGCTGTAGCAGAACTATTCTATTCCTACAGCAGAACCCGAGCTATGAGACACCTGCAATGTACAGGGACGTCCTCAGGATCCAGCAAAAAAAATTCTTCCCATTTCCATTTTGAGATCTTGGTTCTTGGCCTCCTCTACTGTCATGATGAGGCTATTCTCAGGCTGGAGGAGCAACACCTCACATTCCGTCTAGGTAGCCTCCAACCTGTTGCATGAACATCGATTTCTCCAACTTCCATAATTTTTCCCCTCCCTCTTCCATCTTCTACATTTCCTCACTCTGGCCTTTTATCTTCTTTCCTCACCTGCCTGTCCCCTCCCCTGAGGTGCCCCTCCTCCTTCCTTTACTCCCACGATCCACTCTCCTCCCCCATCAGATTCCTTCTTCTCCAGCCCTTTTACCTTTTCCACCTGTCACCTCCCTGCTTCTCACTTCAATCCCCTCCCCCACTCACCTGGCCTTGCCTATCACCTTCTAGCTTGTCCTCCACCCCATCCCCCCCACCCCCACCATCTTATTCCAGCATCTTCCCCCTACCTTTCTAGGCCTGATGAAAGGTCTTGACCTGAAAAGTTCTCTATTCATTTCTACAGATACTGCTTGACCTGCTGAGTTCCTCTAGCATTATTTGTGTGTTGCTCTGTAGATTTCCTTAGTTTTAGGCTGAGAAATATCCCTGTCAAACCAGTGCCACATTAACCTGACACAAGTATAGTGGGTTCATCGAAATGTATTGCAGAAATCAATTGCCACAAGGATAAGCGAAGCAGTTTATTTGTTGTAATTTATAGCTTCAATGTGTTTTTAAACATAAATTTTAACTGGTAGCACTGCGGGTGGAACTTCATAGGTTGTCAAAGTTATTCTGTCAGTGCTGCCACTTGCTATTTGTGCTACGTTGATAAGCAAAAAGCCAGGCTCTCAGCAGAAAACTGCATGGACCACACCAGAAGAGGCAAGCTGACTTATGTTCTCAGGGCAACAAAAGATTTTCCACAGCATGTTTGGAACTGCAAGCAAATTTATTACAGCTTTCAAAAGCAGGAAGCATTACTACTAATTTGTAGTAAAAATGTTGCTTAATCAACAAATATATTTAGCTGACTAAATGTGTGATAAACATTTACAAATCCAAATTAGTTTAATGTTCATCTAATGTTCATCAGAAAAGCTTCTTGATACGTTTTAAAGAGCTTTACTAGTTGTCTGAGCACCTTCATGGAAATGCAAGATCTGTATGGTGGGATAATAAACAAAACCTCTCATTCCACACAAGATATGCCTCAGAGCTGAGCACTGATTCGTAATAACATTACTGGAATGTATAAGAAGAAGAAATGTTACTCCTCTCTGCGCCTTGTGGCGCATCGGGCAGCAACCTTACCATTTCTTTAGCATTTGTCTGTTTTTCATGAGGCCGAGTTGCTAGCTCGACGCTTACCCCAGCACAGATAGAAAGTGTGCAAGGAGCTGGCCAGATTCGAACCCAGGCCCACTCACCTTGAAGTCTGGTGCGGGTGTCACTACACCACTGGCTGGCTAAGAAGAGAAAAGTAGGAGTGAAAAATGTTGACTTAAAAAGGATCATTACAGGGTAGCAAAGACTTCCTCTTAGTTAGATATCTTATATTCCAGTTACATTCAGATGGTCTTCATTTCCTTAAATTCTTAAATCATTTCATGAACATTTACCACTTGTTTACACAAGGAATATATCAGACAGCAGGATACTGTGGAAATCTGGACATTTCTGCACTACAAATAAAGCTTTATTGACTATTTTAAAATTAGTAAATCAGCATTATGAAAAAAAATCTGGGGGTTGTTCAGATTATCCACAGTGATGTCACAACAATGCTTGATATTTATGTTCTTGAAAAATGAGATAGTACAAGTTGTACATCTCTATTCTTTCACTGGTAGATCTGTATTCTTGCACTTTGGGCTACCACTGCAATACTTAATTATTTGATTTCAACCCATTTTAAGATAAGCAGCTTTAATGGGATGCTTTGTGCTTGAGATATTTACTCAATATGTCACGAGTAACAAAAACCGTTGTCCTTTGCATTTTTCTTGAAACACTTGATTATAGGATCATCTGAAACAAGTGTTCTGTAAGTGCTTATTTTATAGTTTGAAGATTAAACTTAATATAATCTAATCATCATGATGTTTATTAAACCAATAAATAGTCCAAAATCAACCTTGTATATGCTTGATTGGCTAATGAGGAGCTGTTTAGCCATTGTCACTTAGCACTGTTTACAGAGATAACGGCAAATCTAGTGTAGGAAGTGTTCTCATTTAATTTTCATGCAGATATTGGGTCTGACTCTTGATGTGAAGCACACTGATTTCATGGTTGAACTGTAAGCACTGAAACAGGTTGATATTATATTTAGTTTCCTAAATCTCTCATTTATTATTTTAAAAGTTCAGTTGAGTTAGGTAATAATTTTTCATTAACTGTGATAAATAGGAACAAAACTTGAACTGACTTAATCAAAGGTACTTTTGCTTGCAGAATAGACAAACATACTTTGGAATTAGCAATGTAAAATAACTTGACTAATGGTTTATCAATTAAAATATTCCCTGATCACTCCCCATTTTGCTAAACTCTTATGTTTTTCTCTCTTGTGGGGTATAGGCTTTCACTGTGAGTGCAAAACTCAGCACATCAGCAAGGTGTAGACTCTCTTCTAACACATGTGATGTTAACAACAGCTTGTGATATTGTGTGCTTTACATACCTCATCTTTGTAAATTCTGAAATTGAACATTTGAACATTCCCTTATAGAAACTAAAATACTAATCACAGCATACTCTGCTTGCATTTATAATTGTTTCTCCTCACAGTGCATTTCTTTCATTGAGTTTTGGCACATACACCAGGAGATTCACTGGGGATTTCAAAAGAAGGTTTTACCCGTTAAACTTTGTTACTTTAGCGATCATCAAATTGTTTTAGTGATTAAGCCTGTACAATATATTAACATGGGAGAATTACTTTAATAAAAGCTAAAATACTGAATTTAGTAGGAATTATTTTGTAAGCGTAGTATTTTGGAGAATAGCCACGAGCGATAGCTTTTAATTTAATTTTTCAGAATATACTGTATATACAGTAGATAGTTCACCTTTACAATTCTTGGAGTGTTGTATTTGATGCATTTCTTTGTGGGAACCCCTGCTCAAAGTATTACTTATTTGCATTAGTGTGTGATTGTTTTCCTCTTGAAAATAATATAATTTTGCTATTGCTTATGTTCTATCAGATAATAGTTTTGTTTACAACATAATACAGCAAGAGACGAATAGTGGTGTATCAGTAGCTCTGCTACCTTATGGATAGTTACCTGATTTAATTCCTGATCTTGGGCATTGTCTGTGTGGAGTTTGCGTTCTTTTCTCCCATGTCCGTACAGGTTTCCACCAGATGATCAGGTTTCTTTTGCATCCCAAAGATGTGCTGGTAAATTAACTAGCTCCTGTAAATTAACACTTACAGCAGGTAAGTAATAAAAGAAGAGTTGATGGTTGTTGTTGGAAAGTAAGTTGTAGGGCTACAAGGAAGTAGAAATAGGGTGATGAGACTATAGGATAGCTTTGCTAGCATCTGCATGGACCCTATGGGTAAATGGCCACTTTCTAAATACTGTAAATGTGATCAACAGTGCAGGGAAGCACAGTGGTAGAGCTTCTGCCATACACCTTGAAAAACCCAGGTTCAGTTGTGGCTGTATGGAGTTTGCATGTTCTTCCTAAGTTCCTATGCGTTTCCCTCCAGTGTACCAAGTGTAGTCCAATTGCTACCTACATTCCAAACGTGCATATTGCTAATTCACCGCTGTAAATTGCCTTTAGTGTGTTGATGAGTGTTAGAATTTGTGGGGGAGTTGCTGGTAATGCAGAAGAAAATAAGGAGTTAATGTAAAATATGTGCTTGATATTTGACAAAGACTTGGTGAGCCAAGAGCCTATTTTGTGCTCAATGGTTCTATGAAAGAACTATTGAATGTAAGAACTTGCACAAATTCCATGTGGGGATGGTTTTCGGGAAGACTTCAAATCAGAATCAATACAATAACTTTAAAAAAAAACTATTCAGCATGTTTAAGGGGAATCCGAGGGAAAAACTTTTCACTCAGAGGGTGAAGTGGAGTGAGCAGACAGAGGAAATTGAAGATACAGGTTCAATTGTAATATTTAAGAGAAGTCTGAATAGGTACTTGGATGGGAAGCATTGGCGGGATATGGTACAGAATAGGCAGAAGATCAGGTCAGGATGGACTAGACAGGCCAAGGGGTTTGTTTCTGTGCTCTGTGATGTGTTGTTAAGAATTCAAAGTCCTGTAGTGACAATGCTATTGTCTTTCAGAAAACAATAAGCATACTTGCATTTGTTTTCTCTAGAAAAAAATCAGAATGATAACCTAATTAAGATCTTTAGTATTATGAAAATATAGTCAAAGGCAATATAGCATCTATAGGGATGTGGTAAGCTGGAGACTGTCAATGTAACATAGATATTATGAAATCAAATGGACAATTCAGAAGAACCTTCACTTAGAGAGGTGAGAATGTAGAATACACTTCCCTGAGGAATGGTAGAAACAATTGGTAAAGGTGCATTTCAGGGCAAGCCACATAGGTATATGAAAGACCTGGAAAATGATGTCACACTGATAGAAATGGGTTGGAAGGTTGCGCAAAACCCTAAGTGGAGCATTGGTTAGGCCAAAGGACTATTTTCTGTGATGTACTTTTGTGTAAATCTGTCACCTCAGGTGGATACACAAAATTCATTTGCACTATTCTTGAAGAAAAGCAATCAAGCTCTCACTGGTATCCCAGCCAAAATTTACATTTAATCAATTTTAATAAATGAGATGCAGTTAAAATATATTTTAAATGCAAATCTATCTTTTGTATAACATTTTCATATAGCTACCTTGCTATGGTGCATCTGCATTCTAGTTAATTATGTGAGTAGAAATTAATCTCTTGCTGATACCCTCATCTATGGCTTTTTTTACATTCAGACTTAATTCACTGACCTACCTTATATGCCATTCAGTTAAGCAGTGTCTTAATTTTAGCATATCAAATCATTTATTACTCATAATATGTAATCTTTTCCATTCTCATTCAGAATATCTGTTGAAATTCAGGTTCCCTGCTATTGTTTATTCACTTCATCTATGCAGTTGCAGCTGGAGGCCAGTGATCTTGAATTCATACTTAGACATGCCCATCTCTCTCTCTCTCTCTCTCTCATACACCCTTTAAACTTGTTCTTCTAAGTCAGGGGTTTCCAACTGGGGTCCATGGATCCCTTGGTTAATGGTAGGGGCCATGGCATAAAAAAGATTGGAACCCCTGTTCTAAAGCTTCTAGTTATCTCTCCTATTATGTGTTTTGGTGCCATTTTTTGTTCGTTTGGTAGTGCTTCAATAAAATGCTTTTAAAGACACTTGCTTCTTTAAAGACACTGCATAGAGAGAGATTATTTCAACCACTAGAATAACCACTACATGCTATTTGCTTGCACAAATTATTTTTAGGATAAACAGGAAGTCTTTCATTTCATCAGTTTATACTGGACTTAAATTAAGGATAGTGCTTGATTCTAGATTTTCTATAAACATGTTGAAGATGACTGATCTGAATATCATTGGTAAAATATAAAAGTATTCAGCATTAGCTGTATAACTTATGGTTTTAAAGTTTCAAAAATCAGATTCTCTTAATATATAACCAATATATTGGAAAATATGTTTATGGAGCAATGGCAGATTTGGGTGGCACTTAAATTAGAAAATCATATCAGAAATTAGATGTTACTAGATCTTTGGATAGTAAGGGAATCAGGGGTTGTGTCATTAGTTAAGAAAAGAGAGCTGATGTGAAAGTTCAGCCGTGATCCTGTTGAATGGTGGAGCAGGTATGAGACCAAGTGGCCAACCACTGTTTCTTCTACTTGCCATAAGATCATTGTGCACAGCTCCTAGAACAATGATGCGATGATCCAGATTCAGTGTTACATCGATGGAATTTACATGTTCTCCCCAGGTGAACTTGCTCCCATACTCCAAAGACATGTAGGTTGGTTACTCAATTGACTATCAGAAATTACTCATAGTGTGTGGAGATGAGTGGTAGAATCTGGGGGTGGGGTGGGGGAGTTGGTAGGAACTTGGAGAGAATAAATAAAAGAGTTGGTGTGTGGTCAGTGATTATTGGCATGAAATCAGTGGGCCAAAATTGTGGTATTCCATTCTGTCTGATTTTGTTACTCAGATGACTGAAGATTGTGCGAAATGGAATAGACTGAGAACACATCTAACAGCTCAAAATGGTTATCACCTCCCATAGATGTGAGCAATAGCAGAAATGTACACCACCACAATCAGCAATGTTGCAACACAACATGTCTCTCACTCTTCCGTTACAATCAAAGGGATTGACCTGGGTTCAGTGAAGAGTGCGAGTCAGAAACAGAACCATACCAGTGTTCATGACCATGTTCATTTGGAATGGCGGAGTAAATAATATATCTTCACTTCCCTGTGAGGATTCCAGAGTCAGAAAAGGCAGGCATTGGCCAATTTTGTTGCTCAATGAGCAATGAATACGGCACAGGCTTTAGGGAAAGCAGAACATTTATCCTGGTTCTAGTACTATTGATGATTATAGTTATTTCTCGATCATAGGTTCCTCCTCCAAGTTGCACATCATCCTTACCTTGAAACGTATCACCATTCATTATCACCAGGCCTAAGTGCTGGAATTCTCTCCCAATCTATACTGTGGGAATATATTGACGAGATGGATTATAGCACTCCAACTATTAAAGTCATCACCACTTTCTTGATTTTTAGATAATAAATGGAGATCTTGCAAGTAAAGACAATCTTCCTTCAAATTAATTAATTAAATATATTTATATGAAATGGAGATATAAGGAGAATAAGGCTGTGCTGCCAATAAACCTGCTTTTTCATTCAATAAGATCAAGGCTGAATATCTGCGTAATTCTACTGCCGCAGGTTATCCCATTTCTCTTCTTGTAATATTTAAGTTATTTTGATTTCAGACTTGAATAATCTTGTGCATCACTGGACTAACTGTTCCAAAGATTCACAATGAATCTAAATAATAACACTCTCGTTGAGGTACAAGACAATCAGTCTGGACAATCTAGACAATTTCTAGACAATCTAGACATTGTGTTTTATACTTTTCCCAATCTTTTAATTCTTCTACATCCAGGTGATGCGAAAGACAATGTTCTGTTTATTGCCATGGCGGGCACTCATCAGGTATGGGTCATTTTTTTAGAAGATGGAAAACTTCCAAGGGGAGCGTAAGTAATTGAAGATAATTTTTCATTAATTCCTCTGTCACCCTGCAGTGGTATTAAACTGAGTTAACTTCCATAACAGTCAATTGTAGTTTAAAATTAACCAATCGGCATAGATATTTGTGTTCATTGCATGGTAGTTCTCTCTCAAGTGGTATTTGCATGCTTTTTATAGAAGCTGCAAGGTTTAAATTCCATTGCACACTGGATGATGATGTGGATGGAACTCCGAATACTCCAAGAATGCTCTGTTAGGTAGTGATAATTAGTTTCAGTTTTTCTTTGTGTTATTTATTCTTCTGTCCACACTAAATTGTTCATTAATGAAAACCCTGCAGCAGTTTGACAAGCATTGTAATTAATAGAAGCAGTACAATTTTAAATTGAGTATTTAAAATAATGTTGATTAATGAAGTGGTACAAAAATGATTCCGCTCAGGAATATGACAATCCACTTGATTAATTATGGGGCCCCTGTATTCATATTTTGTTGCCTTTATGTGTTACCTCAAATAAAATGCTTGAAGCCAATCTTAAATGAATACTTTTTGTAGTTAAAAAAAGAACTCTGCCATGGAATAGTTTTAGCTAGAGCATTTCAGCTATTAGGAATGGTTTAATTGGTGGGGCTGTCTATTTATATCTGTTAAATATCAGTAAATGTAAATAGGGCTTCACAATGGAAACAATCTAATGGAAACAATCCGCAGCTTAAACTAGCCGCCGTTATTTGCTCCAGGAATGAACTGAAACTGTGTCTGCGTTAGTTAAATTTCCCTGTGTACAGTACATATAAATTTTTAGCTTTGATTTTACTTTGCAAGGCAAGTTCCCCATCTACTCCCATTATGACAAAAGCTTTAATTCTCTATCCACAGATACTGTCTAACCTGCTGAGTGCTTTCAGCATCTTCTGTTCTTATTATTGCTGAAAGTACAAGTTGATTGTGCAATAAGGGAATATACAGTGGCATGCAAAAGTTTGGGCACCCCAGTCAAAATTTCTGTTACTGCAAATAGCTAACCGAGTAAAAGATGAACTGATTTCCAAAAGGCATAAGTTAAAGATGACACATTTCTTTAATATTTATAGCAAGAAAACTTCTTTATTTCCATCTTTTACAGTTTCAAAATAACAAAAAAGGAAAAGGGCTCGAAGCAAATGTTTGGGCACCTTGCATGGCAGTACTTAGTAACACCCCCTTTGGCAAGTATCACAGCTTGTAAATGCTTTTTGTAGCCAGCTAAGAGTCTTTCAATTCTTGTTTGGGGGATTTTCGCCCATTCTTCCTTGCAAAAGGCTTCTAGTTCTGTGAGATTCTTGGGCCGTCTTGCATGCACTGCTCTTTTGAAGTCTATCTGCAGATTCTTGATGATGTTTAGATCAGGAGACTGTGAGGACCATGGCAAAACCTTCAGCTTGTGCCTCTTGAGGTAGTCCATTGTGGATTTTGAGGTGTGTTTAGGTTCATTATCCTGTTGTAGAAGCCATCCTCTTTTCATCTTCGGCTTTTTTACAGACGATGTGATGTTTGCTTCCAGAATTTGCTGGTATTTAATTGAATTCATTCTTCCCTCTACCAAATGTTCCCCGTGCCACTGGCTGCAACAGAAGCTCAAAGCATGATTGATCCACCATCTTGCTTAACAATCGGAGAGGGGTTCTTTTCATGAAATTCTGCACCCTTTTTTCTCTAAACATACTTTTGCTCATTGTGGCCAAAAAGTTCTATTGAAAAGGTTCAAAGGAACATCTAAACACGCCTGATGCATTTTGGAACAAGTCCTGTGGACTGATGAAGTTCAAATACAAAAAGCGTTTACAAGCTATGATACTTGCTAAAGGGGGTGTTACTAAGTACTGCCATGCAGGGTGCCTGAACTTTTGCATGCCACTGTAGGCATTTGGAACCTAAGCTGACCAGTTAGATTGAACGATTGTGAAATTATCAGTACATAGACTGAGAAAGGAGCATAAGCTACAGTGACTGAGTTTGACATAAAGTCAGGTACAGAACAAGAAGGAAAATCAGAATGGATTAGAGAGGAAATGATCAGTGGAGATCACTTTTAAATATTATTTTAAAATGACCAACAGCAGTTAATACATACGGGCATTCAGAGCAACACACACAAAATGCTGGAGGAACTCAGCAGGTCAGGCAACATCTATGGAAATAAAATAGATGTTTCAAGTCAAGAAGGGTCCAATGCCAAAATAAGAAAATGGAGGGAAGGGAAGGAGGACAAGCTAGGTGAAGCCAGGTGGGCGGGGGGGGGAGGGGTTGAAATGAGAGGCTGGGAGGTGCTCATGCCGAAGGTAAAGGACTGGAGAAGAATAATTCAGATAGGAGAATGGACCAAAGGAGAAAGGGAAGAAGGACAGGCACCAGGAGAAGGTGATAGGTAAGTGAGGAACAGAAGTGAGAGGCTATTGAAGAAGAAGGAAGGGGAGGGGAAAATTTACTGGAAGTTGGAGAAATCAATGTTCATGCCTTCAGGTTTATTCATTTCCAAAGATGCTGCCCGACCTGCTGAATTCCTTCAGCATTTTGTGTGTGTTGCTCTGGATTTCCAGCATCTGCAGAATCTCGTGTGTTAAAGTTATTCAGACTTTCATTTCGCAGATACTGGAAATCCAGAGCAACTCATTTGGTTAACGCTCTGGAGTACATCCAGATTTCCATTTGTTGTAGCTGTTTCAAGGCTTGCAGTAATTACCACTATCACATTGTTAAAGATACTCACTAGAATTGTCAGGGCTTTCTCTGATGTAAATGTAGGAACTTTATGCCATTCATTGCTGTTAATGGTAAGGCAAGCAACATTTCTGTAGCAAACAAGAAAACAGCAAAACTCAGAGGACCCATATATTCAATGCCAACCTGAATTCCTGCATCATTATGCATAAATAACACATAGCAGCATTACTTCAAAGGTGTTTAGTAGCAAATTCCTGGCATAGGCATAAAAACATTTTAGGCCATCAGAAATGTATGAAATTATGAATAGTACCAGGACACTGTCTGTTCAGAAACACGCTAATCAGTATCAATTGTCTCGATTCGGGAATTACTTGCAGATTGCTTTTTTCAATTTATTCAGTTTATCTTAACTAGAGGAAATTTCTGGTGAAACATCTGTATCTGCTTTGTAATTATTTAGTGCCTTCCACCCCAAATGCTTATAGAGTACTTTGAAAAGTAGTCACTTTTAGAAAGTACGTACTGCAACCAATTTAACTCAGCAAGCTTTTCTGGTAATGTAATAATGAACAGATATTTCATGAAAATTGTTATTTTCATGATAATTAAAAGGCTAAATTTTTCCAAGTCTCTGGGAATAATTCCTCAATTATATCCTTCAGTATAATCCCTTATCTTATTTTTTTCTTAATTTAATCATTGTATGGGATCTAGTTCAGACTGGCAAGTGAACATTTATTCCCCATCTCATCTGAAAAGATTACCCAACCTTTCGCTCATCTGAGAAGATAAATGGAGCTTTTCTTTAAAATCTCAGCTGAAAGGGAATGTCTCTTGGCAATACAGTTAGCCTCTGTTCTACACCACCTAAATCTTTGTGCCAAGGTCTTGAAGGTTTCATCAACCTTAAGACTTCTGACTCAAAGGCAATAATATGATCAATTGGGAATTATATCAAAGTTAATTAATCCAGTTATTTAAGAAGTTGCTGTTTGAATTTATCCCTAGAGATAGCCAATTACATAATATTCACTGATTAGCATTAAGGCCTCAGATTCAAAACAATTGAACATAGTATATTAAAATTCAAAATTCAAAAGAAAAAATTAAGGATTTATTCCAAGGTAGGAACTGGGAAATTTCAGTGCAGCTCCTCTGTATTCCTGTGAGCCACCAGGGAGTCCAAACCAAAAATAAAATCTAAAAGCAGCCACATATCTCTCTGGCTGCTGCCAGTCTGCCTAGAAACATTCCAGGGAGTGTCAAAATCTTGCTTAACGCATCTTCCAAAATAGTGATGCATATTACGTGGAAGAAGTAAATTGCTATGTTGCTCTCTGGGAATAGGTTCCAATTATTTATTAAGAGAAAATGTTGTTCATAAACAAGAGAAAGTCTGCAGATACTGGAAATCCAAACAACAGACAAATGCTGGAGGAACTCAGCAGGCCAGGCAGTATCCATGGGAATGAATAAACAGTCGACCTTTCAGCAGAGACCCTTCATCAGAACTGGAAAGGAAAGGGAAAAAAGCCAGTAGGGGAGGGGAAGGCAGATAGCTAGAAGGTGATAGGTGAAGCAGATGGGTAGAAAGATAAAGGGCTGGAGATGAAAGAATCTGATGGGAGAGGAGCGTGGACCATAGGAGAAAGGGAAGGAGAAACGGACCCAGGGGGAGGTGGTAGATAGGTGAGAAGAGGTAAGAGGCCAGAGTGAGGAATAGAAGAGGGGAAAGTAGGGGGTGGGGAAATGGTGTTTATAACTTGAATTGGACCATATACAGTATTTATAATTGTTAGAACTATTGATTTAGTTCAAATATTGCAGTATTTTGTATAACGGTTTACCTACATAGCTTCGTAGAAAATACTAATATATTTTTCATTGTTTCTTTAACTAAACACATCTAATATGATTTAATGCAGCTGGAATTGTTATATTTATTTATGCATGTATTAATTTACTTGTGTCTCCTAGTGAGTACAAGAAAGGAACTTGCATTCGTTTTGCTGGAAGTGGTAATGAGGAAAATAGAAACAATTCTTACCCTCATAAAGCAGGATTTGCTCAGCCATCGGGCTTGTCTGTAGCTCCTGGGGAACTCAATTGTCTTTATGTCGCAGACAGTGAGAGCAGCACAATACGTTCTGTATCATTAAAGGATGGTGCTGTTAAAAACCTGGTGGGAGGAGAAAGGGATCCTCTGGTAAGTTTAATATTTTGAAGTGAGGTTTATACAGTGTAAACATTGTGCATTAAATTATGAAGCAACTATTTTAAGACTGTTGGTTGAAGAATATTATATTTTGGCTTATCACCAGAGAATTACAATGATTAGTTCAGTGGCTATAATGGATAGCTGCTGGAGTTAGAAAATAAAATATTTTGCTACATTTCTTGTTATATTGCTACTATTAGTTTAATTGTACGGGAAGAAATTCATGGCATATGAGGAGAGTGCAGGAAAATTGTATTGATCTAAAAGATCACTCATTATTATTGAATTGCAAACCAAGCACAAGCGGACAGAATGGCCTACTCCTATATCTTAGTTCTAATTCCCATAGAGTAAGTCTAATTTTCTGTTTATTCCATTTTTTAAAAATTTGCTGGTTAAAGTACTACTTATAACATTAAAAGGCTGTATAATTCTGAGCAAAATATTTTCTTAAAGCTGGATTTAGTAATCAGAATTACTGTAAATTCAGCAGTAACTAAGCCAGTGGCAGTGTTAAATGAACACCAAGTGTAGTTTCGCCCATGTGACATTGAGAATCTGGGAACTTTATACTGTACATGCTGTGCGAGACTAAAGCTGCATTTGGAGTGTATGTTTGAAATTTGAGATTTACTGTTATCAAATGACTGGTTCAAAATGGAGTCTCATGATAATACAGTCTGTTGGAGCACGGATTATGCCACACATAAACTTGACAAAGAATGTTAACTACACAGTTTACCAAACACGAAGTAATTTTTATTCAATAAATTTGCAAGCTTTTGAGGGAAAAGATTAATTGCTGGAGACAACTATTCTGGATATGCTGGAAAACTGAGATTTCACATTGACCACTGCAAAACGTGACAGGTGCTATGGCATCTGTGGTAGAATGGTTTGTCAGTAAGCATATTGGTGAGTGTCCAATGTGACAGGAATGGAGTTTTTGATGTGTGCCATTACCAGCCGTTCAATGCACTTCATGATGATTGGCATTAGCGCCACCTTTAAGAGTAACAAAGTGTCTGAAATCATTTGAAGAATTGTGTATTTATTTCCTGAATCCTTCAAAGGAATGGCTATCTAGGTCCGCAAACAACAGGAATTCTGCAGATGATGGAAATTCAAGCAACACACATAAAAGTTGCTGGTGAATGCAGCAGGCCAGGCAGCATCTCTAGGAAGAGGTACAGTCGACATTTCAGGCCGAGACCCTTCGTCAGCACTAACTGAAGGAAGAGTGAGTAAGGGATTTGAAAGTTGGAGGGAGAGGGGGAGATCCAAAATGATAGGAGAAGACAGGAGGGGGAGGGATAGAGCCAAGAGCTGGACAGGTGATAGGCAAAAGGGGACACGAGAGGATCATGGGACAGGAGGTCCGGGAAGAAAGACAAGGGGGGGGTGGGGGACCCAGAGGATGGGCAAGAGGTATAGTCAGAGGGACAGAGGGAGAAAAAGGAGAGTGAGGGAAAGAATGTGTGTATAAAAATAAGTAACAGATGGGGTACGAGGCCCTCTGAATATACCCCTTGCCCATCCTCTGGGTTCCCCCCGCCCCCCTTGTCTTTCTTCCCGGACCTCCTGTCCCATGATCCTCTCGTATCCCTTTTGCCTATCACCTGTCCAGCTCTTGGCTCCATCCCTCCCCCTCCTGTCTTCTCCTATCATTTTGGATCTCCCCCCTCCCTCCAACTTTCAAATCTCTAACTCACTCTTCCTTCAGTTAGTCCTGACGAAGGGTCTCGGCCTGAAACGTTGACTGTACCTCTTCCTAGAGATGCTGCCTGGCCTGCTGCGTTCACCAGCAACTTTGATGTGTGTTGCTTGGATATCTAGGTCCTGTCAGTTTTGGACAGCTACCACACCTAGTTCTGAAGGTGTAGAGTTCTTTGGTACAGGGATGATTGTGGTTGACATGTGGGAACAGCAGCCAGGATGAGCAATGTGTTGAAGATGTCCTTGAAGACGTCAGTCAGCTGGTGTGCACACTGCCTGAGTACTCTGTCTGGGATGTTTCTGGCTTGACCACCTTACAGGGGTTGACCGTCTGCTGAGTCCTCACATCTGCTGCTATTACTGACAATGGTTGCTCACCTGGGAGAGGGGTAGCTTTTGTGGCTGTATCCAATTCATGGCGACATACCAAATTTCTTCAACTTCTAATAAAGTAGAGCCACTGACGTGCCTTCTTCATGACTACATCAATATGCTGGGGCCAAGATAGATCCTCTGACAGCTGACAGCAGGAGCTTAAAGCTGCTCACTCGTTCCAATGCTGAGCCCCCTCAATGTGTCCGCTGCATGATCATCTGGGCTAAGCTACCCTTACATTAGGTACCTCTGCTCTCCACACTCCACCCCACCAAGAACAGATCTATCTTTTTCCACATCGAAGACAAGCAAGCCTCTGGGCTGCTAACCCAGGGTACATTTCCACCTACAAGCTTTCAGAGATTTACTAAATCTAAATGGCTGGATCTTCCGTTATAGCTGTCACTAATATTTAAAGTCTACTACATAATGTTTATAAAGGCTGTATAAAATTTATATCTAAACTACTCCTTTCTGCTCTAATATTAGCTTGGCAACCTCTGAGCACCAGACTCAGTGTGGATTTTCTATAAATTATCTCAGATGTCCCAAAAGCATTAGGTGTGGTAGCTGTCCAAAACTGACAGGACCTGGATATCCATTCCTTTGAAGGATTCAGGAAATAAATACACAATTTTTCAAATGATTTCAGACATTTTGTTACTCATAAAAGACACTGTTAAATGGGGTTCTTCTGTAAACTGTCATTTTAATAATAATTATCTTCCTTTTCACTTTATATAACATATTGTTCTGAATTCATTCCCCTTAAGTCTTTTTTTCAGTCATCAACGATGTATTGACCAATCTCTGCACACTTGCATGCTGAAGTATTTGCATGTCCACCTATATTTAGACAATGGGCTAATCAGAGCTGGTTGTCAGAAAGCTGCATATGTATGTATCAAAACTATGCACAAAATGCTGCATCACACAGTGTACCTTCCATCTGAATGTTATAAAAAATATTTGTATCTGATGGATTGATCTGTACATCTTCAATAGCTTGCATCATTATTTCAAATTCATTATTGTACCATTCTTGAATAAAAAGAAGTTAGACTTCACACATCAAGACAAATCCATTCATTAACCTCAGCCTTCTGGCTGTTTAAGGTGTATATTTTTTCCCCATCGAAGCACATCAGGGTTACACTGTTCAAATGTTTCACCTCAGAATTGTATATTCAATTTTTGTCTGGGTCAGCAGCTATATTTGTCTTTTAACGTAACAGATTTTGTGACACCTCTCCATCTGAATTGTTTGTTGAGTGTTCAATACTATTCTCTCTATTGTTGAGTTAGACATTAGGTTCTTCTTTTACATTCAGGAAATAGTCTGTGAGTTATAACCATCACTCTGCCATATCTCTCAACATACAGTATTTCACCTTGAGATGAAGATAATCTATGCAGAGCCCATATTCCCAGATTGAGCCTGGTACAGTGGTCTACCAATGCAGTCCAATTCCTGCAATAAATCAATTTCATTTTGAATCTCAACAAATGAAAACGTAGTTGTGAAGCCTGCATATGAGGAGATCTAACTCTGGAAAACTCAGGATTCATTAAGGCACAAAGGTCTTGACCGCTAGATTATGGATAAGATGAAGTATGAAGGGTGTTAAGTCGTCAATGCACAGAGTCTTCAATCATCTTCAATAGTTGGAGCCTTTTTGGCAACCTAATTAACTCAGAGGGTGGCGAGGTGGAGATGTGTCTCTACCAAAGGAGGTATAAGGGGCTCCTAGCCTCTGCTAGCCTGCAGGTCACCCTTGGGCAAGGTGTAGCACTTGCTTAGCCACCCCCATTCCTACCCCTAATCAGGGTCACTTGAAGCCTTGGGAGAAGATGGAGGATGGTCATATGAGCAGCTGGTGCATATCACAAGTCCTGATTATGCAACCACTGATGTCAGGCAGACAGTCTCTGAAGAGTATAGATAATGGCTAGGGTCACCCGTCTTGTAAAGACACTGCTCAGAAGAAGGCAATGGCAATCAACTTCTGTAGAGAAATTTGCCAAGAACAATTGTGGTTCTGGAAATACCATGATTGCCTGCAACACAGCACATAATGAACAAATTAACTAGGAGGCTGCAACAAAACCCGTGCCTGTCTCTGTTTTGCAGGTTCTAATAATGGGAATGCAAAGAACATCGTTGCGCTCTGGAGCTGAAACACACTTCTTTAAAATACACGTGCAATCAAACACAGGGAATGAAGTAGATGTCAATAATGCACTGTCTAAAAGTTCTCAAGATTCACCAATTTATGCTGAAAAATCTTAAGTCCATCTTCCAGCATAAACTAGTGAATTTTGAGAACCTTTAGGTGTTAAAGATAAATATTATGTAAAATACCCTACAAGTGTTGCTCTTTGTTGCATGAGGTAAAAGTAGTTTTTAATGCCATGGTAAGCTACTGGCCTGGATTTACTGATCAGCAGAGAATCAACAGTGATCACCTTGGGCCTTGAATAAAGCTGCCTGCAATGGTCTAGAGATCTTTAGGGTCTACGTTTCCCTTTTTCGAACATCTCTGTCCATCAGTTGTCAAAATAAAGGGACCCATGGTGCTAAGCAACCCTGATCTAATCTAGGTAATAGAGACACAAAAGAGACTTCAGATGCTGGAAATCTGGAGCCACACACAGAAAAAGCTAGAGAACATCAGCTGATCAGGCAGCTTTTTTGGACAGAGATGAACAGTTGACATTACGGGCCAAGACCCTTCATCAGAACTGGAAGGAAAGAGGGCTGTAGCCAGAATTAAAGGGTGGGGGGGGGAAGGGGAGGAACATGACCTGGCAGGTGATAGGTGGATCCTGGTGAGGTGTGTGAAATGGGAATGATGTGAGAAACTGGGAAGTAATAGGTGGGAGAGACAAAGGGATAAAGGAAAATAAAGGTGGGGAAGTTAGAAAAATCAATGTTGGTGCCATCAGGTTGGAGATGACCAAGTCAGAATATGAGATGTTGTTCTCCTGATCTGTGTCTAACCTCAGCTGGCTGTAAAGAAAGCTGTGGGCTGGTATGTTAAGTGTGGGAATGGGGTGGAATTAAAATAGCTGGCCAACCGGAAGTAATAGCAGACAGAGCGAAGGTGCATGATGGCTTTCTCTTATTGTTCTAACCCTTTCACCCCTTCTCATTCCTCTCCTTCACCCTCACAATCTGTCCATCATCCACCTTCCTCCGGGTCCCCACCTCCTCCTCCTTATTCCATGGTCTACTGTTTGCTCATGTCAAATTCCTTCTTCTAAAGCCCTTTGCCTCTTCCATCTATCACCTCACACTTACCCCGACTCGATCTTCCAGCCCTCTCACTTGGGTCCACCTATCACCTGCCAGCTCATGCTCCTCCCCTTTACCACATGCTTTTATTCTGGCTTCTGCCCTCCTTCTTTCCAGTCCAGCTGACGGGTCTTAGCCCAAACGTTGACTGTTCTTTTCTCCACATAGATGCTGCCTGACTCAATGTGTTCTCCCAGCATTTTGTGTGTAAAGCATTTACAGCATATTTTATAGATGGGCTAGTTAGCTTAATAATGAAATTTTAGTCATTTTAACTAAATTTTCTTTATTATGCTGGAGTAGTCTGCAAAGATAGAGCCAGTGGGAGTGGAATGAGTGACTGGCAGCTACCTACGGATTTCTACAATAAATTACATTTGAGGGAAAAGATTTTGTCAATTTCAAGTGTAATGGCAGCATAAACCAACAGGTTTACAAATAATTCAACTGTAAAATTTGGACCATATTTACTAGTTAAGAACTCTTCTTTATGAAAATGCTCTAAGAGTATGTTGTAATGACCTCATAAATATTAAGAATTCTATCAAAATATCTATTATATTTCATCTTCTTTGGAAGGCTCATGTTTATGTCCTGTCTTTATTTTGTTTCCTGCCAAGTTATGAAAAGTAAACCAGCTTGGTTTTGCTGGGAGGTGTACTGCTGAACCTAAAAGCAATAGAACCAGGAGGAAAACCATTTGCTAGATCTTTGCGAGCAACAGGTCAGGAGGAAGCACTGCTGTTTTGCCACTAACTACAAAATCATGGCCCATATTTCTCTAGAGGTAGCTAAACCCTAAAAGGCAAATAGAAACTTATTATTTATCATACTTTAAGCATTCATCGTTATTAGATATTCCAAATTAAAATTAACTGACCAAATTTGACCAGCAGCTAATCCGGACATCAGAAGTTTGGAGAGGAGGAGACTTCAATCAGGTCCACTGCCCGAGCATAAAAGGCAGGAGCGTAATAGAGCTTTGACCAGCGGCCAATTGCCTTTCTGGATTGATTAGTAAGAGCAAATTAAAGGAAGGCAGAAGCAAGTGCAGCGGCTGTCATCGCAGCAGCCGTCGTCTGAGTCAACAGAGTCAGAGTCGTGATCTTGAGGCTTTAGCTCTTCGAGGCTTCAGAGAAAGCAAAGGAATTAACAACTCAAGTTTTTTCCTTCTCTTCTTTATATCTGCTCAGCTAGGAGAGTAGAGGTGTCAGGTGGAATAGTGCAAAGCTCCTCTTGTGGAATGTGGGAAGCCACTACAACTGCAAGAAATGCATTCAGCTGCAAGTTTCTAAAAAACCTCATTGAGGAGTTGGAGCTAGAACTGGAAATCTCCAGATGCCAAAGGGGTGATAGATAAGACATATAGTGTGGTAGTTATACCCATGGTGCAGGACATAGGAAACTGAGTGACAGACAGGAAAGAGAAGGGTTAAGGAGCCAGTGCAGAGTACCCCTGTTGCCATCCCCCTCAACTTTGGGTACTGCCGGGGGTGATGACCTGATAGAGGAAAGTCACCGTGGTCGGGTCTCTGGCACTGAGTCTGCCTCCCTGACTCAGATGGGAAGGGGGAAGAAGGGGCATGCTATGATGATAGGAGGTTCATTAGTTAGGGGAATGGACAGGAGCTTCTGTGGGTGAGAACAAGATTCCCCGATGGTATGTTGCCTCCCAGATGCCAGAGTCTGGGATATCGCAGATCGAGTCCTCAGCATTCTTAAGTGGGAGGATGCACAGCCAGAAATCCTGGTTCATGTAGGTACCAAAGACATGGGTAGGACAAGTGATGAGGTTCTGCATAGGGAGTTAGGCACTAAGTTAAAGAGCAGGACCTCCAGAGGTATGATCTCAGGATTGCTGCCCGTGCCATGTGCTAGTGTGCAAAAATTAGGAAGATTATACAGTTTAGGTCGTGGCTAAGGAGGAGAGAGGCCATAAGATTTCTGGACAATTGGACTCTCTTCTAGGGAACATGGGACCTGTACAGAAGGGACGGTTTACACCTGAACTGGAGGGGGCCTAGTATCCCAGCAAGAAGGTTTGTTAATGCTGCACGGTGGGGTTTAAACTAGCGTTGCAGGGGGATGGAAACCAGAGTGCCAGAACAGTTAGTGGAGAGATTGTAGAGGCAGATGTTGATAAGACTTCACAGTTACAAATCAAAAGGTTGAGCATGGCATGACAAAATCGAAAAGGTTGAATACAGGACTGAAGGTGTTGTGTCTGAATGTGTCCAGTATATGGAATAAGGTAGATGAACTTGCAGCATAGTTGCAGATTGCCAGGGATGTTGTTCGAGGCATCACTGAATCATGGCTGAAAGATTATAGCTGGCAGCTTGATGTCTAAGGAGAAACAGGAAGGCAGAGGGGGTGGCATTGCTCTGCTGGTAAAAAATGAAATCAAATCATTAGAAAGAGATGACATAGGGTCAGAAGGTGTTGAATCATTGTGGATGGAGGCAAGGGTAAAAAGACCCTGATGGGAGTTGTATACAGACCCCCAAACAGTAGTAAGGATGAGGCCTACAAATTACAATGGGGGATAGAAAATGCATGTCAAAGGGCAATGTTACAATCGTCATGGAGGACTTCACTATGCCAGTAGATTGGGAAGATCAGGTTAGTGCTGGATTACAGGAGGGGGAATTTCGAGAGTGCCTATGGGATGGCTTTTTAGAGCAGCTTGTGGTTGAGCCCATTAGAGGATCAGCCATTCTGGATTGGGTGTTGTGTAATAAATCAGAATTGATTAGACAGCTTGAGGTGAAAGAACCCTTAGGGGCAAGTGATGATAAAATGATCGAATTCACCCTGAAATTTGGGAAGGAGAAGCTAAGGTCAGATGAATGAGTATTACAGTGGAGTAAAGGGAATTACAGAGGCATAAGAATTGCCAGAATTGATTAGAAAAGAACACTGGTGGGGATGATGGCAGAGCAGCAATGGCTGGAATTTCTGGAAGCAATATGGAAGACACAGGATATATATATCCCAAAGAGGAAAAAGTATTCTAAAGGAAAGATGACACAACTGTGGCCAACAAGAGAAGTCAAAGCCACCATAAAAGCCAAAGGGAGAGCATAATAGAGCAAAAATTAGTGGGAAGTTAGAGGATTGGTAAACTTTTAAAAACCAACAGAAGGCAACTAAAAATGCAATCAAGAAGGTAAAGATGGAATATGAAAGTAAGCTAACCAGTAATATTAAAGTGGACACCAAAAATTTCTTCAGATACATAAAGTGTAAAAGATAGGTGAGATAGGACATTGGACCACTGGAATTGGATGCTGGAGAAGTAGTGATGGGGATAACGAAAAAATGGATTAACTGAATAAGTATTTTGCATCAATCTTAACTGTGAAAGACACTAGCAGTATGGTGGAAGTTCCAGGTGTCAAAGGTATGAATTATGTGAAGTTACCATAACTAGAGAGAAGGCTCTTGGGAAACTAAAAGGTCTGAAAGTAGATAAGTCACCTGGACCAGATGGTGTACACCCCAGGGTTCTGAAGGAGGTAGCCGAACAGACTGTGAAGGCATTAGTAATAGTTTTTCAAGAATCACTAGATTCTAGAATGGTTCTGGAAGAGTGGAAAATTGCAAAATGTCACTCTACTCTTCAAGACGGGAGAAAGGCAGAAGAATGGAAACTATAGGTCAGCTAGTCTGACCACGGTGGTTGGGAAGACGTTGAAGTTGATTATTAAGGATGAGGTCTCAGGGTACTTGGAGACACATAATAAAATAGGTGGTAGTCAGCATTGTTTACGCAAGGGAAAATCTTGCCTGACAAATCTGTTGGAATTCTTTGAAGAAATAGCAAGCAGGATAGACAAAGGAAAATCAGTTGATGTCATGTACTTGGATTTTCAGAAGATCTTTGACATGGTGCCTCACACAAGGCTGCTTAACAAGTTACGAGCCCATGGTATTACAGGAAAGATTCTAGCATGGATAAAGCGTGGCTGATTGGCAGGAGACAAACAGCGGGAATAAAAGGAGCCTTTTCTAGTTAGCTGCCGGTGACTAGTGGTGTTCCACAGGAGTCTGTGTTGAGTCAGATTCTTTTTATGTTATATGTCAATTATTTGGATGATGGAATTGATGGATTTTATGAAATGGTGGAGCAGTTGCAATGGGCCAAAAGCCTAACTCTGTTCATATATCTTCTGGTCAAACAAGGCAAAATAGCTAAGATACCTCAGTCTGGTGCTATAACCCAGATGAAGCAAATAATCTTATTTCAATTAACTGAAAAAATAATAGCATAAGAACGTTTGAAGTTTCCGAAGTTAAATGAATCCTTTCATGCAAGTGTGTTGCAGCCATGACCAAGTTCATGGTGGCATTGATGAAAATAATATTAAGTCTGGATTTTTACTTTCATTGGTTTGGTTTATTTCTTTAATGCAGAATCCATTTGGGAAACATAAAGTTTGTGACTGATAGTTCATCCTTCCACTTATCCATTAATTCTAGCCTGGTATTTGAGTTTGGCAATGTACATCAGTTTGTCAATGTATTAGATTAATGGATCAGTAACTTACACCTTGTACTTCCAAGTGATCACATTACTTGACTTTATTAGCAAGTATGAATGAACTGCACATAAGTAAGTTTGAAGTTTGTTGAGTTAATGTGTTTCATAGTTTAGCTGTTTCTGTGGTTACAGTAAGCACAAGTAATAGTAGATCTAGCTAAGGCTGTGTCTCTACATTTCAGCAGTTGTTCTGAAATTGTTTTTAAAAATCACAGATAAGACGGGATAAGATAGTAATTACTCCAGTCAATATGCTATAAAAAGGAATTGGCTAATTGGCCCATCAGATCTATTCTGATTTTAATTTTCACTTGATTTAATCCCTCTGCCCAGCCTGCACTTGAATGTTCAAGGCACTGTCTAATTATATAGGGGTAGAACAGCCTGATGCCATTCAGCCCCTCACATCTGGTCTGACCTCAGCACCACTAATCCCATAATTTTTAATATCTAACAAATATGCGTCTCTCTCTATCTGAAATAGAGTGAACATATAATCAAACTGGGTAGTGAAAATGAAGGTGTCGACATTCAAGGTGACAAAATTTCTTATTTCAGACTGTGACCTTTGATTCAAGCATCATTCCCACGTATCCCCTGTAAATATTTGAAAGAATTTTACACATTTCAATGAGATTGCTTCTCATTTTTCTAAAGTAAAGAGATTATAAGCTTTGCCTACATAATCTTTCCTGACACAACTGCAGTATCCCTGGAATCTCCACTGCACTCCCCCTATGGTAAATATGTCCTTCTGTAGGTCAGGAGACCAGACTTGTACACAATATCTGCCAGCTGTTTTCTCAAAAAGGGTCAAACACTTGGAGTAACACACCTCTATGCCTGTGTTAAATGTCCTCTCACTAGAACCAGACCCTCACTAGTTAGTTTATTTACAGCCCTATTTATGTGATTCATCTCAGACTTATTGAAGTGAAACTACTCCCAATGGAGCAGCTTCCCCCTTTTTCCAGTACAGGCGCCAGTAGTCCATGCACTGAAACCCAATTCTTTCATACTGATCTTTGAGCAATGCATTTAATTTTCTTATCTTACTTTCCCCATGACGATTTGCATTTGGCTGAAATTACAATCCAGTGATTATCATCCTTGTGGTTCTGCTTTTTAATTTGGACTTTAGCTCTCATAATCCTTCTGCAGAACCTTCTGTGTATTATTACTGTCAATCATTCCCACAACAAACATGACAACTGGTTCTTTCCCTTCCTACTTCAAATTCCTCTCTAACCCTGAGGAGTAGACTTTAATCCTGTACTCATGTCTAAGGGGAACAGTAGCTTCCTAACTCAACTGTCCTCTAATGAATTGTGTTTTTCATTTCCCCAACTTGATTGGTTCCTTACATCACGGTGCTTTACACAGTTTGTTCATCTACCTTGCATTTTCTGCGCTTATCCAAATTGGCTGCAAGAACCTAGAGCATATTGGACATGTCCAGTGCTGAGGTTGCTGCAACATGCCCTTCTGCTTTTTCATACCTATCTCATTTGCAGTCAAACCCTCTTGCTCCTCTTAACTGATCACTTCCACAGTGCTCTATGTAAGTCAGGAGTTCCCAACCTGTGGTCCACGGACCCCTTGCTCAATGGTATTGCTCTATGGCATAAAATATGTTGGGAATCCCTGATCTAAGGGGTGTAACCATCTCCAGGAGCAAAGATTTTAAGTAACCATCCCCTGTATGATTCATTGCCATCTCAGGCTGTAGCTCCTCATTTCTGAACCAAAGCTCTTTCAACTGCAGTCATTTGCAATAGGCATGCTGACGTGTTCATCAATTCCAATGCAATTGAGCCTGCAGAGGCACGCCTCATCATCAACTCTTCCTGGTGCACAAATATATCAGTGCTGTCCCAATTCTACTCCCCAGACCCGGAATATCTGCCGTCCCTTTTACCTACCATGGGAGTTCTCTGGAGTCATTTTGGCCAACGTTAAGGAGGCTTTAGGTGATCCGAGTAATGAGATCAACATGCACGAAACAGCGCACCCTAACGCCTTCACCATCATTTTGGGAGAATTTAACCAGGCCAGTCTGGAAAAAATCACTAAACAATTACCATCAACAGATCACCTGCAATACCAGAGGAAACAACACACTGGACCATTGCTACACCATCATCAAGAATGCCTGCTGTGCTATTCCACGGCCTCACCTCGGGAAGTCTGATCACCGGGCTGTACTTCTACTCCCTGAGTATAGGCAGAGACTGAAGACTGCAGCAGCAGCAGTGAGGACCAAGAAGGTATGGACAAGGGAAGCGCAGGAGCGCCTACACGGCTGCTTTGAATTGGTAGGCTGAACTGTATACAGGGATTCATCTTCGAACCTGGATGAGTATGCTGCAATTGTTACCGACTTCATTAAAACCTGTCTGGATGGGTGTGTGCCTACAAAGACTTTCTGTACATTCCCAAACCAAAAGCCGTGGATGAACCAGGAGGTATGTCGTCTGTTGAAGGCTAGACCTGTGGCATTCAACTCTGGCAACCCAGGCCTGTACCAGAAAACCAGGTATGATTTGCTGAGGGCTATTTCAAGGGCGAAGAGACAATTTTGAACGAGGTGGGAGGCGACATCGGATACACGGCAACTCTGGCAGGGTTTGCAAGACATTACTTCCTACAAAGTCAAAACCCAATAGCATGAATGGCAGCGATGCTTCACTACCAGATGAACTCAATGCCTTCTCTGCACGCTTTGAAAGGGAGAACACAACTACAACTGTCATGATCCCTGCTACACCTGATGACCCTGTGACCTCCATCTCAGAGGCTGATGTTAGACTGTCTTTAAAGAGGGTGAACCCTCGCAAGGCAGAAGGCCCCAATGGAGTACCTGGTAAGGCTCTGAAAACCTGTGCCAGCCAACTAGTGGGAGTATTCAAGGACATTTTCAATCTCTCACTGCTATGGGCGAAAGTTCCCACTTGCTACAAAAAGGCAACAATTATACCAGTGCCTAAGAAGAATAATGTTGGCTGCCTTAATGACTATCGCCCGGTAGCACTCACATCAACAGTGATAAAATGCTTTGAGAGGTTGGTCATGACTAGTCTGAACTCCTGCCTCAGCAAGGACCTGGGCCCATTGCAATTTGCCTATTGACATAATAGGTCAATGGCAGATGCAATCTCAATGGCTCTCCACACGGCTTTAGACCAGCTGGACAACACAAACACCTACGTCAGGATGCTGTTCATGGACTATAGCTCAGCATTTAATACCATCATTCCCACAATCCTGATTGAGAAGTTGCAGAACCTGGGCCTCTGTACTTTCCTCTGCAATTGGATCCTCGACTTTCTAACCGGAAGACCACAATCTGTGCAGATTGGTGATAACATATCCTCCTCGCTGACGATCAACACTTGGGCACCTCAGGGGGGTGTGCTTAGCCCACTGCTCTAGTCTCTATATACACATGACTGTGTGGCTAGGCACAGCTCAAATACCATCTATAAATTTGCTGACGATACAACTATTGTTGGTAGAATCTCAGGTGGTGACGAGAGGGCGTACAGGAGTGAGATATGCCAACTAGTGGAGTGGTGCCACAGCAACAACCTGGCAACGTCAGTAAGACGGAAGAGCTAATTGTGGACTTCAGGAAGGGTAAGACGAAGGAACACATACCAATCTTCATGGAGGGATCAGAAGTGGAGAGAGTGAGCAGCTTCAAGTTCCTAGGTGTCAAGATCTCTGAGGATCTAACCTGGACCCAACATATTGATGTAGTTATAAAGAAGGCAAGACAGTGCCTATACTTTATTAGGAGTTTGAAGAGATTTGGCATGTCAACAAATACACTCAAAAACTTCTATTGTTGTACTGTGGAGAGCATTCTGACAGGCTGCATCACTGTCTGGTATGGGGAGTAGGGCCTTCTGCTACTGCACAGGACTGTAAGAAGCTGCAGAAGGTTGTAAATCTAGTCAGCTCCATCCTGGGTACTAACCTACAAAGTACTCTGGATATCTTTAGGGAGCTGTGTCTCAGAGGGCAGCATCCATTATTAAGGATCTCCAACACCCAGGGCTGCCCTTTTCTCACTGTTACCATCAGGGAGGAGGTACAGAAGCCTGAAGGCACACACTCAGCGATTCAGGGACAACTTCTTCCCCTCTGCCATCCGAATGGATATTGAACCCTTGGACACTACCTCACTTTTTTTTAATACACATTATTTCTATTTCTGCATGTTTTTTAATCTATTCGATATAGGTAATTGCTTTTCTTGTTTATTTATTATTATTATTTAATTTATTTTTTCTCTCTGCTAGATTATGTATTGCATTGAACTGCTGCTGCTAACAAATTTCATGTCACATGCCAGTGATAATAAACCTGATTCTGATTCTGAAGCACATCACCTAGCCTAAAATAACCATTGTTAAACTTAATTAATCTCTATACTTCCATTACTGACGTCTTTTACTCATCAAAGGCTACACTCAGAGGACACTGTCCTAAAAACATATTGTGCTGTACATTGAGTCCACAGATTTCTTGTCCAGGGTAAAATTACCTTTGAGTTACCTGATTCAATTTACAAGTTCTAATTCACATGGGGGGGCTTTTAGCTTCTTATTTAACATCTCATATCATTATAATTTAAAATTACAGAGCTAAGAGAATTTAATGGTTGAACAAATAAATTAGCAAATCAACCATAAAATTGGTGTTTACTCATTGAAAACCACACACTGGCATTACGCTAATAACCTTCAAAGAGTTTATAGCCTCCACCTATGACAGGAAGTTTCAGGTCCAAACGCCCATCCTTGAATCAGTTTTTTTTTAACTCTTGCAAAACCTGAAATATACTGTGGGTCTCATTTATTACAAGTAATTCAAATATAGTTCAGAGCTTCAAAATTTGCCATTGGCATTATCCTCTTCCTCTGGGTGTAATGGTGGAGTCTAGCCCATTACAAAATGAATGACTTGCTGTTGAAAGTATTGAATGAAGGTATAACTTTCAATGGAAAGGTCTGATAACAGGTCAGGTCTTGGTGGGCTGATCCTTCTGCTCCTGTACTCAGCCCATGCCTATATTACCCATCCTAGCTTCAATCAGTTTCGTTTATTAGGCCTTTGTATCCCAGCGGTATGGTTCAGATGGTTGGGGCTAGTCGTACTGTGAGCCATCTAGTCTTTTTGGGCAGGCTTCTATAAGTTTGTGGGATTCCCACCTTTGGAAAATCTTGGCCAGGACGTGAATATTGGTTAAATGGTTAAACAAGTTCATCCACTCAGGAATCATTAATTGTAAAACAACCAAAAAAAAAAACAAGTTATAGTCAGTAATTAATTAAATGCTTATTTTCAATTTTGGTATGTTATGTATTTTACCCATAATGCATGGTCATGTTTTATTCAGTAAGTTCCAATATTTATAACTGGATTATGGTGCCATACAGTAAAAATTATACAAGGAACTTTTAAAGTTTTATGGTCAGCAGTAATCTGAAGAAGGACCCATGTTGTGCTGTACTGTTGTACGTTATATGTTCTAAAATCGAACCAAGTACCCTTTTAGTGATCTGTCTTTGTTCATATTGTTTGGAAAGCCTTAATCTTATGCTGAAAGTTATTAAAAGTAGTCATTTTGCCTTGGTGCCAGAATCGGTGCTGAAAATGGCCTGATGTGATTACAATTGCTATCTTATTGCATCTTCTGGAGATCTCGAGTATGATGATGGTGAAAAGGGGAGTTTCACTGATCTTCTCCTATGCTGTTAAGCTAAAGTGGGTGTGAAGTTTGTTTTTCAGCATGATTCCATTTAGTGCTGTTCACAATCATACATCTGGTAATGGAAGATCATTGCTCAACTGTATTTGAGTTAATGGACAGAAAATTATGTTAAACATATCACCTAGATAGCAAGTCTGCTAATGCGTTCTTAGTGGACAATTTTGTAAGTGAATACTTTTGAAAAGCATTTCCTTCACATGCTTTAAACAAACTATTCATATAAATGGTCTGATATTTGAATCCATTATTTTGGAGGAGTGAAGTTATATAATTTAAAGTAACTCCAGACACCTGTTCCTGTCAGAATATGAGGCAAAGACAATGGGTTTAGGGAACTTCAGTTTTCAGAAAGATATTGAGGCCCTAGTTAAGAAAAACAAGGAGGTGCATAGCAGATATTGGAGCACAGGAACAAATGAGGTACTTGAGGAGTATAAGAAATGCAAGAGAACACTTAAGGAAATCAGGAGGGCTAAAAGAAGGCATGAGGTTGCTCTGGCAGACAAGGTGACAGAGAACCCTAAGGGCTTCTACAGATATGTTAAGGGCAAAAGGATTGCAAGGGACAAAATTGGTTCTCTGGAAGATCAGAGTGGTAATCCATGCAAGGAGCCGGGAGAGATGGGGGAGGTCTTAAATGAATATTTTACATCTGTATTTACACAGGAGAGAGACACGGGGTCTATAGAAATAAGACAAAGCAGCATCGACTTCATGGACCCTATACAGATTACAGAGGGGGAGGTGCTTGCTGTCTTGAGGCAAATCAGGGCGGACAAATCCCCAGGGCCTGACAAGGACGCATGGACCATGTGGGAGGAAAGTGCAGAAAATGCATGGGCCCTAGCAGAGAGTTTTTTGTGAGGAGGTTGCCAGGAAAGCTGATGAAGACAACGCAATAGATGTTGTGTACATGGATTTTAGCAAGCTCTTTGGCAAAGTCCCACATGGGAGATTGGTCAAAAAGGTTCACTCACTTGGCATTCAAGATGAGATGGTAAGTTGAATTAGAAATTGGTTTCGCTGGAAGAAGCCAAAGGGTGGTAGTAGATGGTTGCCTCTTTGACTGGAGGCCTGTAACTACTGGTGTGTACAGGGATCGATGGGTCCATTGTTGTTAGTCATCAATATCAACGACCTGGATGATAATGTGCTGAACTGGATCAGCAAATTTATGGATGACCCCAAGATTAGGAGTGTAGTGGACATGAAGAAGACTATCAAAGCTTGCAGCGGGATCTGGACCACCTGGAAAAATGGGCTGAAAAGTGCCAGATTGAATTTCATGCAGACAGGTGTGTGGTGTTGCACTTTGGAAGGACCAACAAGGGTAGGTCTTAGACAGTGAGCGGTAGGGTACAGAGGAGTGTGGTAGAACAGAGGGATCTGGGAATACAAATCTATAATCCCTTGAAGGTCATATTACAGGTCGATATGGTCGCAAAGAAAGCTCTTGGTACTTTGGCCTTCATAAATCAATGTATTGAGTACAGGGATTGGGATGCTATGCTAAATTGTGTAAGATGTTGGTGAGGCCTAATTTGGAGTATTGTTTGAAGTTTTGGTCACCTACCAATAGCAAAGATGTGAATAAGACTGAAAGAGGGCAGAGAAAATCTACAAGGCTGTTGCTAGGACTTGAGGACCTGAGTTATAAGGAAAGGCTGAATAGGTTTAGGATTTTATTTCCTAGAACCGAGAAGATTGAGGGGAGATTTGATAGAGGTCCTGTATTCAAAATTATGAGAGATATAGATAGGGTAAATGCCAGCAGTCTTTTTCCACCGATGTTGGGTGAGACTACAAGTAGATAAAGGATGAAAAGGTAAAACATTTATGGAGAGGGGGAACTTCTTTATTCAGAGGGTGGTGAGTGTGGAATGAGCTGCCAGCACAAGTGGTGGATGTGGGTTCACTTCCAACATTTAAGTAAAGTTTGGATAGGTACTTGGATGGGAGTGGTATGGAGGGCTATGGTCCAGGTGCAGGTCGATGGGATTAGACAGATTAATGGTTTGGCACAGACTAGCTAGCTGGGCCAAAGGGCCTGTTTCTGTGCTGTAGTGTTCTATGACTCTATAGTACCTCACTACAAAACCTCTATTTGATTTTGCACTTCAGAGCACAGTCTCCACCCAGTTCATTAAAAAGATTGGGTAGAAAACACTGCAACAGAAACCAAAACTAGAGATAGATGGAGGAACTAATTAAATGCAAGATTACAAATAATTAATTATAATATTTGTATTCATTTAGATTAGTTTTAGGAATTTTTAATATTTTAGGTTCAAGGGTATATTTCTGGAGTCATTTGTACATTGATAACACATTTTGCAATTGTTGAGCTGAGGTGGATCTGTGCACTTTCCTTTAATAATTTGGCAAGGGATCTCCACACTTTTCTCCAAATCTGTTCACTGATCTAGTGGCAGTGCCCCTCAAGAAAACACTGGGAAACAGTAGAGACAAGGAAGGTGCACACCACTCATTGCTGGCAGAATTACGTGTGCCCTAGAATTAGGAGCACAAGTTGTCATCCTCCCTCTACATAATTTTTTTTTAAATAATATTTTCACTAATGAAATGATTTAACCATCACTGCACTCATGCCTGAAAATCCTGAGAAGTTCCCACTGCTTGGGATTGGCCAGATCCTTAAAATTAATGTAAAACCTCTCGATGCTAAATATAAAGAGTGCAAAGTCTATTATAGGCTACTGCCTGAAAAATTAGCCAAATTAAAAACAAATATAACAAGATCTATTTTCTATCCTAAAAATTATTTCAACCTATTCAAAACTTTTTATAATAAAGCACGTGTTGTTATTTCTCAGAATCTCTTTGCTTTCGGAGATCTTGATGGTGTTGGAATGAATGCGAAGTTGCAGCATCCCCTTGGAGTAGCTTGGAATAAAAAACGGAATTTACTTTATGTGGCGGATTCCTACAATCACAAGGCATGTCTTTATTAATTTATTTTCTTTCAATTATTTTCCTTTGGTAGGTATAATTTAGTGGTTTGGGATAAAATGTATCAGCCATTCACCAGTACGAATGGTATTGATTTTATATCAAAATATTTTCTTTGAAATATAAGCTTTACATATTTGCAAACATTATGAAGATAAGGCTGAATGATGTTTATCTCTTTGTAGTGTGTGCTTTCATTGTTTTAAATATATATCTAAAATATCTAATATGTCATCTGGATTTATAACAACTGCTTCAGAAACAATAATCCTGTAAATCTGGCACCAAGATAGAAAGGAAATGGAAACTGCAACTTCACGGGTCTCAATGATTATTAAGCTCTATAACAGAGGTTCTCAACCTTTTTATACCATGGACCTCTGCCATTAACTGAGGAGTCTGTGGACCCCAGGTTATGAACCCTTGGGTATGATGGGAAATCATTAGATTAATAACCTCTTCAAAAACACTTTTTGATCATTCAACACACACCAGTGTCTATATGTTGAATATATAGATATTAAGAAGTTGTCTCAGATAACTCATTCTGTAATGACATGCATGTTTTTTATGATTGTCAAGGGATACAGCAATTCACATACTTCTTACAATATTATTAAGTTCTTTAGTGAAGAAAATGTAAACAGACTATGTTCTCATTCTGAGCACCTATATGTTTCTGATTATGGGGCATTCAAATATACTATATTCATTTGTTTTGTACTCAGATCAAAGTAATAGATCCAAAAACAAAACAGTGTACTACACTGGCAGGAACTGGTAAAGCCAGCAATGTAATCGGTCCTGACTTCAGTCAAGCTACTTTTAATGAGCCGGGAGATGTGTGTGTCGGTGAAAATGGGAATGTCCTTTTTGTAGCCGATACCAACAATCACCAAGTTAAAGTGCTAGATTTGGAAATGAAGACGGTCTCTGTGGTAAGTTACATTTCTCACCCAAATTATTTTACATCTTGACATCAATTTCATGGTTAAGCATACCTGCAGGCAACACCCTTGATATAGAGCAGGGGTTCCCAACCTTTTTTATGCCATGGTCCTGTACCATTAAGCAAGGGGTCCATAGTGTCCAGGTTGGGAATCCCTAATATATAGGAATGGATGATCCAATAACTATTCCTGCAAAATATCCTACTGGAAACAAATTTTAGTAAGAAAGCAACACACACAAAATGCTGGTGGAACGCAGCAGGCCAGGCAGCATCTATTGGAAGAGGTACAGTCGATGTTTTGGGCCGAGACCCTTCGTCAGGACTAACTGAAAGAAGAGCTACTAAGAGATTTGAAAGTGGAAGGGGGAGGGGGAGATTCGAAATGACAGGAGAAGACAGGAGGGGGAGGGATGGAGCCAAGAGCTGGAAAGTTGATTGGCAAAAGGGATATAAGGCTGGAGAAGGGAGAGGATCATGGGACTGGTGGCCTAGGGAGAAAGAAAGGGGGAGGGGGGAAGCCCAGAGGATGGGCAAGGAGTATAGTGAGAGGGACAGAGGGAGAAAAAGAAGAGAGGGAAAAATAATAATAAATAAATAAATAAATAAATAATCGATGGGATACAAAGGGGAGGTGAGGCATTAACGGAAGTTAGAGAAGGCAATGTTCATGCCATCAGGTTGGAGGCTACCCAGACCCATATCTGTTATTTATTTATTTATTATTATTATTAATTTTTTTCTCTCTCTCCTTTTTCTCCCTCTGTCCCTCTCACTATACTCCTTGCCCATCCTCTGGGCTTCCCCCCTCCCCCTTTCTTTCTCCCTAGGCCTCCCGTCCCATGATCCTCTCCCTTCTCCAGCCTCATATCCCTTTTGCCAATCAACTTTCCAGCTCTTGGCTCCATCCCTCCCCCTCCTGTCTTATCCTATTATTTCCGATCTCCCCCTCCCACTTTCAAATCCCCTACTACCTCTTCTTTCAGTTAGTCCTGACGAAGGGTCTCGGCCTGAAACGTCGACTGTACCTCTTACTATAGATGCTGCCTGGCCTGCTGCATTCACCAGCATTTTATGTGTGTTGCTTGAAATTCCAGCATCTGCAGATTTCCTCGTGTTCTATGAAGAAAGCAAGTGTTCTAAATATAGTGTAATATATCACCTTGTCATACACAGACTTCCTCATTATTCTTTGTATAAAATCCAATCTGTGCTTTTGAAATTTGGAGTTATTTAATTATTTATTGTCAAATTTAGCCTTTTATTACTATAGACCACATGTATTCTGCACTTCGTGATTTCTGCTTTTTCTATACAAACAACTGAATGCTGAATTGAAAGTTAAATGGCCCTAAAAACTAGATTATGAACTCACATTTGGTTATAGTGATAACTGTCATCTTTGTTACGTTTCATTCTTCTATAGTTGCCAATCACTTTTGTCGATGCTGTGGACTCTTCCTTACCTATAAAACCAAAGAAACGTTCTCGTTTACCAAAATCTGCTGTTTCGGTGCACAAGAGTCCATTAGTTGTAAGACCAGCTCAAACACTGCAGTTTTGTCTCAAAATTGAACTTCCAGAAGGAGCCAAACTCACAGAGGGGGCACCAAGTTTCTGGGCTGTCTGGGCAGAAGGTAATGTTATAAATGCTGTTATCATAGTATGTCGTAATCATTTTTACCACTCAATCAAACTAATTACAATAATGATTTTGCAAATAAACAATCCTAAATGTACCAAATTTGATTGTTTGTTACATTGTGAAATAGTTCAGGTATAATGGATTATAAGTGTGTAATTAGTTACATAATTTTCTGTACAACATTTCAGGAGGGTTTGTAAGCCACTTAAGAGAACAAACTTATTATTCGCTTTGACAAAAATGATTAAAACTCGTCTATTTTGATCTCCTTTCTAGCATTTTGCATTTATACAGTTATGTCTGTGTTTAGTGGCCGTAATGCAAACCAGACATAAATGGAAGCATTTTATCCCCCATTGGTACAAAATTTACCCATTATCAAGTATTTTTTAAATGTCCGGAAATACCTTGGATCCTATAGAACGCTGCAAATGACAGAAAGCTTTTGTTGAGAAAGTGAAACATTATTCTTCACTATTCAATGGTAATTAGAACAGAATGGGAGTCCAGGAACTTTTGTAAATCAAATTACTGCAGACACTGGAAATATGAAATAAAAATAGAACAGTAAAACTCAGCAGGTCAGGCAGCATCAGTGGAAAGAGAAACAGAGCTAAGATTTCAAATCAAACATTGTTCATCAGTTGCAGAGAAAGAAGAGGGTGAATAGTACATGGGAAACATTTCTGTTAGTGCAAGTCCAGGGTTCTTTTTGTCACAGTCAGAGAGAGAGGAAGGCAGAAGGTGAGAGAGAGATGGGGGAGAGGTTAAGAGAGAGACAGAAAGAGAGCGGGGAAGGGGAGACAGACAGAGAGAGAATGAAGGAGAATATGGACAAAATGGCGTGTGAAGGCATGAAATGTTGTTCAGAGTTGAAACTTAAAACTGAAATGAGAAATATTGGAGGCCCATGAAGTTCAGGCAGTGTTTGAGGAAAGTAAAAAGATGAAATGGATAACCTTCCAACAAAACTGATCGGTTCCGATACAAATATCCATCTACTATATATAATCAATTTATTGATTTCACATCATGTATTTATTTTTCTCTGAGTTCCAATTTCAAGCTGCAACCACTTGTTGATAGTTTTCTGTTAAAACAAAGTTTTATATTCCTCAGTTATATTTTTGCAATGCTGCAGTACAACACTGAACAAATTGAACTAATGTAAGAGTAAAATTGAAGGTAGAAAATGAATGAAGCAAAGGATTGAAAGAGATTAATGTCCTAGAATATGTTGGCTTTAGAAGTCAGTGGGCATTGTGGACATTCTGGAATCTTGTCTTGATTGGGGCAACAAGTGGTGATTAATTGAGTCATAATTCTTACCATGAATATTGTGGTCCATCTTCTAACGTTGATTAATTTGTATATCACCTTTAAATGTGGACATGTAATTTCTATTTATGTATTTTTTTCACAGGGCACGAGTGGCTCTTTGTGGGCCAGAAGATCACTGGAGAAATTGTTAATCTTGAGAACGAACCTGAAATCATCTTTGTACTTCCCTCTCAAGTACAGACAGATGGACTTGTGTTATCAGTAGATGTGTGCCTCTATTTCTGTAGTAAAAATAATAATAATTGCCAAATGAAAGGAATCTCATTTAAACAACCATTACAGTTCTCCAGCACATGCCAGGAAACCACTTTAAAAGTGGATCTTCCCTTCAGCTTTTAAATAAGTAAAAACAGTTAATTCTTAGAAATTTCTGTCCTGATAAATAAAGAATTAGAAACATACAGATATTTAGGTTTGACCCATTAGAATAGCTGGGTAAATTTTAGCATTGAAATAATGAGTTAATAAACAGAATGGTTATCTTTGTTAACATAAGTTTGAAACTCTCGGCATGACCTAGTGATCTAAATTCAGTTGGGAGAGGCCTACTGTTGTAAAAATCCCAACTTGCATTTGGCATTGAAATTAACAGCATTATATCTGTCACAAAGAAAGCTAATCTAGATATGGAAATAGTGATTGATCTTTTGCAGTTGCAATTGGACTCATTTTGGGAAAGACCAAAGAGGCATTATTCTGCACCTTGCTGGACTGCACTAGAGCTAAGATTGTTTTGTTATGGAAACAATGCCTGAAATGAGGAAATGCTGAATTCCCAAACATTAATCTCACTTAATTTTCTAAATGTAACATTTATTTCAGGAAAGTTCTAGCCTTTATTAGTAATAATGTAAAAATATATCTGGTTATTCAGTAAATTGTAACTGAAAGTTTCTTATAAAACAGGTTAAACCTCAAGGAAAATACACGTAACCAAAGTTTTATCAAATACATGAAAGAGCTTTGTGCAAGAGTTGGCTCAGCTTCACTATTTCACTAATCATCAGCAAAAATTAGTTGCAGCAGTAAGAAACCTCTGTGGCATCTCACAGTCACAATCAATGTAATTTTATTTTTAAAATACAAACAGATGTGACTTTGAAGCAAAGTTCCAAATCAAATTATGAATGTGGTTAAAAAGTTTACAGATGCAGAGGTCTGCATTTTACTTTCTATCTATTGAAGTATCTAGTAAAGTATCAGAAGAATTGGATGAATTATTGATTTAAATAAGCTATGTTAGTATTTAAAGAGTTTCTAAATTTACACACTGAACTTATTTGATGAGTAAACACAAAACCATTTGGAGTTCTGATAAGGGTCTATAATGATAGACCTTATTTTACAGTCTGGACTAAAAAAAATAATTCGGTGCCATTAAGCCCAGCATGGAATTAGGCTTGTTAATTTCTCAGGATAGGCATGCTACAAACTAAAACCAAAGAAAGCTTTTGTATTCTATTTTTTTCATTGTGTTTTATTCATTTCTGAATATTTGTAAAATACTCTGTTTACTTTAGGACAGCGTAGCATTGTATAGATATTCTCTTATATAAATGTATAGAATTCTTTCTAGAGAGCCAGTTTTGCACCAGCAATAAAGTCAAAACCCTTCAGTGTAAATTGTAACTTGTTTTGTCACAAATGGTCAAAGTCCGTTGCATTAAATTTATTTCTAGTCACAAGCTACCATTTCAGCTCTATGTGTGCAGTGTGGAGAACATTTGATGTTTCATAACAAATGTATTGTCTTGTTTATTTTGAAACTGCATTGAACAATATCCTGATTTAAAATTTTATACATCTGCTTTTACCAGTTCAAAATAACATGCATTAAAAGCAGCCACGTAAAAACAGAAAAATAGGAATAGGGAGTTCAGTCTTTCAAACCTGCTCTGCCTTTCTTCCTTCAACTCCAACTGTAACCTCTTAATCATCTAATGTCCAGATAGAAATCAATCTTTGCTTTGATTAGATTGGTGCTGGAATTAGTTGCTGCTTTGTGGCTCCAGGGATTTGGTTTTGATCTGACCTTTGGTGCTGCCTGTGTGCAGTTTTCATATTTTGCCCAGGACCATGTAGGTTTACCCCAGGTACTCCAGTTTCCTCCTCTGTCCCACAGACGACAGACACACATTAGATTAATTCGCTTCTATAAAGATCCCATAGTCTGGCTTAATAGCAAAAAGAATCAAAGAGGAAACAGTGGGCACATGAGAGAGAGAAGACAGCTTACAAAAAAAATGAGAGTGGGAATGAGACTATCAGGATTGTTCCCCTGAAAGCAAAGTTTCCTCAATCTCTGCTCATATGGGAATCTCAAAAGGCTGTGAAAAGAACCTTCATATGCCCTCCAAGACGAGAGCAATGAAACTGAAGTAATCCAGTGTGCTTATGCTATAGTGATGCCAGAGGAGCAGGATGTCTGGATTGTTGGATGTTATTTCTTCTACTAATTCCCTAACACTCATAATTCTTTTTTTGAAATAGTTATTAAATTAATTTTCCTTTGAACCAGGTAAATTGAACGTAAATATGGAAACTGGAACCCATAGAGTACAGGGTCCCAGTGAATGGAAATGGAGCATAGAAACATCAGATGCTGAACCACTGGGACTTCTGAGCAGCTAGATTATGTACTTCCTTGGATAAATAAGATATAGGAGCAGAATTAGGCCAGTTGGCCCATTGAGTCTGCTCCACCATTTCATCATGGCTGATCCATTTTCCCTTTCACAGCTCCACTCTCCTGCCTTCTCCCTGTATCCCTTCACACCCTGACCAATCAAGAACCTATTAACCTCTAACTTAAATATACATAAAGACCTGGCATCACAGCTGCCTATGGCAAATGAACCAAAACAGTTCAGAGTATTCCAAATACAGCCTCTTTAATTTCAGTAAATTGTAATTGCAGTAAAGCTTAACAGAAGTGTTAATTTCTCAGGAAGTACTTTTACTAATTGTAAGAATTTTTATATTTTAAATGGGGTATAAAAAACATTTATCTTGTACTTCTGTGCAGGAAAGCTTTAAGAACTCTGAAAATTTGGAAATTAAAATGCATTGGATATTGGAAATAGCAACTAAAAACAAAGCTAAATGTATTTAACAACCAGACAGCTATGGGGAGGGAGAGACACACACACACAAACCTTACCTTTTCCTTTAACTTTTCAGGCAGATCAGAACTGGAAGGAGTTGGAGGTGCTGCAGAATTAAAGCAAATATAGGCACAAGAATGTGGGGAAATATTAGGAGTGTAGAGGTAGGAGAAATTAACAGGACAAAAGCATTGGCAAGGCAAACCACAAACCACAATGTATCAAATAAACAGAAGATAATTCTATAGGAGATGCAAACAGCATACTAATGTAGAAGGCAGTGATATAGCAGCTAGAATTACTGAACTGGGGGAACAGCAGCCTACATAGATGATATGAAGATGGGAGGTGAAATTCCACAGCTGATCTGGTGGGATTAAAGTTCTGTTAATTAAAAAATCATATTTCTAGGGGGAAAAAATCAATCTGTAAGAATACCCATGAGGTAAGCTATTCAGCAGTATCAAAAAAATGAGTCTCTACAAAACAAGATACAAAGGCACTCACTGTTGACTTTGCTAAATCTACACAGGTATCTGGGAAGTAATGTCTAAACTAAGAGAGCTGTCTCACTGATTAATTCTGCAAGTCAAGTTCAAACCCATTGTCCCAGATTCCTCAAGACTCTGGGTGTTGGTCACTCCTACCCACAGGGCAGATCTACAGGCAGTGGCAATATAATCACGATGCAGAGACCCAAGGAGGTCTCATCATTGACTTCATGTCCCATGAAGTCTCAACAAGGACAGTGATTATCCCCAAAAAAAGAGTTTATCACTTCCCGTCGACACTTCATAGCAATACTGTTGGCATCACTACCCTGAAACTTCATTGGCGAGCCATCATGTCTACAAAACAGATCACAGGCTGAGATTCCTGCAGTGAATAACTCCTATTCTGAACTTCAAAGGCTTGTCACCCTTGTTAAGACACAAGTGGAATATTCTCCAACTACAAAGTTGAGTGAAACTCTGGAAACATCCAGGATATCCGATTCACCAACCTTATATAAAAAAATGCACCATTGCAATTTACCAAGATTCCTTTATTAGCACCTCTCAGACCCGAGACCTAGAAAGACAAGGGCACATTAATGCCTTGTCTGCAAATTCCCTCCAGATGTTGCACTGTCCTGATTTGGAAACATAATCACTGTCCTTTCATCTAAATCCTAACAAAGGACGTTACAGTAGCATAGCTATTAGTACAACGCTATTATAGCTCGGGGCATTGGAGTTTGGAGTTCGGTTCCAGTGGCTTCTGTTAGAAAGTTGGTACGTTCTTCCCCTGTGCACTTGGGTTTCTTCCAGGTATTCTGGTTTCCTCCCAGAGTCCAAAGACTTACCAGTTAGGAGGTTAATTGGTCATTGTAAATTGTTCTGCAATCAGGCTAGGGTTAAATAGGTGGGTTGCTGGGAGACACAGCTTGGTGGGCCGGAAGGGCAGGTTCCACGATGTATCTCTAAAGCTGAACCACAATCGGTCATGAAGTCAGCTCATCACAACTTTCTCAAGGGCAGTACAGACTACCAATAAATGTTGCATGTCCAATGAGACCCAAATCCCATACATACTTCTTTTAAAAAAAGCTGTAGCCTTTAAGTAAGTAGTACTGATGGGTGTGATCTGAAATGTATTCAATGTTCAGCCAGGAGGCTGCAGTATGCCTAATTAAATGATAAAATGTTGTTTCACAGACTTCCATTCTATTTCATTAAAACATGAGAGATAAGAAAGAGTGTAGAGTCGAAATACAAAGGTAGTAACCAACATCTCAGATTCAGGGTCACTCTCTTCTACTGACTGGAGATATTGCACAAACTCCATTCAATACAATATATCAATACCCATCATGTACACCATAAACCACACAAATAAACTGGAAAGAGCAGATGGCAAGAAGGGGAAAATACACAAACCAGCAATTGGAGAGATATAGGGGACAACAGGATCAAAGAAGAAATATACACACAAGGAGAAGATTTATTTAGTGATGACATTGCTGGAGATGGAAGATGAACTGCTGAGAGTGAAGGTGTGGAACGACTTCACAATTCTTAAGCCTCTCAAAGATTTGAGAACAGTAATGCAGGATATGGGACAAATGCAAGGATGGTGAAGCCTCAGTCGAAAAAACAGTTGAGCTGGATGTGCAATGGAATAGATTGCTGTTTAAAAGTGAATAGTGAAATAAAACAAACACACAAGTTCAAAGTACATTTATTATCAAAGTGTGTATACATTATACAACATTGAGGTTTGTCTCTTTACAGGCAGCCACAAAACGAAAAAACACAAAAAAAATTAAAAGACCATTAAACATCCAGTGTGCAGAGAGGAAATAAAAACAAGTTGCGCAAACAATAAAAGTAAACAAATAGCATTCTGAACAAAAGTGAGTCCATAGACATGGAGCCTGGAGCAGGACACAGCCAAAGACACAAATTAATATAATCAATAATTGTGCAAAGATCACAATGCAGAAAACTTAGATTAATCTTCAATAAATCTTCATCTAAAACACAAATACTGTGAGATATGTTGAATATTCACTGAATTTTCTGTCTTTATAATTTAAAGGGAGTTACTTATTCAAAACAGGCTAATGTTGAATCTCTCTTTGTTGTTCAAATCAATCATGCACTTTCCTTGTTAAATTACTGAATAGAAGAACTTCCTCTCAATCATACCCACAATCAGCCTCAGGCAATAAATCAGTAATAATTGCAGCTGGTAACTTTACAGTAAAAACAGTTGATTTGCAAGACTTATATAATTTAATAGCTACATGGAATCATATTTAAAGGTAATTTGAATATGCAGGTTATTCAATGATGTGACAGATGAGCACAGACAGCTGAACAATCATTTCTTTCCACCCACACAGGATGGGGGAGTGAAAATATCAGTGCTGATTGATGGAATTGCAGTAATGGTTGTGTTAGACGATTGTTTCGGAGGCAATATCAAACTATATATTACTATTTAAATTTTTTACCGAGAGCTGACAATCCCGAGCAAGTGTACACATAATATAACTCAAAGAACCTTAACAATAGTTGATATCTATTCTGACAGCCAGTTATAATATCTCTAAACCAAATAAATTTCCAAAATATGCATAAAACAGAAATCAAACTTCATTTAGTCCATGGGGGCAATGGTTTTAAACCAAAATTTATATGTTGTTCAAATAGGAAAATATTTTGATTACAATTACAACAGCAAATACTTGATTCTTTATTTTAAATTATTATTTTTATTCACAAAGTATGCAGGAAAATAAATTCATACAGGTAGTATTCAAGCTGGCATAGGTTGAAGCTGAATACAATGTTCTTGTAAACTGTACATTCCAGTTTTAACCATAATTAAATTGCTGACTGTTTGTTAAGATTGTACCTATTAAGATCACAAGTGTATTTAATTTACGCCTTTTTGTATTTGATATAGCTATTAATTAATTAAAAATGAAGTGCCGTTCCTTGGGTTTACATTGAACTTCATTACAACAATCTTAAGAGCCCGAGAGGTCAGAGGAAATGGAGCAATCAATTAAAGTGATAGGCAACCAGGTTAAGAGTCATATTGGTCTATGGGGAGAAGTCTTTCATTAAATGCTCAACCATTTCTTTTCATTCCTCTGATATTGAAGGGATCACGAAATGCTGATGATTGAAATCTGACCCAGCAACTAGCCATTTGCAGTTACTTCAAATTTTCAGCTCAGATCACATTGGGACTTTGTGTATTCTGCTCTCCTGCAGAGATCTACTGGGTCTATTTTCTTTAATCAGATTTACAAGGCTTTGAAATCCATGGTTTCTTGATGCGAGTATCCAACTGTACAGCACAGGGACAGATCCTTTGTCTCACAACGTTGTACTTTACTAATTAAATTAGTAATCAAATGCCAAATTAAACTATCCCCTTCTGCCTACACAATGTCCAAACACTTCCATTTCTTACACATTCCTAGGTCTATTTAAGAGCCTCTATTGTATTTGCCACCACCCCAGGCAGCACCCACCATACTCACTGTAAAACATCTCCTTTGGGATTGGGTTTGAGAGCGAGGGGGCATTGTGCTCCTCCTTAGGTGAGAAAATTTGGCTACCATGTTCCCTATAATACGTGTCTGATAGCTTACAAAGAGTGTTGGGACATTCTGAGGTGTGAGGGTGGACCAGTATATCTGCCTCACACCCCACTAACCTGGGTTCATTTCTGACCTGTGGTGCTGTCTATGTGGAGTTTGCAGGTTCTCCTTGTTTCATGTGTTTCCTCGGGATCTCATTTCCTCCCACATCTCAGTTTATCATCCATAGGATGTAGTTGAGTACGTAACCGTGTGCGTGGAAGGCGTGTTTGATGATCATGAGAAGAAAATAGGTTTCTTGGAAAATTACACTTGGAAAGGAGTTGTCCTGTAGCTGGTATAGACTGGGTGATTTGAAGAAGAGTCTTATCTCATAACTGAATATGAAATTATTCCTAATGATTATTTTCATACGATGAATGATTCTGATGGAGAGTCGTGACCTGAAATGTCGATTTATTCATTTCCATAGTTCAGGAATTCCCAACCAGGAGCCAAAAGACCCTTTGGTTATTGGTAAGTCTTCATGGCATAAAAGTGGTAGGAAACCCTTGCCATAGAGGCTTGCCTGGCCCCCAGAGCCCCTAAAGCATTTTGTGTGTGCTGCTCTGAAAATACAAATTCACGCTTTTGTATGACAAATAGTCAGGTAAAATACCTCTGTGATTAGTACAAGTGATCCTCCAACAACCCAACTCAGCTTACATTATTCGCTGAGAACTTTCTTAAGCTTCAATATTTATGCAGCTCATGCTGCACAGTCCTTATTTGGGCATGACACCCACAGCTGTACTTCCAGCCACTAGATGGCGCTTCGTTAGCTCCTGAAGCAGGGATCTTCATTCCTGCACTTGTAGGTTCCGAGGGAAGTTCTCTGTTTAACTTACACAGGTAAAGCATAGGGTGAACAGGATAGAGAGAAGCAATTCATTTTAAGTGATCACACTCCAAATGAACAGTGCTAAACAAATGTGAATGTCCGTGTAAGGAGAAAAGTAGCTTCATGCTGTTGATAAGTAACCTACTAGAATGTTACTATACTGTTTTTATTTATTTATTTAGTGATACAGCGCAAAGTAGGTCCTTCTGGCCCTTTTAACCATGCCGTCCCAGCAACAGCTGAAAGACTCATTAACCCTAACCTAATCATGGGACAATTTACAATAACTAATTAACCTACTAACTGGCAGGTCTTTGAACTGTGGGAGGAAAGCAGAGCACCTGCACCCACACATTCCACAGGGAGGACATACAGACTCCTGTCAGATGCCTTTGGAATTGAACTCTGAACTTCACAACGCTCCAAGCTGTAACAGCGTCGTGCTAACCACCACACTACCACAGCGCCCCATACTAACTCCTTACAGACAGCAGCAAGAATTGAACCCTTTCAGTGCCAACAGTTTCTATCTATTGCAATACATCACCCTCTTCTTGTCATTAAATCCATTCATGTAAATGACCATTGTTATGGAGTCATAGAATGCTACAGTACCAAGACAGGCTCTTCAGCCCATCTAGTCCATGCCAAACTATTATTCTGCCTGGTCCCATTGACCTGCACCCAGACCATAGCCCTCCATACCCTTTCCATAAATGCATCTATCTAAATTTCTCTTAAATGTTGAAATCAAATTCACATCCACCACTTGCCTTTGACAAGGTGCCACACATGAGGCTACTTAACAAGATAAGAGCCCATGGAATTACGGGAAAGTTACATATGTGGATAGAGCGTTGGCTGATTGGCAGGAAACAGAGAGTGGGAATAAAGGGATCCTATTCTGGTTGGCTGCCGGTTACCACTGGTGTTCCACAGGGATCAGTGTTGGGGCCGCTTCTTTTTACATTGTACATCAACGATTTGGGTTATGGAATAGATGGCTTTGTGGCTAAGTTTGCTGACGATACGAAGATAGGTGGAGGGGCCAGTAGTGCTGAGGAAAAGGAGAGTCTGCAGAGAGACTTGGATAGATTGGAAGAATGGGCAAAGAAGTGGCAAATGAAGTACAATGTTAGAAAGTGTATGGTTATGCACTTTGGCAGAAGTAATAAACGGGCAGCCTATTATTTAAATGGGGAAAGAATTCAAAGTTCTGAGATGCAGCAGGACTTGGGAGTCCTTGTTCAGGATACCCTTAAAGTTAACCTCCAGGTTGAGTCAGTAGTGAAGAAGGCGAATGCAATGTTGGCATTCATTTCTAGAGGAATAGATGTTGAGTTTCTATAAGGCGCTGGTGAGACCTCACTTGGAGTACTGTGGGCAGTTTTGGTCTCCTTATTTAAGAAAGGATGTGCTGACGTTGGAGAGGGTACAGAGAAGATTCATTAGAATGATTCCAGGAATGAGAGGGTTAACATATGAGGAACGTTTGTCTGCTCTTGGACTGTATTCCTTGGAGTTTCGAAGAATGAGGGGAGGCCTCATAGAAACATTTTGAATGTTGAAAGGCATGGACAGAGTGGATGTGGCAAAGTTGTTTCCCATGATGGGGGAGTCTAGTACGAGGGGGCATGACTTAAGAATTGAAGGGCGCCCTTTCAGAACAGAAATGTGAAGAAATTTTTTTAGCCAGAGGGTGGTGAATCTATGGAATTTGTTGCCACGGGCAGCAGTGGAGGCCAAGTCATTGGGTGTATTTAAGGCAGAGATTGATAGGTATCTGAGTAGCCAGGGCATCAAAGGTTATGGTGAAAAGGCGGGGGAGTGGGACTAAATGGGAGAATGGATCAGCTCATGATAAAATGGCAGAGCAGACTCAACGGGCCGAATGGCTGACTTCTGCTCCTTTGTCTTATGGTCTTCTACTGGGAGCTTGTTCCACACTCTAACCACCCTCTGAGTGAAGAAGCTCCCATTTTCACTTGTATATATATTTACTATCCTATAATGCAGTAATCTTCATATATACACACCTTTGAATGGTGATACACCTTACTGTAACTTTCCTGCCAAACCTTTCCTTTAAAATCACTCATCATTTCTCAACAATCAAATTAAACTGTCTAGTATTCTTGTCTCTATGGCTCGTCCCCTGGCATCATGTTTGGTTCGCATTTCCTTATCTGTCTTATTAATTTTATTGGATCAACCAATATTATCTTGGGTTCTAATATAATGAAACTGTTCAATTGACCTCCTTTGTCAAAGTGAAACAAGAGTGGATATTGGGTACTTCAAAGGGTAGATGTATACCTGAGAACATATTCAAAACCAGAAGCTTTTTCCCAACATGTTTAATTCTTGTTAAAATAACACAAATTTATTTTATTCTGATATAACACTTTAAAAATAATAATTTAATGATATAGTATTGGAATTTAACAAGATAGCATGAGCTTTCATTAGAAATCCAAATAAAACCCAGCCTTGAGAAAGGCATTATTGTCTGGCAATGTTCTATCTATTCTTCAAGTAAGTGCTCTGCTCGGAGTGTGAACTTGTAAAGGCGAGGATGGATGCAATGAATTTGGTTGAAGGAAGCGGAACATTGGGTGCTCTGGGCTTCGCGCCTACGGACTCATTTCCGTTCTGATTGCCAGTGCTTGCTTTTATAGTTTTCATGATTTGTGTTTCGTCTTTTTTTAATTGCGTTCTTTTGGGTTTCTTGTTTCGTGCCTGCCTGCAAGCAGATGAATCTCAAGGTTGCTAACTTATGCATTCTTTGATAAGAAATGTACTTTGAATCCTTGTTTTATTGTTGTTGTTATGTGCCGTGTCATATGACGTGGGCAATCAGGGTCTTTCCATGACCATGATTGTTCTTGGCAATTTTTCTACAGAAGTGGTTTGCCATTGTCTTCTACTGGGCAGTGTCTTTTCTGGACAGATGACCCCAGCCATTATCAATACTCTTCAGAGATTGTCTGCCTGGCTTCAGTGGTCACATAATCAGGATTTGTGATACTCATCAGCTGCTCATGTGACCACCCACCACCTGCTCCCACGACTTCATGTGACCCTGATTGGGGGGGGGGGGGGAATGGAGGATTAAGCAGATGCTACACCTTTACCAAGGCTGACCTGCAGAGGGAAAGATTACCTTGCATCTTCTTGGTAGAGACGCATCTCTACTCCGCCACCCTGATTAAAAAGAATGTGCACGACAAATAAGATCTGCGTATATAACATTCAAGTGTGCAAGATGGCAAAAATGGTAGAAAGTTCTTAACGAGCCTTAAGATCTCATAACTTGGGAAACTCCAGATCTCATAACGTCGGAGGTTCCAGTAATGTTCAAATAATTGCAATTTCAATTCTGGCATCCTTCTTGGTGTTTGATAATTTATGCCTTGAATTTCTCAATTAGTTCAAAACTTTATAAAGGACAACTAAAAGAGATTAGTTGTTAATCTCTTTTCTGTGCCTGTATTGTAAATAAACTGCTCCTCAGTTCACAAGTCTAATTGGATTCAACAGCACAGAAAGGGGAGGTGTAGGCAGGTGCGACTTGGTGGTAGGTGCTGTGAGAATCATCGGCATGGAACTTGAGCGTTCAAGAATAGATTCTTAAAAAAGGTCAAGACAATACCCAGTTACCGGCCCATTGATTCCACAAAACACAAATACGTGGTAATAATCTGTGAGATTTTGAGAGATCATTTCATACATCTATTTTGCTCACTTGGTCTCCAAGAACATATCATTTAACAAATTAAACAAGATCAAAGGTTTGGTTCTGGAAGGAGCAATAAGTAACGGCGATGCCATGAAGCAGGAGGTTATAATTACTCAAAACCTGACGGTGATCCGCGGGATTAAATGCAGCGCAGAGAAAATATGAAGTCTGTTACGAGCCCTTCTCACGCCACTTTGCAGATTAGCCTCTTACAGTTATTCAACTGCATCGTAAACATTGATTCCCACGGTGTATATGTAGAAAAGATCCTGATCAAAGCATACAATACTACCTGAGCCACTCTTTGTTTCCGTGCTGTGGAAAATGATTGGTTGGCAAGTTGAAACTGTGGTTGGCAGGTTGAAACTGTTAAAGACTGAAACAAGGCAGCATTTGCGGTTTTGTTGGTTCTCCGCTCGGTGATTTAACCAGTGACTTTATCTCTTCTGAAGTACGGTGAGAGGTGATGCAAGGACTAATCTTTTTGCTGTTAATGGCCTGCGAAAGAAACCCGAGCCAGGTATTGCTGGTGATATATGATTGCCCAGTTACATGATTCATACAGGAAGTTTTACAAACTGCAGAAATAATGTAAACATTGAAACATTAAGCGATCGGGATCACAGAGAGGAAACGCAGCTTGGGATCCCAGGGATCGTTCAGGCAATGGCTTGAAATCCCATTTTAAGAGTCATAACAACATTGTTCCACTGGTGTCACGTTACACATTCTCACCTTACATTTTCTAAGTTGGCGAAGTTAATGCTTCTGCTGCTGAACGGGAGAATGACTTGCCTCCCCAGCACTGATGACAACTTCAAAAGGCGATGATTCAAAAAGGCAGCACCCATCGCTCAGGTCAGACCCTTCTCTCATTGCTACCATCAGGATAGTGGTAGAGGCGCCTGAAGACACACACTCAACGTTTTCGATACAGCTTCTTCCCCTCTATCATCAGATTTCTTAAAGAGCAATGAACCCATGAACACCACCTCAGTATTTCTTTTTGCACTACTTAATTTAAAGGATATATAGTACTGTTCAAAAGTCTAAGGCGCACGCTGTATATATGCACAGTAGTTAGGTTGCCTAAGACTTTTACACAGTACTGGACTGGAGTGGACAGCGAGTTTGTAAATCTAGCGGGAACAAAGGCTGTTGGGAATGGTGAGGGTGGAGTGCTGCGGGAGGGGTGTGGGACAGGTGGCAGAGGAGTGACAGAGGCTCGGGATGGGGGATAGCGCGGGTGCAGACACGCCCTGCCCTGAGACACCAGGCAAGGTCATTTGATTCCAAACAATTGGTTTATTGATCATTACAGTATGTCTCTCTGGTGCTCCCCACTCCCTCCCCTTTTCCCAACCGTGATTCCCCTCTCCTCTCCATATGTGTCGCCTGTACTGCTGAGTTCCTCCAGCATTTTGTGTGTGTTGCCCTCCATCTAGGCTAGATTGGCGACTCCTGCTCTCATCAAAACATTTTGTAACCTCTTCAAAAAATTCAGTGAAATTAATCATTCAGGATATCACCCTGACAAAGCTATGCTGATTGATTCTGATTAATCACTACATTTTCAAATGCAGATTAATCCAGCATGTTATTTTTTTAATAATCTTCTCACCACTGGTGGTAAATTGAGTTCTTTAATAATAACTCAGTTATAGGAAAATCACATTTTTTGCCAAAATACCCTGCCTGACAACAGAAATTTGAAAGATGTGAACTGAAGCCAACATTATCAAAGCATAAGATCAGTCCCACCTAGTAACAGAGGCAATTTGCCCTCCTCTTAATGTAGGGTCAGGTTTTGCCTGTTTCAGATGACAACCACTATCATTCCTGCCTCAAGGCCTGTTGGAAGATTAAGAATGAAAATGTATGGAATTCAGCCGAAGCCAGTTATGTCCATTTTGCATCTGTTTTTAGAGTGGAACAAATGTAAGGAGATTTTAACTTCTGTCCCTCAGTTGCTTACTAAAATGTTATAATTAAAGCTGATGTAAATGCATGGACAGGCCCTGTGATTTGTGCATGCTCATTTTCCGGTGATTTCTGTGTGCCAACAGGGCAGAGTGTTCAATAATCGGCCACACCCACAATCCCATTAGAAATGGCTCATCATCATTATGTGCTGTGTCGCATGACGTGGACGATCATGGTCTCATGACCATGACAGTGCGCACCAAATTTTTTTAGCAAAAGTGGCTTACCATTGTCTTCTTCTGGGCAGAGTCTTTACAAGATGGGTGACCCCAGCCATTATAAATACTCTTCAGAGATTGTTGGCCTGGAGTCAGTGATCGCATAACCTGGACTTGTGATATACATCCGCTGCTCATAAAACCACCCACCACCTGCTCCCATGGCTTCACATGACTCTGATCCAGGGGAGGGGGGTGCTACACCTTGCCCAAGGGTGACCTGCGGGCTGGCGGAGGGAAGGAGCACCCTACACTTCCATTGGTAGAGAAGTAACTCCACCCCACCGCCCAATCGAAATGGTTAGCCATCTAAAATCAGAGAAGTATATAGTATTCAGCATTTCTTGGATTTAACCACAGACTACTACTAACAGGATATAGATTCAATTCTTGTCCTTACATATTTTCATTTGATTTTTGTGAAATGCAGCCAAATTAATCAAAAACATTCTCCCTTACTGCACCAATTCTTCTGCTTTTTCAGCAATAGAGAATTAGTCTAAATATACTATGTTACACGGAAACCAAAATGAGGTAACATATGAACATTCAATTAAATAGTGACTGCTTTGTCTGTCAGAGAATTATTATTTAAAAGTAACACAGCGGGTTCGTTAACTTTATTCTGGCCTTTAATAAACCCATAGTATTTTTTTTCAGAAGTTGACAAAAGCAAAGGAGAAAACCTTTGAATATGTTTTAGTTTCCAAAGCACCATTTCTCTGTGAAATGTCAGCTGCAATAAAATCAGGAAAATTGAAGTTCCTCATGTTTAAAAAGTCAAATGATTTTAGAAATTTCTTTATATTAATGACTATTGTCAGTAACCTCTGAATTCTTACATAACATTTTATCACTTAAACTAGAACTACTTCCGTGTGCTTTGCACTTGCATCCTCCTCATAGAACCGTGCTGATGGATTGGACAACAAGGTACAGACATCAGCACATCCCATTTGCAGTGATTCTGCTTTCCTATTTGTTATAATCGCCAAGAAACTGGAAACCCCACGGATCAGACACATTGACTTTAATGCTTAATATTCCTGTCTGCACGTCTCAGTCTGGGAGTTTCAAAGCTTATCGCTAAAGAATGAAAAATGGGTTACTTCTATATAGATTTGTTTTCAGTGGGTTTCAAAGCGAAGAAAATCATGCAGCTTTAGTATAAAAAGTACTTATTCAGTAATTGGTTGAGATTCAAGTCACTTTAATCATCCTACCTAGGCATTGATCCAAGGTATCCATATAATAGTGTTACTTTTGGCACAGAATGTTTTGGTCTGCTCAAGTCCAGCGGTCATCACCCATAAGATTGTTCATTATTATACAAGTTTCCTCACAATAAGAAGAATAATCAAAGACAATGGACCATTCCAGAGTGTTCCAGGAATCGAACTTGCTTGAAAGATTTTGCTGCTCTACTTGTTACTTATGGAAAACTGGCCAATGCAAGCTTCTGGATTTAAAGAAAGGCTCGAGTCATGGTACACAGCTTTGCGCATTTCCTGCTGAATTTTAAATATTTTTACTGCAACTAAGTCAGACTATTAATCAGTCAAAAAATACTTCAGATTCCATTTTGTGTAAAGTATAATACAGAAACAAAGACCATCATGGCGTTACTAACGTTTCAAAATGTGCTAGATATGCAAATAAAATGTTCACTCTATTTACATCTTTAATCAAAAGTTCATTAAATTCTTTTTTAAATTATGTTACATTTCCCATTGCAATCTGTAATAAAGCATTACCTTTTCTAATAAACAAATTTCAAAATATCCCTGTGATAATCACACATCAATATCTATGGTACAAATCTGCTGACATTTATTTCAACCAGTTCTCTGATTTCTGTTTTAATTTTTAGGAATGTTGGGTATATCTTCTCCACTCCTTTCACTTTGTCAATAATGTTAAGTTGTGTAGGATATGTCAGCCATGTTGTAAATTTTCACCCTTGTATCCTCTAATCACATACTGAAATGAGTGTAAAAGAAAATGAGATCTGTTTCACTTGTTGCTGAGAATATTATCATTTACTTCCTACAATCACCGGTGCCAGGGTGGTGTAGCAGTTAGCACAACACTATTACAGTTCGGAGCATTCCAGAGTTCAATCCTGCCAGCATTCTGTAAGGAGTCCCTGTCTGTCTTCCCTGTGGTATGCGTATGTTTTCTCCTGATGCTCCAGTTTCCTCCCACAGTCCAAAGACGTACGGGGCAGGTTAAATGGTCACTGTAAATTGTCCTGTGATTAGGTTAGGGTTAATCAGGTTTGTCAGGGGTTGCTATGGCAGCGTGGCTCGAAGGGCTGGGAGGGCCTACTTTGCGCTGTTTCACTATACAAAATAGATAAACATTTTCTCAATGTTTTCTCATATTTTTCTGTAACAATCATTTGATGACTTCATAACTTATAGTCCTATTAGGTAACCCTTACAGTTTCTAGTAAGCCCCTTATCAAATGCATTCTGAAAATCCTTACAACCATCTTTTATAGCCTGACATTCTTTAAAAAAATCTAATTTTGTAATCAATTTTAAAATTGAAGCATTTTTAAGATCATATAAACAAGAGTTTGGCTAATAATAACATTCTACACAAAAATTTAGTTATCCACATGTATAAACAAACCAAATTTAATCGAAGTTTAGAAATGATCTCTAGACAAATCCATATTTAGTATTGTTCTTATTTTATAACTTTAAGTACAAATGAGCTTTCAAATGGGATGCAGCTGAGAAAAGTCTGGCGATTAATCTAATGCTTCACTAATGGAACTCATACGGATAAAACATGGCAAATCACAGTAATAGCCGAGGGTAATAATTACTGCAGGCAATATTCATTGCAAACAGTCCAATGCTACTGTTAGACGAGTAATACAGGCACGTTAAGTGTTTGTGTGGTAAATGTGCAGATTACTGCTGCTGCTTTTATCATATCCCTCTCTACTGCTGGATGGAGAAGCATTTTATGGATTTCTGAAAATCTGCAAGTCATAAACACAGCTACTTTTGTACATTAATGCCTTTTTATAAACTTAATTAGTGACCAAAGTCATTAATCTTTTTTAAAAAAGACTGCCATTTTTGTGAAATTCAAGTTGGAACTCATTTCCTGGTAAAAATGTGCCAAAATGCCTCAGCATACCAAGTTATAGAGAACTGTTGTAAATGGGATAGTCACCAGGTTCCAAAATATTAAACGTGCTTTACCCCACATTAATTAAGAGTGCACCACTCGGTCTGTTTCTCTCGTATATTTTTAATTCTCTGACTTGAATAACTCTTTGATAAATCATAAGCCCTGAACTTTACAAATTTCAATGGCCATCTTAAGAAAAAAAAACTTTAATATTTTGAGATTACTGGCTTAACTATTTGCATGAATATTCTCTCTCTGGTTCCCCTTAAACAAAAGTACTCTTATAAAGCAGTGACTGCCAGCTCACTGTAGCAATCTACATCACTGCAATGCTACAGATCAAATGATGTAAAAATGGTAGTAACTATATCATCAAAGAAGTGTATTCAACTAAAAGCAACCTCCCATCTTCACCATTTATTGTTCTCACCAGTTGAAGGATATATATTTTATTATCTAGTGATATCATCAAGTAACTTTCTAAAACATATTTCTACTGAAACTTCAGTCAATTTTTAAGTAATATTACAGAAGTACTCATACCTGGGTCAAATAGGTATATAGTATGCTAGTCGGCGTAACAATATTAGAGCGCTAGTGACCCAGGCTCAATTTCCGCTGCTCTCTTTTCTATGTTCTCCGCATGACTGTGTGGGTTTCCCCAGGGCGCTCCGTTTCAAAAATGGTTCAATTTAACGTCAGAGAATGTATACAGAATATAATCTGAAATTTGTACTCGTCCCAGACATCCACGAAACAAGAAACCTCATAGAATGAATGATTGAGACATCTGAACCCCAGAGCCCCCCTCGCATCACACAAGCCGAAGACGTATGGGTTAGCAGGTTAATGGTCACGTGTGTGTTATTGAGCTCAGTAGGCCAGAAGGGACTGTTACCGTGCTGGGTTGATAAGTAAACCACAAATAAAATACAACTGTAACCGTGGCAGGGTAGGGACGGATATTTGTCCTTTTCAGACTTGCTTTTACGGGGTTAGATTATTCCATACTTTGCTTGCCTGGTTTCCGGCTGTTTGAACTGATCATGACACTGAAGGACAATGACAAGTGGGAACAAGAAGCCCCGTTATGAACTAAAGGGTGTACGATATGGGGTAGTGAGGGCTGTCCAACTTTCACCGGCTGCTAGAACTCAACTATGATGCATTGCTCACTCAATTTAACCAAGAATTTGACAGAAATCTCTCTTTCAGTGGTGGGATTTACTCATCAATCAACATCACAATTTAAAAATATAAAGCAAAAACTAGTCTGTTGCTAGTTTATACTTACTGGACCCTGTCCAGATTGACAGCCGAAAACTTACTAATGGTGACCTCTTCTTTGTCCTTATGCCTGTATCTAATAAGAATATTTTGCACATTGATCCACTATCTGTTCTCTGCTCGATATTTATACTCATTTTTTTATGATCAAAGCTTTGCTTATCTTATGGACCTTTATCACAGTTGTGTCCTGTTTTTTCTCGTCTCACGGTTCAGGGTTTGAAGCTTTACTGCAGCTTACAGGACACTGGAAAAATGTGTGCGTGTGTTCTTGACAAGTTAAACATATCATAATCTAAATGACAATGACATGATAGATACAGCTTTAGCCTCACATTCTTGGCCTTGATCGACTACTGCTGATCAACCACCTTACATGCCATCAAGGACATATATGCAGAAAGGTGCCAGAAAAGGGCCAGTCACATCGTGTAGGACCAGAGCCACCTGCTCACGGACTGCTTGTCCCACTCCCTTCAGGGAGGAGGCTCCACGCCAGGACCACCAGACTCAAATACAGTTAGTTCAAAGTTCTAAGTAAATTATACATATACAATCCTGAGATTCATTTTCTTATGGGTAGACTGAATAAATCCGCAATAGAATAATAACCATAACAGAATCAGTGAAAGATTGGACCAATTTGGGCGTTCAACCATTGTGCAAAAGGTAACAAACATAAATAAATAAATAAACAATAAATATCAAGACTATGAGATGAAGCAAGCAGCAAGACTGATCAGCACCTCCACCCAGCAATTCTATCACCACATTATTATTCTCCATCAGTCACCTTAGGTACAGTCTAGTGTCATTTTATGGACATAGAATCAATGTCTATAAGCTATGTATTAATATTCATTCTGTGTTTTATTGTTATCATGTTCTTTATCTTTTGTGTTGCATCAGTAACAATTATTTTGTTCTCCTTACACAGGAAATAATAAACAATCTTGAATCTTGAACTTCCCATTCTTCTTACTTGACTATGCTCAGTCTGGTGTTTACAGGTTGCACACAGCATATCATGTTGTACGCTGCAAGAGAATGATGAAGAATAGCAAAAGCAACACATCCAACCCTCAGAGCCCACTCTACTGTTCAATATAATCACAGCTGAACATCCATCGCAAAGGTATATCTACTCCTCCTGCACACTGCATGATGCCTTTGTGTCTATCTCCCCAAATAAGTTCAGCAACATTTGCTTCTACAGCCATCTGTGGCATTGAATTCAACAGGTCAGCCATCTGCAGGGGGGAGCAATTTCTCCTTATTTCACATACATATACACTCTGTGGCCACTGTATTAGGTACTGTACATCCTTTTGTTAAGGCAGGTATCTGATCAGTCAATCATGTGACAGCAACTCTGCATAAAAGCATGCAGGCATGGTCAAGAGGTTCAGTTGTAGCTCAGGCTAAACAGCAGAATGGGGAAGAAATGTGAAATGTGATCTGAGTGACTTTCACCATGGAATTATTGTTGGTGTCAGATGGGATGGTTTGAGTATCTCAGAAACCACTGATCTCCTGGGATTTTTACAAAAGCATATACATACAACAGTCTCGAGAGCTTACAGAGAATAGTGCAGGAAACAAAAAACCTCTAGTGAGCAGCAGTTCTGTGGGTGAAAACGCCTTGTCAATGAGAGAGGTCAGCAGAGAGTGCCAGACTGGTTTAAGCTGACAGGAAGGTGACAGTAACTCAAATAACCACGTGTTACAACAGTGGTGTGCAGAAGAGCAGCTCTGAATGTAACACATGTTGAATCTTGAAGTGGATGGGCTACAGCAGCAGAAGACCACAAACCTCATCAAGAGGTACCTAATAAAGTGCTCACTGAGTATTTTCAATGACTTGATCTCTGTGGAAATGAACTTCATCTGCGAGTGAAGTAATTTCTCATTTCACACGTGTATATCCTACCCTTATCCTGACACTGCAAAACCTTCATTCTAGACCACATCCAATTAGGGGAAATGTACTTTTACAAAACACTTCACTCACATGTTAAAGCGAGGAATGGATTAAATTTCTAACAATGAGGGCTGAGAAGAAAGTGCAAATTAGTGTAAGCAAATCGACTGTAAAATGAAACATGGGAAGTGAAGTTAAAAGTGGGAAAGAAAGCTTGCACTAAATCGAAAATAAGACAAGGTTAGAGTTAAAAACACAAATTTAACATTTTTTAAAAAATCCTGCAAAAGTTTAATACCTTAAGGAATGCTTGTACTGTAATAGTACAGTGCTGAAGTGGCAATTTGAAAGTATTTAATTTGCTGTCATTACAGGATTACTTCAAGTAAAAGATCACACCCTATCTTTCTGCAGATAATTGAGTTTGTGGCTGCTGCTTAGATACAGAAACATCACACCTATTCATTGCAGTGGTGTGGAAGACTGTGAAAATACCTCCCGCAGTAAACTGGATAGCTGTGTCTAACTGCTAACATGCCTTTTGTCTGCAGTTACTTATATTTTTATTGCCTGAACATAAATGACTGTGACCACAATTTTTCTGATCTTAACTCTGGCTCAACATGGCTTAATGCCTAGGTAATGCTAAATTAAGACAATTAAATTATGGTAGTTATAAAATATTAATTCACACACGGCTGTACCCATTAACCCAGCGAACTGTATACTGAAAATGCACAGAACAGTGTTTTTCTCCTTATGTGGTCTGGCCCATGAGACTCCACACATACCAGTATGATTAACACTCTACGCTGTTCTCGAAAATGGCCAACATACCCAGCTCCTGTACAATTTGAGATGGGCAATAAATTTGGTTAAGCTGGTGATCCATTAACAATTTTTTTAAAATTTGGAATAGGATTATCATTATCACATGTACCAGAATACAGTAAAAGGTCTGCCTCGCACGGTATTCATATAGATCACTGCTCAGCGCATTGAGGTAGAACAAGGTAAAACAATAACAATGTAGAATAAGCTACAGAGAAGGTCCAGTGCAGGTGCAAATTCATAATGAGGTAGATTGTGAGGTTGTCCACTTTCTCGTACTACGAAAAATTAACAATCTTTTAACAGCAGGATAGAAACTGTCCATGAACCTGGTAACATTTGTTTCCAAGCTTTTGTATCTTCTGACCAATGGAAGAGGGAAGAAGAGATATTTCTGGGGTGGGTAGTGTCTTTGATTATTCTGGCTGCTTGATTGATACAGCAAGAAGCATAGACGGAGTCCATGGAAGTAAGGCTGGTTTCCGTGATGCACTGAGCTGTGTCCACAACTCTCCGCACTTTTTTGCAGTCATAGGTAGAGCAGTTGCCACCCCAAGTCGTTCTGCATCCAGACAGGACGTTTTCTGTAGTGCATTGATAAACATTACTCAGTGAGGGGAAAGGGGACATGCCAAATTTCTTTAGCCTCCTGGGAAAGCACAAGTGCTGGTGAACTTTCTCGGCTCTGGCATCTGCGTGGTTAGATCAGGAGAAACAATTAGTGATGTTCACTCCTTGGAAGTTGGAAATCTCAACCCTCTCAATCTGAACATTGTTGGTGTAGACAGGAGCACGTGCACTGCTTCCTCACCTCCCTGAGGTCAACAGCCAGCTCCTTGATTCGTTGATGTTGAAGGAAAGGTTGTTGTCATGACACCATGTTACCACTCTCTTGACCTCCCTCCTGCACCCATTACCTGAGATACAGCCAACCACGGTGGCATCATCTGCAAACTTGTAGATGGGGGTAGAGCAGAATCAGGCCACGCAAGTGACGAGTGCACAAGGAGTGGAGTAGGTGTCTGCAAACACAACCTGGTGAAGCACCGGTGTTCAGAGCAGAGGTCCCCAACCTTTTTAATGCCACGGACCGAAGGGGCTTAGAAGAAGATTCTTCATTTTTTAGAACTTACAGCGGTCCACAGGTTATCTTGACTGCAATCCTGGCATGGTTGTACGCTCATACACAATAACTTATGCTTCAGGATCCCAGCTTCAGATGCATCATATCCCCCTCCACCCACTTCCTCTATAAAGGATAGGGAGTGGTTGCCAAAGATACTGAGAAAAGGGTCCACAATATCGGGATAATATTGAGGTAACTTAGTTAGGGAATTTGTAAAAAAAAGTAAAAGTAAATACAAACATACATGACACACCAGCTTCTTGGCTGATAGCAGTTCTTAGGGACAGTCTATCACAGGAGTAGCCAGTGGTGTTAGTATTTGCGAATGAGAGAGCCAATGTAAACAGGTTGTGGGGAATGAAAGTAAACAGATTGGTCTTCATTCAGAAAGGCTGAGAAATAAAGATCAACACCATGGCTTGCTGGACAGTGATCAGCAGGAACATTTGTACCTGCTTGTAGGTTTCATCTCCTCAGTGATTAAAGCATCAATAAAGAATGGTTCAGGAAAGCACCAGGTACACTTCACCAATAAAATGCTGGAGGAACTCAGCAGGTCTGGAAATATCTATGGAGAGGAATGAACAGTCAACATTTTGGGCTGAGACCCTTCAGCAGTACTGGAAAGGGAGGGAGAAGAAGTCAAAATAAAGTGGAGAGAGGAGAAGGAGTACAAGCTGGCAAGCGATAGGTGAGACCAGACGAGGTTGTACTCCTTAACACAAGAGATTCTGCAGATGCTGGAAATCTAGAACAACACACAGAAAATACTGGAGGAACTCAGCAGGTCTGGCAGCATCTACAGAAGGGAGGAAGCAGTCGATGTTTCGGGCCAAAATCTTTGTCAGGACTGGATAATATTTAGAGACCTGATGAAGGATCTTGGACCAAAATGTCAACTATTTATCCTTTTCCATACATGCTCCCTGACCTGCTGCGTTCCTCCAGCATTTTGTGTGTGTTACTGTGGATTTCCAGCCCCTGCAGAGTCTTGTATTTACCAGATCCACTTGTTGAACCAATAAGAGTATCTAAAGACACCCAATTCATAAATATGAACAATATAGCTCCACACTCAACTTCAATGAAGTTAGCCAAGAATTACAACCAAAATTGTTTGAAGTTTCCATTGATATTTAACCTGTAATGTAATATCAGAGCCAATACTGTGTGAGAGAGAGAGAGAGTTGAATTGTTTTATTAAATCAACAGTTGGTGATTTTATGATCTACTACTTTAGGTAAAATGAATCCAATGCACCCTCCAGTCCTACAGAGGCACAAGAGAAATGAAACCCTGTCGATCATCAATCATCTGTCTGCCTGCAAAATAGTTTAAATATTTCACTCTGCACATTAAGACTGAGAACTGGTGGCACGGATGAACGAATTACCCTGGGCAAATGATGCAATTCACCGTGATGCTGCCATGTAGGTGTGGTGGAGACCTTCAGTCTCTCCTCAATCCAGTATAAATACCTTTCAACCGCCATGCAATAATTTTGAAGGCTCACCATTTTAAAAACATTTGGAAGAGAAATTAGATCATGGTGGAAAACTGGTACTGGAAACATGTGTAACTAATTTGCATATATAATTTGTGCTTTGATTCTGTTGTAACTGCAGCATTTGCCTGGCACAAACTATACTGCCAAACTGGTGATGATTTATGGTGAACGGATTGGACTGACTGAAGGTAGCCACTGCATTGAACCCACAACTGTCTCTCAAAGGGGCTCACTGCCCCCAACCCCCTTGGAAGTCATTCCAGAACTTTGAGAAGCTAATGGAAACCCTGTTGAGAGTGAATATGAATTTCAGGCCCACCTCTGTGCACCATAGTTGACAAGATGGAGAGGAGATTCTTCTTAAATATAAGAATGGTTAATTTTACTTGTCATGTGTACACCAGGATACATGGTGAAATATGTTGATGTGCTGGGGGAATCCCGCAAGTGTCACCATCCTTCTGACACCAACATAGCGTGTCCACAACTTACTAAGCCTAACCTGTGCATTTTTTTTGGGAATGTGGGAGGAAACCCACACGGTTGCGGGGAGAGCACACAAACTCCTAACAGGCTGCGGCAGGATTTGATCCCTAAGCTTCTGAACACTAGCGCTGAAAAGCATTACGCTAACTACTGCACCACTGTGCGCCCATTCATCTATGAAAATGGGGCTGGAGAAGTTATCCAGGTGCTTCAGGAAACAGGAGGAGGGGACTAGGAGGGACCTTAAGTACCACTGCAGGACAACAATAAAACTGCCAGAACAAGTGCAATGGCCTAGACACATGGTCAACAGCAGCAAAGACTTCCGTAAATCTTCTCAGTTCCAACCACACAATACATCTCCATCCACCAAACAATATCTGCCCAACTCCAATCCCTATTTAACATTCATTCATCTCGAATAAAATCTTCTCAGGCTTCCAGCTGGATAGAGATAACTGATGTGTCAAAGACAAACTCTGTCATCTTCATCAGCAATTATACCTGGGCATGTCCTCCAAAATACCACCAGACTAGAAATGCCCAGGCATAATCCTTGATGAAGGTGGCAGAGCTTGTCATTGAAACATTGGTTATAATAATTAGCTGTACCTGACTAGAAGCCCAAGAAAAGTTTATTTGTCATATACACCAGGAAAGTCCTTTTTTCATTCATCTGTCTCCCTTCAGTGGAGTTTGCATATTTAGCCAGGGGCGATGATTGATTAGCAGAGTGGAGATATGTCTCCACCAAAGGAAGTGTAAGGTGCTGCTCCCCAACACTAGCCTGCAGGTCACTCCTGAACAAGGTTTAGCACCTGCTTAGCCCCCCAGTCTGGGTCACAGGAAGCCATGGGAGCAGGTGGTGAATGGTTGTTTGAGCAGCTGGTGTATATCACAAGCCCTGGTTATGTGACCACTGATGCCAGGCAGACAGTCTCTGATGATTGATGATACTGGCTGGTGTCATCCTTCTTGTGAAGGCACTGCCCAGAAGAAAGCAATGGCAAACCCCTTCTGTGGAAAAATCTGCCAAGAACAATCATGCAACATATGTCATACACCACGACATATAATGATGATAGAGGCAGGCACATTAGTTGAAAGTTCAAAGTAAATTTATTATTGAAGTACATATATGTCACTATGTACTACCCTGAGATTCACTTTCTTGCAGGCATTCACAGTAAATACAAGAAACACAATCAATGAAAGACCACACTGAACAGAACACTCAAAAAAGTGTGCAAAAGACAACAAACTGTGCAAATACAAGCAGAAAGAGAAAAAAATAAATAATAATAATAAATAATAAAGCAATAAATATTGAGAACATAAGAGGGCGAGTCCTTGAAATTGCGTGCACATGTTGTTGGAACAGTTCAATGAGAGGGCGAGTGAAGTTATCTCATCTGGGGCAGTTAAGAAGGCACATGAATGATAGAAAAGTAGAGCGTTATGTAGGAGTGAAGTTTGGCACAACGTTGTAGGCCAGAGGGCCTGTACTGTGCTGTAATATTCCATGTTCCATATGTTATTCTCTCCGTGACTGCTTGGCTGCTCTCGTTTCCTCCCATATCTAAAAAAGTGTGCTGATTGGTAGACAGGAGACACGAGAGGGTACAGGCGCTAGAACCCAGAGCAGCAAACACTTTGCTGGAGGAACTCAGTGGGTCAGGCAGCACCTGGAAGGAGAAAGAAGCTGCTGATATTTTGGATCAAGTTGGTAAGTTAACTAGTCACTAAACTGCTCTTGGACAGGAGGTGAGTGTAGGAAGAACCTGGGGGAAATTGATGTGGATGGGGTTGAAAAAGAAAAATTGGATTAATGTAGGGTTGACGTGGATATGGGTTGATAGCATAGAGTCGATGGGCTCAATGGCTTATTACTGTGCCGTTTGTCTTGATGAGTCTACAATTCTATGTCTTCATCCTTCTACCTCCACCACTGTTCAAGTGCTCAGACCCACCCAGGCTACACAACTCACATACACATCACAGCCGTTTAAACACGTTGTGACATGGATGTGAATTGGGCGGGATTATGCGGAGGGCAAGGAATTGGAGTTAAGAGGGGAAATAAATCAGCCATAATTGAATGGTAGAGCAAATTCGATGGACCAGCTGGCTTAACCCTGCTCCTACGTCTTAAGGTCTAACCCATGGTGGACTCACTAAGAGGAGGTGGCACAAAATCACTGTGAGCACCATTGTAATCAGACCTCAAGGGCATGTACCATCCTCTTCTCTCATCTCATCTCACATGAGGAGCATTCACTGGAATTTAGAAGAATGAGGGGTGACCTCATTGAAACCTATCAAATATTGAAAAGCCTCAACAGAGTGGATGTGGTGAGGATGTTTCCCATGGTGGGAGAGTCTAGGACTAGAGGACACAGCCTCAGAATAGCAGGAAGTTCACTTAGCTTGGAGATGAGGAATTTCCTTAGCCAGAGAGTGGTGAATCTGTGGAATTCATTGCCACAGGTGGCTGTGGAGGCCATCATTGGGTATATTTAAGGCAGAGATCGATAGTTTTTTGATTGGTCAGGGCATGAAGGGATATGAGAAGGCAGGACATTGGGGATGAGAACAAAAATGGGCCAGCCATGATGAAGTGGGCCAAATGGCCTAATTTTGCTCCTATATCATATGGTCTTATCTCAGATTCACTTCTGATTTAGTGCCAGTAGGTGGGGGAAACATGAATCATTTATTTAACTCCTTGCCTCAACATGACCCCCAGCAATATACCATTCTTTGTACCAATAGCTAAAACCACAGAACTCCCAAACCATAGAAACTTTTTTCCCCCTCTCAGGCTATTTTAAGCATCTCATTTACAGTGTAACTAAAGGTTACTTTAACACATATCCCTCACTGCATACTTTCCAAATACAGACCCTCACCAAACAGATCTGTGGAAAGTATTTCTTGTTGGATCTACAATACATTGAACAAGAATCTGAGAAAAATTGGTACCAGTAAGGGTCAGTATTTTTTCTATTTAAACCCTGATCATTAGGAAGTTTTGTTTCAAAGATTTCCTTTCTCAAACCTTTGACTTCGACTGTGCATGTTAATTATTTACAGATTAAAGCTTCCAAAAGAAAAAAAATCCACCTGTAGGAACATTTTAGACAGTACGTGTTTTGAAATACAGCTAGATTAAAGCAAAGATGGTGAAAGCAAACATGATGAGATGCATCTCCCAGATCTTACGTGCTGACTCACATGGTAAGCTCGTCTTTCTCCTGTAATCTTATCTAAAGTTTGTCATTATCAGACAGACCTTTACCTAGTTTATCCCTTCATCTGTCACTTTACCTTTGATTGTTGTTGCCCAGGAACACTCACATGGAGACAGACTATGTGAACGACACATCGTTGTTAAAATACAGGACCTTAAATTGGAGGATTATAACTTATTGGTGAAAGCCTCTAAACCGGAAGTGGTCAATTACTGTGACAGCAGTTAATTATTCTTTAACCAGATATTTTAGCCTGAATACAAAGTCAAGTTTCATAATTCAGTTCAACCTTTCTTAAAATGAAACAAACCAATATATGATTCATGGAACACACATAAAATGCTGGAGGAACTCAGTCGGCCAGGCAGCATCTACAGAAATCGGTGCAATCGACGTTCTGGGCCGAAACCCTTCAGCAAGACCATAAATATATGATTCATGCTGTTTGTCATCAGTTTTGAAAATAGATATATTTATTAATGCTATTAATGTCAAAACTAATCCCTCAATAGAGGGGTTTCCAACCTGGGGCCCGTCGACTCCTCGGTTAATGGTAGGGGCCCATGGCATAAAAAAGGTTGAGAACCCCTGCGTTAATAGATCAATTATACTTATTTCGGTATAATGACTCTGATTGAGAACTTTTCTCATGAATTAGTGAAATGGTGAAATTGATGAACATTCCCCACACCACTGTTAAGAGATATTAATTCAATATATCCTACAGTAGGGGTTCCCAGCCTTTTTTATGGCACGTGTCAATAGTATTAAGCAAGGGGACAGTGGACCCCTGTCCTACAGCATTCAAATTGACTATTTTACTACAAATCAATGGGAATGAATTCCAACAGATTTGAAAAAAAAATATACCCTTTGAAAACCACATCTAATTCACCACAAGTAGATTTTTGATATTAGTCCAAACATGAATCATCTAATGTTTCCAACATTTTCCTATTTTTCCAAGTGAAGGAAAGTTAGAAGTAACCTCTCACATAGAAAAGCCAAATAATTGTTACATTGATGTTCAACTGGTACAGAATGACATCAGCTGACTCGTTACCATTTTCATTTCGATGTGAATCATGCTGAACTCTCCATGAGTCAACACCCACACTACAATAGCATGAGCTGGAAAGGTTAGGTAAGGTGCAAGTACAAGTTTTTATAAAGCATTGCATTCAAACATTCTGATGAAACTCTACGCTCCTCTCAGTGCACTTCCTGTCTGATTGCACCTTCAGTATTCTTTGACAAACAGCAATGCATTTACTCCAATGTTAGAAAACAGTAATTTGCTTTGTAGAAAAAATAAAACTTAATTATGAAATTCAATGTCCATTATCTGACCTGTAATCAAATTACAGTCAGATAACAAAAGACTTGAATATATAAAGTTTATTTAATGTCACGAAGCTGGTTTATTTTAACAGTGATTCAATTTTAAAATAGAAAACAAGTTTAACTTAAAAATCAAGGCAATCTGATAGTGATCCCATTTGATAAGATTCTTCAAAACTCCATTCTCAGCGTCTCCCTGTGACAGGTTCCAGATGATATTTTTTCTCTTTTCAAAATATGTTCACTCTATCAGTCAGTCTTATCTTTGTGTGTGTATCTCAGTGTGTAACTGCATTTCTGTGTGGTGTCTCAGTTGTACAGCAGCTGATAGGAAAGCACTTCAGTGGGTCATCTCTAGCGCACAGAAGATCATCGGGACACAGCTCCCAGCCCTGGAGGACACCTACAGCTCTCGCTCCCTAAGGAAAGCTACAAGCATCTGTAAGGACAATACACACCCATGCAATCATCTGTGTGAATTTCTTCCATCTGGCAGACGTTATAAGATTTTCTATGCCCGCACTTCCAGACTGAAAAATAGCTTTTTCCCCAGAGCTATAATTGCTCTGAACCAATCAATCAAGCATCATCCATAAATTTGTTACATTGCTACTTTAATACTGGTTTTATGGCTGTCCTGCATCTGAGTTGTGCTGGACATTGCTTGTACTGGCTGGTTACTTGATTTCATTTATTGTTTATTTATTTTATTTCTTGTTTTATAGCATTGAGTACAAGAGTTGCAAACTCATTTTTGCTGCATTGGTGCATGACAAATTGTATTATGCAATGACAATAAAGATATTTCATATTTCATTTCCTGGACCAAATGATCCTTCTGTTCTGGATAGCCACATAAACAGGAAAAGATGCTGACTTTACAGTTTTGAATTCAGATGATTTGATAAGTAAACCACCTATTTCAAACCGAAAGCCCAGTGTCACAATGCGATTGCCAAGGTCATTCCAGTAGTCTGCTAGTTGAATGATGTAGAAACCAGTTCTTGCAGAAGGTCTACCTCAGTGTCCAGCTGTGGTAATACTCCTCCCACATCCACACTGTGCAGTCCTGTGTTAACCAAATAAGTACATCTGAATCTATTCAACTTCAATTGCTTTTAATTGGACCAGGTGGAAGCTTGATATGAGATTTTGATTGCGTCCTCTAAATTCCCTGTCCCATGGTCTTGTGTCAGCTGTGCATTTAACTGTGACCATTACTTACATAACAAATAAACACCAGGAGAAGAAACACAGGCATAGTTCAGCAGTGTTTCCTCTCAATATCTCCCTTTGCAACACAGTCCATTTACACTTTACCTTCTTCCCTTTGGGTAGCTAGTGATAGTGAGACAAATTTCAGTATTACCAGAGACCCAATGTCACAACAACCACAATTTAACACCTTGAAAGTTGGAAATACTGCACTATTTGCCTACCAGAGCAATAGGTCCACAGCAGATGCCATCTCATTGGCCCTTCACTCAATCCTGGAACATTAGAACAGCAAAGGTGCAATTTATCAACTACAGCTCAGCAGTCAATACCATCATCCCCTCAAAGCTAATCAATAAGTTCCAAGACTTTGGCTTCAATACCTCCTTAAGCAATTGGAACCTAGGTTTCCTCACTTGCAGACCCCAGTCAGTTCAGATTGGCAGCAACATCTCCTCACTGATCCCCATCAGCATAGGTGCACCACAGGGTTGTGTGCTTAGCCTTCTGCTCTACTCGTTTTACATTTATGACTGTGTGGCCAAGTCCAGCTCCAACACCAGATTCAAGTTTGCTGATGACATCACTGTTACGGGCCGAATCAAAGGTGGTGAGGAATCAGCATACAGGAAGGAGACTGAAAATTTGGCAGAGTGGTGTCATAACAAACACCTCTCATTTAATGTTAGCAAAACCAAGGAACTGATTGTAGACTTCAGGAAAGGGAAACCAGAGGTCCATGAGCCAGTCCTCAGCAGAGGATCAAGGGTGGACAGGATTAGCAACTTTAAATTCCTGGGTGTTATTATTTAGATAGATAGATATACTTTATTGATCCCGAGGGAAATTGGGTTTCATTGCAGCCGCACCAACCGAGAATAGAGCATAAATATAGCAATACAAAAACCACAATCTAACAACAAAATGCAAACTATGCCAGATGGAAAATAAGTCCAGGACCAGTCTATTGGCTCAGGGTGTCCGTTCTGGGATTTCAGAGGATCTGTTCTGGGCCCAGTACATAAGTGCAATTATGAAGAAGGCACAGCAGCACCTCTAGTCCTTTAGAAGTCTGTGGAGATTTGGCATGACATCTAAAACTTCGACAAACTTCTATAGATTTCTAATGGGGAGTGCATTACAGCCAGTTGTGGGAACACCAATGCCACTGAACAGAAAATCCTACAAAAGATAGCGGATTCCGCCCCCTACATCATGGGTAAAGCCCTCCCAGCAACTGAGCACATCTACGTGAAACGCTGTTGTAGGAAATCAGCATCCAACATCAGAGATCCTTAGCACCCAGCCCATGCTCTTTTCTTGCTGCTGCTATCAGTAGAAGGTACAAGACCCTCAGGACTTGCACCACCAGGTTCAGAAACAGTTACTACGCCTCAAACATCAGGCTCTTGAATAGAACGGTATTACTACAGTCACCTGTCCATCCATTGAGATGTTCCCACAACCGATGATCTCACTTTAAGGACTCTTATCTTGTAATCTCAGGTTCTCATTATTTTTTGCTATTTATTTATATTTGCACAGTTTGTTGTCTTCTACACTCTGGTTGATCTCTCACTGATCCTGTTATAGTTACTATTCTATAGATTTGCTGAGCATGCCCTCAGAAAAATGAATCAGAGGGTTGTATATGGTGACATAGATGTACTCTGGTAATAAATTGTGCTTTGAACTTCATTAAACATGACTACTACTACTACGTTGACTCAGGCCTAGGGGGCCCATGTCGGGCACGATGACGGACTCTCCACTTCACCCTCTCCCTCATCAGTGTGTTCAGTTCATCTACATTAGCCGCGCCGCTGTCTTCTAGGAGCATGTTGACCGTAGTCTTGGGAGGGCGCCCAGGCTTCATCCTCCCGTGCTTGGGCTCCCATATGATGACTAGGCTGGCAGGTAGCTCGGGGTGGCGTAGACAGTGCCCCGCTAGTTGCAGTCTTCTCACCTCGATTTTAGTGGTGAGCATCGGTAGGTCATTATAGAGCTCAACATTCGTCATGTGCTGTTGCCAACTCACGTCAAGAGCCATCCGGAGCATTCGTGTATAGCAACCATCTATAGACTTTCACATCGTCTTGGTGAGTGTCCACATCTCGCATCCATACATGAGAACGGACTCTATGACTGCTATGAAAATCCTCTTTTTAAGCCCTCTGGTCAGGTTCGACTTCCAGATTTCCTTCATGTCGTTCATAGCCTTCCACGCCAGCGCCTTCCGTATCCTTATGTCCTTCTCCGAACTCAACATTCTTGACCCGAGGTACTTGTAGTCAAAGACTTTCTTAATTAAACATGAAGAAAGGATATATCCAGTTCAACATTCTATTGTGTATGTGTGTATATATATATGTGTGTGTGTGTGTCTCTCTACGCAAATACTTTTACATGTCATAAACATTTTCAGTTTACAGTATTATTTTATTCTAGAAATAATTCTATAATAGTTCATACATTTTCTTCTTCTAACATACATTCTGCTCCCTTTAAAAGTACGAGTATGGTCACCAACACTAACACTGTTAATTCTGTGCTAACTGTGCTGCTAGGTTGGAAGAAGTCCTTCCTGCTGCCACAGGGAAAATTACACTCTGCATCTACCTTAACCACCACCTTCAAGTGGCCAAAGCAGTGGCCCCAGAATCCCAGTAGATTATGTCCACCTAGAAATAAAGTGGACATGATCTTCACTGTGGAACAGCCCCAGCCACAGTAGGTGACCTTCCTTGACCTCACTCCATAAGCAGGAGGGATTGTCGAACCTCTTCAGGTTCTGCTCCCATTAGAAATTCAACTTGTTAGTGCCTCAGCATGCAAACCATGATGCTAACCAATGGATTAGTACCAAAGTCAACCCTCAGTGAAAGCTGGTGTCCAAATCAGGCTGTGTAATTTCCCCAGTACTTCTCTTCGTCTCTCTCACTGCAATGCTGTGGCTCACCACCAACAAACTTCCTGCAGAACTGGAGCAAATCTTCAGAACTAATGGAGATTCTTTCACCTATAGCAACATACACAAGGACAAAGGCCCCCTGAGCTCATTTGTGGAGTTGCAGGATGCAGATGACATGGGCACCTGTGCATTCTTAGTGGCCAACACCCTAGATATTAACAAATCATTCACCAAAACATTGGAGAGGCTGGGCCTTGCACACAACATCCATAAGTCCGAAGTCCTCCATCAGCATGCCCCAGGTGCACCACGTGCCGGTGGACAATAAAGCTTGATGGCAAGACCCGCGGGAACATGGACCACCTCCCACATCGGAGGATCTAACACTCAGTGATAAAACTAACTACCACTCTCAATACAGCAGCACAGGCTCAGTTGCATGGTGAGAAAGGTTATTGGAAGGTCAAGATCACAGATATGGCACAAAACATATGGTTTATCAGACAAGAGTTAATTCCACCCTCCTGTCTTCTGAGACCTGGATTATCTATGGGCATCTCAAGACATGGGGAATGTACCAGCAATCTGTCTGAAAAATCCTCCAAGTTAATTTGAAGGATAAGCAATTGAACATCAGTACCACCTTCCAAGCTAACACCCCCAGTGCCAAGATCACATCTACTCTGTTTATCAGGCAATGTATTTTGCATGGCTGATACTCTGACATCACTCTGAGCTCTGTCATGGGAAGAGATTCATCAATGGATAGAGAAAAAGTTACGATGATGTGCTCGGTTTTCTCGAAGAAATCCAATATCCCAACTGACTCCTGGGAAATATCTGGTCTATGACTGCACCAGGAATCATCAGGAGTATACTGAATCCTGCACGAACTATACAACTGCTCAGACTATCTGCACATCCTGTCCCCTCTGTGGGAGAGTCTTGTCCCCACAATGACTTCAACAGCCATTCCAGGATCTACAAAACCAGACTGGAAGCAAATCATCTTCAAATCCTGGGGCATGCCAAAGAAGAACACCATTGAAACACTTTTCTAGGAACTAAGCTTCCTTTTTGGCTGTAATTGTACACTCTTAGTGGAAACAACAGCACAAGCATATGGAGTTCGTGGAAAGATATTCTTGACATTAAGTTCTGTAAGCCAAGCTCAAGACAAGCGAGGTATTACAGTATTTAACTAAAACTAGAAGAACACATCTCTTGTGTGCCAGCGATGAATGCTTTGTTAAACTTGTGAAAATGTTAAGGGTTACTGTAATTGGACTCTGCAGTTCATGTTATATGTGTGTCTGGTTACTCCTTTTATTTTATTTTTACTCCGATCGGGGCAGGCTGGCTCTGCGGCCCGCCGTCAACAAACAACATCGCGCTAAATTGAACTGAACTTAACTGAACATTCCCAGACTGTTTCAACTGTTTGACATTTTATATTCTGTGTGTTTTTTGCTTGGGTCTTCCCCTTTGTGAGATTTTTTTTGCGCTTTGGGCTTTTGTTTTCTTGAAACGGGTTCCATGGTGTTTTGTCTTATGGCTGTCTGTGGGAAGAGGAATCTCCGGATTGCATATGTACATACTTTGATAATAAACATACTTTGAACTTTTAATCACTTTGTAGACATAAAGGATTAAGAATGTATGACTATTTTAACCTATTTTATTCACACTGAAACCCACAGGTGACCGGACATAGCAACCACCAACGGCTACTTGGCCACGACATCCTCAATGAACTTTGATAGGGTGTCAGAGGGAGAACGCTTCCATTTTCTGAGTTAGCCTTCAACATTCTTGTGGGAATTCATTATTGTTTCTATTCAAGATTATTTATTGCAATTCTTCAATACACTCCTGTATAGGAAGATGGAATGACTGCTACACCAGATCCAATGCAGCATAAAAAAACAATAAACCTCCAAAAAAAACATGATAAATGTAAAAGCAATCCTATAATCCTATAATCTGGTGGGAGGAGAAGATGGTGGTGCACCACGCATGCGCAGTGCTCTGGTGAAAAATGATATCGTATCTGTTAAATAGGGACCGTGGACAATTCTGATTTGATGGAGAGGGACGTGAAAGCATAAAGGAACATCTGGAGAAATTTCTGAAACGCCCGTTCGGTGCTGTCGTTACTGTGTGGTCGGGAATCTTTCAGAGGATAGGCCTCAAAATCCCCGGCCTTGCCTGCTTTTGGCGACCGAGAAGGAGGTCGAATTGTTCGGACAGAGATGGCGCTCAGTACTCGGTGTCGGAGAGTTGATCAGAGCTCGAAGTTTTCGGATGACTCAGAGTCAGGCTGTGGTCGGCATGGCAGGGAGAGTTTTTCTTCCTACTCCCGTCTGCGTGAGATGTGGGACATTTGAGAAACTTTGAACTTTACTGTGCTCACGGACTTCTTCATCAAGTTATGGTATCGTTACACTGTTTGTAACTATATGTTATAATTATGTGGTTTTGTCAGTTTTTTCAGTCTTGGTTTGTCCTGTGTTTTGTGATACCACACCGGAGGAAATAATGTATCATTTCTTAATGCATGCATTACTAAATGACAATAAAAGAGGACTACATGTCTTCATAATCACAAAATACAATGCAAAAGTAACTGTTATTACATACAATACTGTAGTAATCTTAAGTATTGCACTGTACTGCTGCCAGAAAAAAATCATGACATACGTGAGTGATGATAAACCTGATTCTGATCCGGGTCTCTATTGTGGATCAAGAGTGGGAAGGGGGCAGGGAGAGGGGAATCATGGTTGGGAAAAGGGAAAGGGAGAGGAGAGGGAGCAGTAAGCACCAGAGAGACATTCTGTGATGATCAATAAGGCAATTGTTTGGAATCAAATTACCTTGCCTGGTGTCTCAGGGCTGGGTGTGTCTGTAACCACAGCATTCCCTGCCCTGGTGCTTCTTAAATAATTTCCCACTCGGGATCAATAAAGAACTTATTATTATTATCTGCCACCTGTCCCACAGCCCTCCTGCGACACTCCACTCTTGCCGTTTCCAACATCCTTTGCTCCAGCCAGATTTACAAACTTGCTCTCTGCTCCACATTGCCAAATACTTGCTGTGCAAAAATAGATACACCCAAGACTGGTTCACAGTACTGCAGGTTGATTATACGTACATAAAGTGATGCGAGGCGATGTGTATGTAGTTTTGGTGGGGCAGGATAACAGATGGAAGTGCTGCGCAGCTATCAGCTTGCAGAAAATAACTGGTTTCGAGTCCTGGCCTGGATGCTACGCAGCCTCCTTCCTGACAAACAGTCCATGAGCAGGATGGGAGAAACCCATATGATGTTACTGGCACCTCTCTGTATACATGTCCTCGATGTCCGGTAGGCTGGTGCTGGTGATGTGCTGGGCAGTTTTATCTACCTATTACAGCCACAGTGCAGTTTCTGTACCACATGGTGATGCTGCATGTGAGGATGCTCTCCACTGCAAACCTGCAGAAAGTCTTGAGTAAAGATGTGTATCGACCAGCTCTCTTTAGTCTCCTCAGAAGGCAGAGGCTTTGGTGAGCGTTCTTGTCGATGGAGAATATGATCGGGAACCATGAGAGGTTGTGCGAGATGTGCACTCCCAGCACTTCGAAACTGTTCACATTTTCCGCTTCTGTGCTGTGCAAAAAGAGGGAGGTGAGTGGTGCAACATTTCCTCGAGTTGATAACCATCCCCTTTTTCTTGCTGACATTCAGGATAGGTTATTTGCCTGACACTAGGGCTCGAGCTCTTCCACCAGCTCTGTCAGCCATCTCATCATTGTTGACAATAAGCCATCAGCAAAGTTGACATTGAGATTGCTCTGTTGTTTGGCCATGCAGTCCTGTGCGAGCAGAATGTTCCAGAGTTGAGAATAATGAGGGGGTAGGAGCAGTTGTGCATCTTGACTGCGTGAGATTAGCAAGTCAAACACCCAAGTGCACAGCAGTGTATTTAGAATGAGAAGTAGAAGCTTGATCACCAAAGTCTGTAGGGCAATAATGTTGAATGCCGAACTGAAATCCAGGAACAGCATTCTGACGTGTGTCATTGTTTTCCAGGTATGTCTGGGCCAAGTGCAGGCTAGACAATACAGCACCTTTCAGAGAGTAGTTCTGTTGGTAAGCATATTGGTGAGGAACGCAGTTTTTGCCATTACCAGCCATTCAAAGCACTTCAGACCATCGGTCAGACAAAACATTTCAAACAGTAAAGTAAGGTGAGTGGCTGCTTTCTCAGACTATAGTTTACTAAATTTAAGAGTACTCGCTGCTGTCATCAGGTAGAAGGCACAGGAGCCTCAGGACTTACACCACCAGGTTCAAGAACAGTTACCACTGCTCAACCACCGTGCTCTTGAACAAAAAGTGGTAAGCTACACTCATTTAAGGACTGTGTTCTACTGTTATTTCATGCTCGTTATTTATTGCTATTTATTTATATCTGCATTTGCACAGTTTACAGTTAACAGTTCCTGATGGTTATAGTTTAGAGTTATTGTTCTATAGCTTTGCTAAGTATGTCCACAGAAAAAAGAATCTCAAGAGTTATATGTGGTGGCATGTATGTAATCTGAGAACTTGAGCTTTGAGATTTGCTAGTTGCAGTATTTTTTTTTGGCCAAAAGATTTCTGATTGTGTTTCTTTTGAAATTATTCTAATCCTTAAGCTCATTCATTTGAATTATTTGGAATAATGTTGAAAATACTGTTTATCTTTGGTAACTAACTTTCTTTGCATTTCTGAGTTACTAACAATTTGCCTACATTTTCCAGAACCTATCCGCTCAGCTTCAGACTTAACTAGAAAAATAAGACACAACACCCGAGGGCAGTTTTAGACTCTATATGACCACAAGGAAATATAGTGGAGAGTAAGGAAACTTACAAAATTTGGGGGAATCCTCTTCCAAGAGATGGTGTTTGGAATACAATTAGTTGACAACTGAAGGTTTAGCTTCATGTTAGATCCCTGAAGAGAGTTGTGTATTTAATATTTCAGGTCACTCGTCTCAGTGCTACTGGTACCACGTAACCCAGTACTACCTGTCGCATGGTCGGGTAGTCGGCGACTAAACCAGCTCCCCCACCAGGCTTGCCTGGTGAGGAGGGTGGCTAGACACCCTGCAGGATGAAAAACAAGACCTGTCAAAGGGTGGATGAACACTCTGGTAGGGTCAACGGCCATCTAGCAAACACGTGCCGTGAAGTGCGGAAAGGGCATCCCTTGCATCGAAGCTTGGTCTGGCCATTCACTGCGACAGAACTCCCCCCAGCCGTCTTGGACCCCACCATGTCGCTGGAACTGGGAGGGAATGTCAAGAGGGGGAGTCTAGGCCTGTGTAAGCCCCTACTCGCCTAAAATCCACTCACGCACACACTGCTCCTTTCTGGGGAGTGGGGTATAAACCCCACAAACTGACTGAAAGGAACCATTATCATCCAACGGGATGGATAGCCAGAGAGAGAGAATATTTGAGTACTCTTGTTTGATTAAGCATTCCTGTTCATTTAAATAATTAATTACAGGTTATAAGTATAAATATTAATTGCGCACAAATCCTGTATATTGGACTCCCCGTGTCTTTATTTGAATTAATTTAATGTTTTGAGGTTACAAAACATAACAAGAGTCAACAACAAAAGTTTTAATTTAACAGATTCAGACTCTAATTGTTAGCTTTGGTATTGACAATCACACAGAATTGCAGAGAAATTCGGATCTGAAGTATTTTTCAAGAGCATATGTGTGTATTTCCTTGACGTGATAGAATGAGGGTATTGATAATGTCCTGAGTTGTTAGGTGATTGTTGAGCAGAGGTTCTCAATCTTTATTATGCCATGGACCCCTACCATTAATCAAAGGGTCTGTGGAGCCCAGGTGGGGAAGCCCTGATGTACAATGTCCTTCTCTGCATCCCCCTGCCCGGTTGTCATCTTTGTTCTAGGCAACATCTACTGGCGATGCCAAAGATTATCAGTGATAAGGAACAAGTCAAAATATCTTTCCATTGCTGTAAGGGTCAGTAACCAGAGGAGACAAATTCAAGATAATTAACACAAGCAAATGAGTGAGACTGAACTATTATGATCACTGCCTATAAAGGTACAGAGACAAGTTTAATAAAGACTTTTTTAAAGGGGCATGGCATTCCAAGTTGATAAGCACTGCATTCCAAATCATAACAACTCAGATTATAGGGAAAAAATGGGTGAGTGAGATGAATCATTATCCCTTCAAAGAGCTGGCACAGGTATGATGACCCAAGCAACCCCTTAGAGTTTTATCATTTTAATCACATACTCCTACAAAGTAATTAACATTTATGATTTAAATTATTCTGCAAAAAGATTTAAAAGCAGATTTTCTTTTGGAGTACTCAAACTCTTTCTCGTTATAAGGACCAAGTTTAGTGTGCCAGTGGATAACAACTTTGACTTACCCCAATCACTTTCTTCAGAATTATCTTGATTTGGTTATACTATATGAAATTAATAAGTTGCTTGGGAAATGTGAGGTTCAATGCAAATGACCAAATCTGGCAAGGGTTGCAATTATAGGTGAAGGCCTTTTATTACAAATGGAAGAACATGTTGTTGCAATTCGGCCCTGTTTTTCCAAAGTTTTGCGGCATCAGTATGTTTGCAGTCATATAATACTGAGTGCTTAATTATTATTATAGCTGATTATTTATGAAACATACTGACAAACCTTGTTGAGAAAAATTAGACTGAAAGGATAAAATGAACCTGTAGGTGTAAGAAGTGCCAATGTTCAGCTCTATTAAATAACACAAGAATAATCTAGGTCATATAAAATAACACAACAATTTAAAATTATTGCAAATATGAAGAATTTAGTGAGAATGTCATTTTATAATCAAAAGTTAATTATGCTGAAATTTAAAACAGCATTAATATGCAGTTTAAAGATAAACTTTGAAGGAAAAATTACAGTTGTGTGATTATTATATGTTCACATTTCAGATTATAAATAAGGTTGAAAGAGTGCAGAGAAGGTGTACAAGGATGTTGCCGGGACTTGAGAAACTCAGTTACAGAGAAAGGTTGAATAGGTTAGGACTTTATTCCCTGGAGCATAGAAGAATGAGGGGAGGCTTGATAGAGGTATATAAAATTATGATGGGTACAGATAGAGTGAATTCAAGCAGACTTTTTCCACTGAGGCAAGGGGAGAAAAAAAACCAGGGGACATGGGTTAAGGGTGAGGGGGGAAAAGTTTAAAGGGAACATTAGGGGGGACTTCTTCACACAGAGAGTGGTGGGAGTATGGAATGAGCTGCTAGACGAGGTGGTAAATGTGGGTTCTTTTTTAACATTTAAGAATAAATTGGACAGATACATGGATGGGAGGTGTATGGAGGGATATGGTCCGTGTGCAGGTCAGTGGGACTAGGCAGAAAATGGTTCGGCACAGCCAAGAAGGGCCAAAAGGCCTGTTTCTGTGCTGTAGTTTTTCTATGGTTTTCTATGGTTTTAATAATAGCCTGATTCTTTGGTCTGTAGTGAAGTAAAGGCACTTGTGGGAAATCTGTAAAAAAAAATCTAAATTATTCTCTTTGACATTAATTTAGATCAGTGATTCCGATTGGGGGAGGTTACGTGTCCGAGGAGAAAAAAGTCAACGGGAGGGGGCACAGTAAGTGGCACCCAAAATTGAGGCACGAGACATAACTGGGCATCTGATAGGCATTCGCAGTTTATGTTATTTTTAAATTTTAACTTAGCCCCAGTAATGATGAATAAATAAAGTGGCATGCAAAAGTTTGGGCACCCCTGGTCAAAATTTCTTTTACTGTGAATAGCTAAGCAAGTAAAAGATGACCTGATTTCCAAAAGGCATAAGGTTAAAGATTACACATTTCTTTAATATTTTAAGCAAGATTACTTTTTTATTTCCATCTTTTATAGTTTCAAAATAACAAAAAAGGAAAAGGACCCAAAGCAAAAGTTTGGGCACCCTGCACGGTCAGTACACCCCCTTTGGCAAGTATCACAGCTTGTAAACACTTTCTGTAGCCAGCTAAAAGTCTTTCAATTCTTATTTGGGGGATTTTCGCCCATTCTTCATTGCAAAAGGCTTCTCGTTCTGTGAGATTCTTGGGCCGTCTTGCATGCACTGCTCTTTTGAAGTCTATCCACAGATTCTCGATAATGTTTAGGTCAGGGGTCTGTGAGGGCCATGGCAAAACCTTCAGCTTGTGCCTCTTGAGGTAGTCCATTGTGGATTTTGAGGTGTGTTTAGGATCAATTTCCTGTTGTAGAAGCCATCCTCTTTTCATCTTCAGCTTTTTTTTTTACAGACAGTGTGATGTTTGCTTCCAGAGTTTGCTGGTATTTAATTGAATTCATTCTTCCCTCTACCAGTGAAATATTCCCCTTGTCACTGGCTGCAACACAAGCCCAAAGCATGATTGATCCACCCCCGTGCTTAACAGTTGGAGAGGTGTTCTTTTCATGAAATTCTGCACCCTTTTTTCTCTAATCATACCTTTGCTCATTGCGGCCAAAAAGTTCTATTTGAACTTCATCAGTCCACAGGACTTGTTTCCAAAATGCATCAGGCTTGTTTAGATGTTACTCTGCAAACTTCTGATGCTGAATTTTGTGGTGAGGACACAGGAAAGGTTTTATTCTGATGACTCTTCTATGAAGGTCATATTTGTGCAGGTGTCGCTGCATAGTAGAACAGTGCACCACCACTCCAGAGTCTGCTAAATCTTCCTGAAGGTCTTTTGCAGTCAAACGGGGGTTTTGATTTGCCTTTCTAGCAATCCTACCAGTAGTTCTCTCGGAAAGTTGTCTTTGTCTTCCAGACCTCAACTTGACCTCCACCATTCCTGTTAACTACCACTTCTTAATTACATTATGAACGGAGGAAATGGCTACCTGAAAACGCTTTGCTATCTTCTTATAGCCTTCTCCTGCTTTGTGGGCATCATTTATTTTAATTTTGAGAGTGCTAGGCAGCTGTTGAGAGGAGCCCATGGCTGCTGATTGTTGGGACAAGGTTTGAGGAGTCAGGGAATTTATAAAGCTTTGAAATTTGCATCACCTGGCTTTTCCTAATGATAACTCTGAACAAGCCATAGCCCTAACAAGCTAATTAGGGTCTGAGACCTTGGTAAAAGTTATCTGAGAGCTCAAATCTCTTGGGGTGCCCAAACTTTTGCATGGTGCTCCTTTCCTTTTTTTTCATTCTAAAATTGTACAAAACAAAAATAATACACTAATCTTGCTTAAAATGTTGAAAAGAATGTTTCATCTTTAACTTCATGACTTTTGGAGATCAGAATTATTTTAGTGCCAGGAGCATTGTAAGAAAGGTGGATGAGTTTAGAGCATGGATTGATACCTGGAATATTACAGCAGTGCTCTGGCAGGATAGAGTAGAGGGCTCATCTAGGGAGGCTATTTGGGTGGAATTGAGGAATGGGAAAGGTGTAGTTACACTTACAGGGGTGTATTATAGACCACCTAATGGGGAGAGAGAAGTGGAGGAGCAAATTTGTAAGCAGATAGCAGATATTTGTAGTAAGCACAAGGTTGTGATTGTGGGAGATTTTAATTTTCCACACATAGACTGGAAAGTCCATTCTGTAAAAGGACTGGATGGTTTGGAGTTTGTAAAGCATGTGCAGGATAGCTTTTTGCAGCAATACATAAAGGTACCAACTAGAGAAGGGGCAATGTTGGATCTCCTGTTAGGAAATGAGATAGGGCAGGTGACGGAGGTATGTGTTGGGGAGAACTTCAGGTCCAGTGATCACAATGCCATTAGTTTCAATATAATTATGGAGAAGGATAGGTCTGGACCAAGGGTTGAGATTTTTGATTGGAGAAAGGCTAACTTTGAGGAGATGCAAAAGGATTTAGAAGGAAAGGATTGGGACAAATTGTTTTATGGGAAGGATGTAATAGAGAAATGGAGGTCATTTAAAGGTAAAAATTTGAGGGTACAGAATCTTTATGTTTCTGTTAGGTTGAAGGGAAAGGTTAAAAGTTTGAGAGAGCCATGGTTTTCAAGGGATATTGGAAACTTGGTTTGGAAAAAGAGAGATATCTACAATAAATATAGGCAACATGGAGTAAATGAGGTGCTTGAGGAATATAAAGAATGTAAAAAGAATCTTAAGAAAGAAATAGAAAAGCTAACAGAAGATACGAAATTGATTTGGCAAGTAAGGTGAAAATAAATCCAAAGGGTTTCTAAAGTTACGTTAATAGCAAAAGGATTATGAGGGATAAAATTGGTCCCTTAGAGAATCAGAGTGGACAGCTATGTATGGAACCAAAAGAGATGGGGGAGGTTTTAAACAATTTCTTCGGTATTTGCTAAGGAGAAGGATATTGAATTGTGTAAGGTAAGGGAAACAAGTAGGGTAGTTATGGAAAATATGATGATTAAAGAAGAAGTAGTACTGGCGCTTTTAAGGAATATAAAAGTGGATAAGTCTCCGGGTCCTGACAGGATATTCCCTAGGACCTTGAAGGAAATTAGTGTAGAAATAGCAGCAGCTCTGACAGAAATATTTCAGATGTCATTAGAAACGGGGATGGTGCCTGAGGATTGGTGTGTTGCTCATGTTGTTCCATTGTTTAAAAAGGGTTCTAAAAGTAAACCTAGCAATTATCGGCCTGTGAGTTTGACGTCAGTGGTGAGTAAATTGATGGAAAGTATGCTTAGGGATGGTATATATAATCATCTAGATAGACAGGATCTGATTAGGAAGAGTCAAAATGGATTTGTGCGTGGAAGGTCATGTTTGACAAATCACTGAATTTTTTGAAGAGGTTACTAGGAAAGTTGACGAGGGTAAAGCGGTGGATGTTGTCTATATGGACTTCAGTAAGGCCTTTGAGAAGGTTCCACACAGAAGGTTAGTTAGGAAGGTTCAATCGTTAGGTATTAATATTGAAGTAGTAAAATGGATTCAGCAGTGGCTGGATGGGAGATGCCAGAGAGTAGTGGTGGATAACTGTGTGTCAGATTGGAGGCCAGTGACTAGTGGTGTGCCTCAGGGATCTGTACTGGGTCCAATGTTGTTTGTCATATACATTAATGATCTGGATGATGGGGCAGAAATTGGATTAGTAAGTATGCAGATGATACTAAGATAGGTGGCGTTGTGGATAATGAAGTAGGTTTTCAAAGCTTGCAGAGAGGTTTAGGCCAGTTAGAAGAGTGGGCTGAAAGATGGCAGATGGAGTTTAATGCTACACTTTGGTAGGACTAATCAAAATAGGACATACATGGTAAATGGTAGGGCATTGAAGAATGCAGTAGAACAGAGGGATCTGGGAATAATGGTGCATAGTTCCCTGAAGGTGGAATCTCATGTGGATAGGGTGGTGAAGAAAGCTTTTGGTATGCTGGCCTTTATAAATCAGAGCACTGAGTACAGTATAGGAGTTGGGATGCAATGTTAAAATTGTACAAGGCATTGGTAAGGCCAAATTTGGAGTATTGTTTACAGTTCTGGTCACCAAATTATAGTAAAGATGTCAACAAAAGAGAGAGAGTACAGAGAAGATTTACTAGAATGTTACCTGGGTTTCAGCACCTAATTTACAGAGAAAGATTGAACAAGTTGGGTCTTTATTCTTTGGAGCATAGAAGGTTGAGGGGGGACTTGATAGAGGTATTTAAAATTATGAGGGGGATAGATAGAGTTGACATGGATAGGCTTTTTCCATTGAGAATGGGGGAGATTCAAACAAGAGGACATGAATTGAGAGTTAGGGGGCAAAAGTTTAAGGGTAACATGAGGGGGAACTTCTTTACTCAGAGAGTGGTAGCTGTGTGGAATGAGCTTCCAGCAGAAGTGGTTGAGGCAGGTTCAACGTTGTCATTTAAAGTTAAATTGGATAGATATATGGACAGGAAAGGAATGGAGGGTTATGTGCTGAGTGCAGGTCGGTGGGACTAGGTGAGAGTAAGAGTTCAGCACGGACTAGAAGGGCCGAGATGGCCTGTTTCCGTGCTGTAATTGTTACATGGTTATATGGTCAGTTCATCTTCTACTCACTTAACTATTCACAGTAACAGAAATTTTGACCGGGGTGCCCAAACTTCTGCATGCCACTGTCTGTACAGTGCAATCTCTACGAATCTGAAGACAGTGAAGCCTTGAATTCTAATTCTGCTGAGAAACAGAAACTACAGAGAGTGCATCAAAACAATGTTACATACCTCACAGCACGCTGGAGGAACTCAGCAGGTCGGGCAGCATCCGTGGAAACGATCAGTCAACGTTTCGGGCCTGAACGCTTCATCAGGACTGTAGGGGGAAGGGGGCAGAGGCCCTATAAAGAAGGTGGGGGGAGGGTGGGAAGGAGAAGGCTGGTAGGTTCCAGGTGAAAAACCAGTAAGGGGAAAGATAAAGGGGTGGGGGAGGGGAGGCAGGGAGGTGATAGGCAGGAAAGGTGTAGAAGGAATAGGGGAAAACACAATGGGTAGTAGAAGGAACCATGACGGAGGTGATAGGCAACTGGGGGTGGGGGCAGAGTGAAATAGGGATAGGGGAAGGGAGGGGGAGGGAATTACCGGAAGTTGGAGAATCCTATGTTCATACCAAGGGGCTGGAGACTACCCAGATGGTATATGAGGTGCTGCTCCTCTAACCTGAGTTTAGCCTCATCATGGCAGTAGAGGAGGCCATGTATGGACATGTCCGAATGGGAATGGGAAGCAGAGTTGAAGTGGGTGGCAACCGGGAGAACCTGTCTGTTGTGGAGGTGCTTGACGAAGCGGTCCCCCAATCTGTGTCGGGTTTCGCCGATGTAAAGGAGGCCGCACCGGGAGCACCGGATGCAACAGATGACCCCAACAGACTCACAAGTGTTGCCTCACCTGGAAGGACTGTTTGGGGCCCTGAATGGTGGCAAGAGAGGAGGTGTAGGGACAGGTGTAGCACTTGCGCTTACAGGGATAAGTGCCAGGTGGCAGATCCGTGGGGAGGGACATGTGTATCAGGGAGTTGCGGAGGGAGTGATCCCTGCGGAAAGCGGGGAGGGGTGGAGAGGGAAAGATGTGCTTAGTGGTGGGGCCCTGTTGAAGGTGGCAGAAGTTGCGGAGGATAATGTGCTGGATCCAGAGGCTGGTGGGGTGGTAGGTGAGGACAAGGGGAACTCTGTCCCTGCTGTGGTGGCGGGAGGATGGGGTGAGGGCTGAAGTGCGGAAAATGGAGGAGATGCAGGTGAGGGCATCATCGATGACGGTAGAAGGGAAACCACGATCCTTAAAGAAAGAGGACATTTGAGATGTCCTGGAACGGAAAGCCTCATCCTGGGAGCAGATGCAGCGGAGACAGAGGAACTGAGAATAGAGAATGGCATTTTTGCATGTGGCAGGGTGGGAAGAGGTATAGTCGAGGTAGTTATGAAGTCAGTGCGCTTGTAGAAGATGTCAGTGGACCATCTGTCTCCACAGATGGAGACCGAGAGATCGAGAAAGGGGAGAGAAGCGTCTGAGATAGAGCAAGTGAATTCGAGGGCTGTGTGGAAGTTTGAAGTAAAGTCGATGAAATTGACGAGCTCAGCATGGGTACAGGAAGCAGCACCAATGTAGTCGACAATGTAGCAAAGGAAAAGTTGGGGAGCAGTACCAGAATAGGTTTGGAGCACAGACTGTTCCACATAACCAAAAAAGACGCGGGCATAGTTAGGGCCCATGCGAGTTCCCATAGCTACACCCTTGTTCTGAAGAAAGTAGGAAGAGCCTAAATAGAAGTTATTAAGAAGTTATAGGTGGGGAGGGACTGAACTATGGGTGACAAAATGGAGTCCAGGTAGGCAGATACAAGTTCGGTGGGACAGGAGCAGGCACAGTATGGGTCTACCGGAGCAGTCAGGTTTGTGGATCTTGGGGAGGAGGTAAAACCGAGCGGTACGGGGTGTGGGAATAATGAGTTTAGCCGCTGAGGATGGAAGGTCTCCGGAGTTGATCAGGGCGGTGATGGTACGGGAGACAATGGTTTGATGTTTTTTGGTGTGGTCCTGTTCCGGGGTTGAGTAAGAGGAGGTGTCAGAGAGCTGCCGTTTGGCCTCAGTGAGGTAGAGGTCCGTCCGCCAGACTACTACGACACCACCTTCGTCAGCAGGTTTGATGGTGAGGTTGGGATTAGTGCGGAGGGAGTGGAGGGCAGTGTGTTCAGAGGGAGTGAGGTTGAAACAGGAGAGAGGAGTGGTGAAGTTGAGACGGTTGATGTCTCGGCGACAGTTGGAGATGAAAAGATCGAGTGCAGGTATAAGGCCCGGGCGGGGTGTCTAGGAGGAGGAGGAGGGTTGAAGACAGGAGAAGGGGTCATCAGTAGGGGGAGGGGAATCCTTACCAAAGAAGTAGGCTCAGAGACGTAGGCGACGGAAGAAGAGTTCAGCATCATGGCAGGCACGGAACTCACTGAGGTGTGGACAGAGGGGGACAAAAGTGAGGACCTTGCTAAGGACAGAACGTTCTGCCTCAGAGAGCGGAAGGTCAGAGAGGATGGTGAAGACACGGCAAGGGTTAGGACTGGGGTCGGAGGAGGGTGAAGGGTGGGAGGTCTCAGGAGAGAGAGGGGGGTTAGGATGTTCAGGAAGAGCGGGGTTAGGGGTGGATGAGGGATCAGAGGAATGGAGGGGTGATGAGGGGTAGAGGGAAGGTTGGGAGTTGCAGGGAGGATAGAGGGTAGTGGGGGAATCAGACGGGTGGTAGGACCCAGCGGCAGTAAGAGCGGTCCCGGTCCGGAGAGGGTCGGGACCTCGGTCCGAGCTGGATCTGGAGCTGGGGGTGGCGGAGCCTGTGGCCTGCAGGGCCCCAGAGCTGAGGTCGGAGTCGGAGGCGAGTGAGTCTATGGCCCGCCGGGGGCTGGTGCCCATGTCCGGGAGGCCGTGGTTCCAGTCAGGGTCAGAGTCAGAGGCGGATGGGTCCTCGGCCTCAGAAGTCGAGGTCCAAGGGGTCGGGGTCCGGGCTGGAGCCGGTTGTCGTCGTGGGCTCCAGGCGGGCGAGCTTGTGGTCCTTCTTGGACGCGAGGAAGGAGAAGAAACGGCGGTTGGAGGCGTGAATCCGGCGGAGAATGATGTGTAGGAGAGGTCCGTGGCAGACGGTGGAGAGCGAGGCCCGGAGTGGTGGCAGAGAGAGGGACAGGGCCCGTAGGTATCTCCACATGGCAGCGAGCATGGCGCGGAGAATCTGGCGGGAGCAGCGGTCAGTGAAATGCAGGTACCTGGGATCCTCGCTGGGAGGCCTGGAACCGGAGCTGGAATCCCTGTGGTAACAGACGGCAGCGGAGACACGTTCCCAGGAAGGAGACATGGCTGTGGTAGCGGGTCTGGGTGAGGATCTCCCGAGTTGAAGAGTCGTTGATCACAGAGGGGGAGAAGTGAGAGAGGGTCTCACTGAACTCCCATCGACTGATCGTTTCCACAGATGCTGCCCAACCTGCTGAGTTCCTCCAGCGTGTTGTGAGTGTTGCTTTGACCCCAGCATCTGTAGACTACTTTATGTTTAATGTTACATACCTGGAGTGCAGTTTTATTCCATTCCCATCAGATCAGCGACACCCCATGTGTCTTATTTGTAATAGAATTCTGTCTAATGAAGGCGTGAAACCATCAAGATTGCAGAAACACTTCCGTAAAAGACACCCTGAAGAGTCTACTTATGGTCGTAAACACGAGGAATTCTGCAGATGCTGGAAATTCAAGCAACAAACATCAACGTTGCTGGTGAATGCAGCAGGCCAGGCAGCATCTCTAGGAAGAGGTACAGTCGAAGGGTCTCGGCCCGAAACGTCGACTGTACCTCTTCCTAGAGATGCTGCCTGGCCTGCTGCGTTCACCAGCAACTTTGATGTGTGTTGTTAGTCTACTTATGGTATTACTCTGTTCCAAAAGATGAAAGAAGCATTTGAAAAGCATTGCACACTCAAGTCATTTGCCAAAAAAGCTAAAAATGACCTTGATAGTGGTCGCACTGCTTCTTATAACATTTCCAAAATGATAGCAAACTGTAGAAAATCTCATACAATTGCTGAAATATTAATAATGCCTGCTCTATCAGAAGTGCTCACCAGTTCTCAAAATGAGTATCAGTATTTTAAAATCGATTCTTCTATAGCTCACCGTATTGACAAAATGAGTGATGACATTGAGTAACAACTATGCACAGAGCTACAAAAATAAACACAATTTGGGATACAATGGGATGAGTCTACTGTTTCTACACTATGGGGGTTGCCGGAAAGTATATTGTGCCTAAAAGGGGCGTTGGCAAGCATGAAGATGCTTTAGTGGGCCTTTGGGCTAAAAAAGGTTGGCAAACACTGATTTAAACCATCTATCAATCAATCAATCAATCAGTTCTTTAAGGCTGTCATAGCTGGGGGAAGTAGTGGGAATAATACCCACTACCCATTAAATGCTCCCAGCGGCATGCATCTGGCAACTAAGTCCAGCTGCTGGCCTTTATGTGTGACTAAGCTACTAAGCCTAGTAGAACCATTTCTATCAACAGGAGAAGGGGCAAAAGCAGGAGACTGGCAACTTAAAACCAGTTGCTTTGGACAGATGGGGTTCGTCAGCCATGGCCGGCAGCTCATCTAGAAGGAGAACTCTGATCTCAAACATCTGCTGCCTTGAGGCTCACATGGAAGGCTTTGGGAGTAAGCCCCATGGAAAAATCTGGAGCTGGAGTCCCTAAGGCAGTTCTATGTTGTGTTCAACACTGACTGGCCAGTCCGACACAGCTGATGCCAAACTGTATCGGTCTCTGCCATTCCTTTGAATTCATCAGCTACATGCAGAGGGGGAGACTGTTATATGGGCAACAGCTTGCTCTCCATATTGTATTAGCCAGGCTTGCAAATCATGCAGGCAGCAGAATCACAATATCCACGGTTGACCCTGACCAATGGGGGGCCTCAGAAGATCTCTGATGTCTAGCAAATGTGATGTCTCCAATACCCAATCAAGTTGAAGGATCTTCAGAGAGTCAACCCGCAAGAAAAACATCATCTGTTTTCAAATGAATTAAATGAAGATTAGGCTATAGACATAGCATTAAGGTAAAAGTTAAAATATCTTTAATTTTGAACCCATTTTGATTTTATTCTAAACCTTGGCATTGTGAAAATCAACCCTCTGAGTTTGCACTGTACACCTCCTTTGGTAGAGACGTATCTCCACCCCGCCACCCAATCATCACCCCAGCTAAATGTGCAAACTCCACAGAAATGTTAAATAGGGATTGGAATTGAGCAGAAATTGTTCAGTGGATGGTGATATATAGTGTGGTTGAAACTGAGAGAGAAGATTTATGGAAATCTTTGCTGCTGTTGACCATGTGTCTAGATCATTGAACTTGTTCTGGCAGTTTTGTTGTCCTGGAGGTGGCACTTCAGGTACTGTCCCTCCTTGTTCCCTGAAGTAGGTAGATGGCTTCTCCAGCCCTATTTTCATAGATGAATGGGCAGCACTGTAGTGTAGCAGTTAGCGTAATGCTTTCCAGCGTTAGCAATCAGAAGCTCGGGGATCAATTCCCACCTTTCTAAGGAGTTTGTGTGCTCTCCCTGTGACTGTATATGTTTTTTCCCCACAGTCCATAATTACACCTACAATGAGTAAGTGGTAAAGTCAGATAGGAGTTGTCAGAAATGTAGGGAGAAGAGGATACAGGGAAAATTAGTGGAGGAATGAAATTGATCCAGGAGCTAGCATACACTTGCAGGGCCAAGTGGTCTAGTTCTGTCTTACAAAGAAATACAAAAATCAAAACTGAAGTCAAACTTGGTATTCCTAACTAGACATTGTGTTAAATTGCTGCCAAACCTCTTGACAACATGCAAGGTAAAGATGAATAAATATTTAAAGAGAGTTGAGGTCATTACTGAGCAGAGTGTCATTTCAAGAACAAAGAGGACAAGAGTAATCTGCAGGATTTCAGACCAGGGTTTAATAATATTGTAAGGAATAATGTTAGTCACTAAAGGCTTGCCAGTTAAAATATGTTTTTCTTGTTATTCTTTGACCAAAGTTTTACTTGACAAGCTCTTAGGGAAGATAAATGGACAGTAAATTAATTGCAAAGCAGCAATCAGAAAATTGGCTCCGTGTTAGGACAAGTTTAATGATAGATGGACTAATCTTGATTGAGACACAGTAACTAGGAAGTAATGATCTTAAGGTCTGAAGTTGAGGAGCCCAACATTAGGAAAAATAGTAAAAGGCCAAAGGCATCTGGTCAAAGGCTTTAACTTGAGAAGTTCAAAAACTTTTTCAATAATCACAGTGTTAGTTGCAGAAGAAGCTATCATGTGACAAATATCTGAAAAAGTAGTCTTCATTTTTAGAGTATTATCCACTATTTCAGATTTGCTTCTTTTCATCATCCATTCCCAAAGAAAATTTGTCACAAAAATAGGTCTCTGCAGAAATGCCAAGTGGATAGTCGCATTCCTTCACATCACAAAATTCTGGTACAAGTCTTGCAGGCCGTTTTGACAATTAAGGACGAGTTTCCAAAAAAGTTACTCTATAAAAGTAGACTATTGAGTACCTGTGTTAGTATTTTTCTCTTTATGATACACCTGAATTAATCACATTCTTCACCTGGTTCTGTATATCACTAATATTCAAGCAACTTGATGACGAGGACAGTGTCTACATCCAATACCGCACTGATGGCAGGCCAGTTCAACCTGAGGCAACTACAGTCCCACACCAAGACATTGGAGCAACTCATCCGAGAGCTACTCTTCGCCGACGATGCTGCCCTTGTTGCTCAGACAGAGACAGCCCTGCAGTGTATAACATCCTGCCTCGCAGAGGCTGCCGAGCTCTTCAGAATGGAAGTCAGCTTGAAGAAGGCAGCAGTTCTCCATCAGCCCACGCCTCAAGAAGATTACCACCCTCCCCACATCACCATCGGTGAGGTAGAGCTGAAGGCAGTCCACCAGTTCAGCTACCTGCGGTGCATCATCTCGCCAGATGCCAAGATCAACAAAGAGATTGACAAGAGATTGGCAAAGGCAAACAGCGCATTCGGCAGCCTATACAAAAGAGTCTGGAACAACAAGCATTTGAAGAAAGGCACAAAGATCAGCGTGTACAGAGCCATTGTACTGATCACCCTCCTGTACGGCTCCGAGTCGTCGGTCACCTACCGTCACCACCTAAGACTCCTTGAGCGTTTCCACCAGCACTGCCTCCGCACCATCCTCAACATCCACTGGAGTGACTTCGTCACCAACATCGAAGTCCTCGGACAGGCGGAGGTCACCAGCATCGAGGCCATGCTGTTGAAGACCCAGCTGCGCTGGGCAGGGCACGTCTCCAGGATGGAGGATCATCGCCTGCCTGAGATTGTGCTGTATGGTGAACTCTCTGCTGGCCACCGTGACAGAGGGGCACCGAAGAGGTACAAGGACTCTCTGAAGAAATCCTTTGGTGCTTGTCACATTGACCATGGCCAGTGGTCTAATCTAGCCTCCAACCGCAAGGTCTCCTTCGAGGACGCACACAGGGCTGGCATTGAGGACAAAAGGAGAAGGAGGAAGAACCGTGACACAGCAGCACCAAACCCAGAACAGAATTTCCCTTGCAGCCGCTGTGGCCAGGCCTGCCTGTGCCGTATTGGTCTCGTCAGCCACCAACGAGCCTGCAGCAGACGTGGGCAGCCCCCTTCCTAAATCTTTGTTCGTGAAGCCAAGCCATGAATGAATGACTCCCTTCTGAAATATTTCAAAATATGAACATATCTACAACTTATACAAAGAGTTCTCATTTCAGCTGTTTTCCAATCTGATTTTTAATCTTTCATAAAAGGCCATAAATTTATTTGCCCACAATATGCAGACACCATCAACAAAATCTCATGACTTTGATTAACATGTGATAATACAGGAGAGTTTTGGAAAAGAAAAGATAGATGCACTGTTTAAAAAATACAAACTCTCCTGTATTCAAGTGCATCCCCAAAAATATTTGTTAACAATTAAAATGTTTTATATTTAACTATTTCATTTTGTCACTGCTACAAGTGTGGCATAATGATTCTAAGAGGGTAGGAATAAATTGAAATTAGTCATGTAAGCAAAAGCAGTTTTTTTCCTGGGAACTGAAATACTTTAGCGATAAGGGAAGATTTACATAATTAAAGTTTCAAAGGATGTCTATTTTTCCTGTCAAAAGGACTGAAAGCCCAGATTTAAATGAATTGTTTAGCACAAAATTAGAATATGATATTTGCATAGTCTAGGGTAAACGGGGGAGAAGAGACAGAGGACAGTTTCCAGTCTAGAAAAATGTGTATGTAATTTATCTACCAAAAATATTACATCCAAATATTGGATGTCTCATTAAAGATCCGAGAAAAGAAATTTATCGTGTTAAAAACTAATCGATACATTAAAAAATCTTGCCCACAGTCTCTTGTCTCCTGTGTCGTACGATTCAAAAATATTCTAGATCAGTATCAAGTGCAATTGGAATCTGTGATTACTGTGGACTAGCAGAGATCGCATTTAGTACCCAACTTTTCACTCTGATGTTCAATGTTCGTAATTGTGCAATACACACTGTTTCCCCCTCAATCTTTCTTTATGCAATGCAGAAGACTACCGTATATAGACTTAAACGAATTGGATTGATAGACTTAAAGTATACTTATTATGTCTAAATTGCTTTCATTATTGAAATCTTCGCTTTAACAGCTCAAGATCTGAAACGCATCTCGTGGTTTGCATGCAGACGCACAAGGAGAAAACGCCACCGACATGGTTCGACAAGCTGCAAAGAGCTTGATTTTTTTTGCATCTGTGGCTGCCACTTTAATTGCATTACGAGTTTCAGACGAATACTGTACAATCGCTACACAGCAAATAATCTCTCGGACAGTTCTGCTAAGAAAAAGGGTGGGACGTATTCAGCGGCAGCAGAAGTTAAAACGAGTTGTACATGCAATCTGCGGCTGGCTCAAGGACACATAATAGGAGACTTACCATCACTGTGTGAATAGATCTATCAGGTTAATTCCATGGGATTGCTAATTGAGAATTATAAACTGGGATGTAGAACAGGTGTCATGTGTTAACGGCTACGACGCTCCTTAGTAATTTAGGAGATTTTTTTTACCCTTTAACCTTTCTGCAAAGTCCGGAGATTTTTTACCATTTTCACAATTTGGAAAGATCCTTAAAGAAAATTTGCAAAGCATCCAGAGGCAATGGTTTCAAAAGTTTGCTTGGTGCTACTGAGTGTCCGGGATCCGCACCAGGCTGTTGGACTGGGAGAAGGGGCTGGCAGAGGGAGGGAGAGAGCAGGGTAACAGCTCATTGGATTATCCGCCTGGCAACGTAAGGGGGCGGGCGGGCCGCTTATCTGAAGCAAGCCGCCTGTTGCTGGCGGCAAAGGAATAGAATGCTGGAAGAAAGCAACATCAGCGAGGAGACGGGCAAATGAGACTCCAGCCTCTTTTCGGCTCCTCCACAAGCGGCATCCACAATGGGGGACGGACTCTCCTCTATGGATTGTCATAATAATAAGACAACTGCCATAATATTTGTCAATTCTGCAAACGGGGTAAGTCCAAACCTACCTCATCAGCAAGACTTCTCTGAACAGTGGGTGATAGGCATGGGCACAGTCATGGCAGTCATCGTCCTGATCATTGTGCTGGGTAACCTGCTGGTGGTGTATGCCATCGCTAAGAACCAGCGGCTCCAGACCCTAACCAATGTTTTCATTGTATCTCTGGCCTGTGCAGATCTGATTATGGGTCTCCTAGTGGTCCCACTCGGCGCGACAATTGTGGTGCGAGGTAAATGGCTGTACGGCTCAGTTTTCTGCGAGATGTGGACTTCTGTTGACGTGCTGTGTGTGACAGCCAGCATTGGGACACTGTGCGTGATCGCCATAGACCGTTACATCGCCATAATCTCGCCCTTCCGTTACCAGAGTTTGCTCACCAAAACCAGGGCGCGAGTGATCGTGTGCGTGGTCTGGGCCATTTCTGCTCTCATCTCCTTGCTCCCCATCATGATGCAGTGGTGGCGAGATGACGGCCCCGATGCCATTCGCTGTTACAATGACCCATGCTGCTGCGACTTCGTAACCAATAAAGCCTACGCGGTTGCCTCGTCCATTGTTTCTTTCTACTTGCCCCTGCTGATCATGATCTTCGTCTATGCTCGCGTCTTTCAAGAAGCCAAGAAGCAGATGAAGAAGATCGACAAGTGCGAGGGAAGATTTTACACCAACCACTTCATCCCAAACGGCAGGGCAGGCCGAAGGAGACCTTCCAGGATTATAGCCATCAGGGACCACAAGGCTTTAAAGACCTTGGGGATTATTATGGGGACGTTTACCCTTTGCTGGTTGCCATTCTTTGTGGCAAATGTGGTGAAGGCCTTCCGCCCTGACATAATCCCTGGCAAACTCTTTCTGTTTCTTAACTGGCTCGGCTACGTCAACTCGGCTTTCAATCCCATCATTTACTGCAAGAGTCCCGACTTCAGAGCGGCCTTTAAAAGGTTACTTTTCTGCCCCAGCGCCGCGGACAGCAGACTGTATTCGGGCTCTGGGGAACTGTCCCGCTGCTCGGGAATGTTTGGCAGTACGCTGGATCCCAGCACTCTAGAGAATTGGACAGAGTGGAGCAGGACACGGGAAAGCAACGGGGCCGATGGCAGCTCTCTGAAGGACAACCTCCGTCAGGAAGATGAAGAGTCACAGTTCTAGTAGCCCCAACCGAAAATGCGCACCAAATGCCGTCTGTGAGGTTAAAGCAGGTTCGAAGGACTGGAAGCCACGTGGCTGGAGAGGTGTCATCTGCTGTGTATTTCTGTACGCGTCAAATCATTGTAAAAACCACCGAGCTTTCGCGGCAAGATTTCTCCATAAGCTTTCGCCTCTAGCAATATGGGAGAAGACTACTTCATATCAACACTAAGATTTGGACCTGGGTAGGGAATACAGCATTCTCAGGCGGGGCAGGCACTGGTGATGAATGGGATAATCGGGGCAGTAAAGGAACGAACTGTGAGGCTGAGTTAGTTTGCAGTTGAAATGGTTTTGCTCTGTTTACATTGCATTCCACAAGTGAAGAGATTTCAGATAACGCAGAACGTGGGGCCCCTGGATTTTCACTTCGATTGCCTTAATATAGATGGTCGTGGCACTTTGGCGAGGAACAACAATACTGTACTTTTATCGTGATATTGTTACTGAACACTTTATAATATGTGTAACGGAGCAACCATGATCTTTGGGGGAAAAACACTTGACCACAGTGGCTATACTTTCTAAACAGACTTAAAGATTTTTTAAAAGAACCATTCATTATCTTGCAGTACTCTATGATTCCCCCCAACTTCACCTTTACTATCGTGCTGTGTGAGCTTTGGAATTATCGATGTTCAAGAATGTATGCTACCAAATTCATGGTAAGAGTGTATGTTGATTGAGACTACCTCCGACTGTACAGCTTGTGTACAGGTGTATTTATGTTAGGCATTGTTTATATTAAACAAGTCGCATTTTGTATATTTAAAACTAGGTGAACTAACCTGCAGTCTCAGTGGACAGTGCTGCCTGCAAGAAGACGAATCTCAAAATTGTACATATACTTTGATAATAAATGTACTTTGAACTTTTAACAGTGCTCAAGATGGATGAAGATGTGACTGTTACTTATTTAATACAAGTTAAGTTCCACGGAGGACCAACTTAACCTACATACAGGCCCGGGGAGTTGGTATTTTTCGAATATGGACACTATCTATATAAGTTAATTAATATACTAACGTTAGTACAGTTATGGTAAAAATCTCCCGCTAGATTTTCGGAAACGAGGTATAGGTTTCGGTGAGGAAAACAGGGAAAATCGTAGAGTTTTATTTTGTACTGTAGCATTTGCCAAGTTATCAAATTCACGTGCCGTCGTGTATAACATACTTGTCACAGCGTCTGCTTTTTTCGCAAATATTTATATGTAGTACCTTTTAAATGTGTGGCTATTTGGTATACGTGCAATAAACGTAATGAAACATTTCACGTTAATGTTTATATAATCTTGCAATAAATGAACGCCGAGTCCGCCGTGGCTCCATTATCGCCCACAGTCAATACATGAGGCACTGGAGGATGATAAGGCTTGTTGATGCAAAGTTCTTTTTTTTAAAAAAACTGACGTCGTTTTGTTGTAGGTTTCAATGTGCAATATCTGTAATGTTTACTGTATGTCCATGCCAATGAGCACGTAAGGATAACATTTTGTATCGCTGCTTAATTCTGGCCGAGAGAACACGCATTGCGAATGTCGGGAATTTAACTCATGAAATTTAAAACCAACAATTCTTACCGCTTAGCGGTTTGATGTTTTTGTTTCTGCTGAGGTGACATTGTTAAGATTGATGCAGTTTACGCAAGCGAAAAATGGAGTTCGATCGCACAAAAAGAATCTTGGGCTTGTAGAATGTATAATTCATTGGGATGTACTCAAAGGCTCTCTTCGGACTGATATTGAAGGCCCAATGCGAAGATGTTTAACGCCTAGCGGCGACGGCTAAATTTATTGTTTGTTTGGCAGCTCTAATATTCCTCGCTGATTAATGACGGACGGTATAAAACAAACTCGGGTAAGCTTAAACTCGCAGAAGTCGCCTTGCCGTCTTCCCGTCAATATACAAGGAGAAAACTTAAGTAACACACATCAAAGTTGCTGGTGAACGCAGCAGGCCAGGCAGCATCTCTAGGAAGAGGTACAGTCGACGTGTTTGTGGAGAAAACTTAAGCCTATTTCTCGCGAGTTAACTTAAAATACAGTATTCAAAGTCAGCTCGGTCATATGTAAACCGATTATACTCTGTCTTACCTGCCAGTCAAAAGCTGGCGGTAGGTTTACATATTACCCGTCAGTAAAAATACACAACTTAAATAGATGGTACACAATTTAAACTTTAAAAATGCAGCACTAGTTTAAGTGTTTCCGCTGTAATTTAAACAATGTGTACATTTTAGTTCCGAATTGCATTATAGAACGTCAGAAATTGGACCAGATTTAGACATAAAGGGAATCGAGATGGGAGGAATAAAATTCCAGTGGAAAGCCGGCCGCTGGGCCGCTCGCACCGCCAAGAAGCCGCTATCTCGGCCTCCAGGTACCTCCGGAGCACCTGTCCGAAGCTCTTGTCATGGTTATTTGCATATAGTATCGCTTACTGAATGTTTTTTTTACACAAGTATTCCCACTTGGAACCTCTTTCTGAAAACCTGTTGGCTTCTGCTATCTCCCGTCTTTTCCCCAAACACGCGGAGGCAACTTAAACCCTGCCGCTCCCCTCCCCCTCCCCCTCCCCACCCCCTCATCTTTCCCCTTACTGGTTTTTCACCTGGAACCTACCAGCTTTCTCCTTCCCATCCTTCACCCCACCTTCTTTATAGGGCCTCTGCCCCTTCCCTCTTCAGTCCTGACGAAGGGTTCCGGCCCGAAACGTTGACTCATCGTTTCCACGGATGCTGCCCAACCTGCTGAGTTCCTCCAGCGTGCTGTGAGTGGAACTTAAACACTTGCTGGTCTGGCGTCGTTTTCCCCCATTGGTTGTCAGCACACAATTTGCCCTCGACTGCTGAAAGGCTCAAAGTTATGTCAAAATGTTGCATAACCAAGCCCATTGTGTCTTTAGGGCACAGCAGTTGCTGCAAAATCAAATATCTCAACCTTGCAAGATGATAGAAACTGGTAATGCAGGAGTTGTACTTGGGTTGTCACCTCCAAATGGTGACTGAGGTCCAAACTGCGGCCTGGTAAACAACCATACCGCTTTTACCCTCAACCGTCCCACCCTCAGAACCGAACATGTCCGGTTAGAACAGATAAGGAATTTCTTTCATCATAGGGTCGATAATCTGTGGAATTCACTGCCACAGATAACAGTGGGGGCCAAGTCACTGGGTAAATTTAAGGCAGGGATTAGTAAGGGGATGGAAGAAAGGAGGAGAAAGCAGGAGAATGGAGTTGAGAGGGATAATAAATTGGCCATGATAGAATGGCAGAGCAGACTCAATGGCCCGAATGGTCTAATTTGCTTATGGACTAACGGTTCATGTAATGTTGCTCTTTGGCAATATTCACAGCAGTTAAGGAGCAGCATCTGATAAAAATCCTTAATATTAAGGCAAGCAAATTCATGTTCCAAATAACTTTGTCCCATGGTAACATCTGAACTTCAGGATCCTAATGAAGGGAAATACCATACTTTTCTACCTGCTCATTCTGTTTGCAAGCTGTCAGACCATATTTTACATGATTGCTGTGAGGATGATTCCAAAATAAATGAACTAACCTTTAAAAAAGACACATAACTGAACAGCCCATTATAAATTGTTCAAATGTTTACCATTTGGAGTATCCTGCAATGTGTTTGGGCAGCTGCAATGTCAACAGCAGGATCATTTCAAAGCCAATTCTGGTTTATGGAAAACAAACTGTCCACCTAAAGATGGCTGGATAATACACCTTAAAAGTTAGACACTATAATCACATCAATCTGACATAAGAGGGGGTCAGAAATAGCATATCCAAACTGCAAAATGAGTTCAAATACAATCTATGCTAATACGTTAGTGCAATACTGAAAGTCTGTTGCATTGCCAGATTGGCGTTGTTTAGGGCTACTAAAACGGTTTTATGGTTCAATGCAATATGACTCCTGATGTTTGAAAGGTAGCGATCTTCTTGGGTCCATTTTATTCATCAAATCTGCAACTCAAAAGCAGTAAGTTTGCATGTACTTACAGCTCTAAAAAAAAAACCTGTATAGATGCTTTAAAAATAATGAAATGCAAAGCTTCTAAATATCAAAAAAAATATAAAAAGCAGTAAACAAACTAAATCAAATCAGTATTTGGTGTAACCACAGTTTGCCTTTAAAACTGAATCAGTTCTCTTAGGTACACTTGTGCAGCTCTAAAAGAAAATAGCTGGTAGGTTGTTCCAAGCGTCTTGGATAACTTGCCATAGTTCTTCTGCAGTCCTCACAACACGCTGGAGGAACTCAGCAGGTCGGGCAGCATCCGTGGAAAAGATCAGTCGACGTTTCGGACAAAGGGTTCCGGCCCGAAACGTTGACCGATCTTTTCCACGGATGCTACCCGACCTGCTGCGTTCCTCCAGCGTGTTGTGAGTTTTGCTTTGACCCCAGCATCTGCAGGTTATTTTGTGTTTTTGTTCTTCTGCAGACCTTGGCTGTCTCGCTAGCTTCTGTCTCTCCAGGTAATCCCGGACAGTCTCCTTGATGTTTAGATCAGGGCTTTGAAGAGGGCATACCATCTGAAACCATAAAAATCTAAGGTGCCTATGACTAGTACTGTATGCCATAAGATCTTGTCTTTGTTTTGTCAACCCATAAGGATGTACTATGACATAAGAAACAAAGAATTGGCCATAGGGCTTATTGAGCCTACTCCACCATTCAGTAGGATCTCCACTTTACTGTCCGTCCCCCTTAGCTCTGCTATAGATCAAAAGTTTATTTTAGATTTTAATATACTAAATGACATACTTGCAAAGCTCTCCAAGGTGCAAAATTCAAAATGGCCATGACTTTTTGATAAAACAAGCTCTTCCTTATCCATTGAAATGCTGGGCCCCTTACTAAAACATTCCTCCACAAATCCAGATTCTTCTCAAGGAGTAAGATCTCAGAATTCGAAACCTTCTCAGAATCTTCTGTTTCAAACAGATCAGTTCTTATTCTTCTGAATGCCAATGACTAAAGCCCCAACTTATCCATCTGTTCCTCAAAACAGGTATCTTCTTCTCTCCTGGGCCTAAGCACTAATAGGTATTAAAAAACTTCCTGTCCTCAAGATATAAAGATCATAATGCAGAATGCACCATCAACAAACAGAGGCACTGCCTTCAGTACACCATCCTGTCCAGATTTAAGCATTACAGATGGGCAGCAATGAAGAAATAAGAGACTGATGGCAGTCTTTTATTTAAGCAAGAGACAGATGCTCTTAAACCACGTCAAATCATTCCTCCCCCTCCCTTCTAACTTTCACCACAAATGCCTAAAGAGGTAAATGGGGTTTAAAACAGCTCTTTACTAATGGAAGGAAAATAAGCATTTAAAAAAACTCAGTTTACAAGTAATTACTTTCAGATGATTACGTTTACTATCATGCTGCAGCAGGGTTACAGAGACTGGGAGGAAGAGCATGGAAAATGCCAGTTTACACTTAAAATAAGAAAAATAATCACGGATGTTTAACAGAATGTTTATGGCATGAAGTTCCTATTTCAAATGTTATACATAATAAAGTTGGTCACCTATATCTCACATTCTAAGGGAAAACAAAAAAAAAACAACCCTGGGGTATTTGTAAAACCGTAGGAATTTTACTATGTCTAAAACAATGAAGTAATAAATTCACAATTCAGTATTTGCATGAGATAATCAATTGCTTGCAAAATTCATCTGGTATAGTTAAGCTGAAATGATTCTTTCTAAATAGAGGCTTTAAACAGAATTTCATCTCCGATACACTCCTCTCACCCTTACTGCCCCCAAGGCTCGTTCTCAAAGCTCTTTATACTGGATCCACTGGTCCAGCACACTAGATTCTCTTGCATACAGTTATCTGAATGTCTCAAATTCAATCACCCATCTGCTCCAAGTAACACCAACTTCTTTTCAGAAACAGATACCAAACAGAAATGGAAGTTTGTGTTTGCTACAGTGGCAATTTTTCTTCCCAAAATCAGAGAATACATTGCCAAAGATTTTGGATAGAACATTTAACAGCTCTCTCGGGCAGTCATAAAAACACTCCCAGTTTTACTCAAAATAAAATCACAGGGACACTGCCAGGAGCTATACTTTACAAACATTTAATCTATTTGTTGGTCTGTGGGATCTTGCTGTGCATACATTAGTAACTGCTTTCTCTACCGTAACACAGTGATTACACTTCTAATGGTAATTGTTGACTGCAAAGCACAACAGGACATTGAGGCCTGGAAAACAAATTTCCTTTGCTCTTCTCCTTGGGTAAAATTAATTAATTCAAATTGGAATTGCTACTTAATTTATTGATTCTCCTTTCATTATAAAATCATGGGATAGATGTCAAACAAGTACAAGCTATGGAGGCTTATGGGCCCAGTGCAGGTGGATGGGAGAAGGCAGTTTAAACAGTTTGGCATGGACTAGATGGGCTGAAAGGCCTGTTTCTGTGCTGTACTTTTCTATGACTCTAAGGAACCATGCTTCATGCTTTGAAGGAACATGTGCTGTTTCCATTACAACAGGGCAATACACACGTTATAGACAAGCCAAATAAATTTCGTAGAATTTACTTCCCTTTAAAATTGAGGTTAATCATCTGATAATCTAACATAGCAGCAAAATAAGACACAAAATGTAATTTATTCATCCAGTATGCCATATATACATATAATAGATTAAAACTTTAAAAACTCCTCTTTATACAGAAATGTATCTACAACTTAATTTTACAAATGAATTTCCAAAATAAACTACATTACTGTTGCAACAGATAGTGAATGAATTGGAAGAAAATTATTTGAAATATTGAAAACAGAAAATTGTACTACAATAACAGACATTAACTGTGCAATTTGGAAGGCAACAATTTGAATTTAAAGTGCATTTCCATTAGATTTTACAGAAGAAAAAAAACTGCTTTCTTTTTAAAAAGAAGTCGATTCTTATCCAAGGGCAACATCAGAATGCTATCCTCCAACTGAGGGATTTGAAAATGACACATTGATCAATAGATTATTTGTATCAATTTGAGAAATTAGTTTTGATCACTGACCTTTGTGTGGTTACCATCATCTTTTCCTTCTCAACAAATTGAAATTTCCCTTACTATTTCCCCCCAAAAAATCTAAACCATTTTTCATTATCAGCTTTGCTAACATTCTACTATAACAAGTGACCATACACTTACATGAAATATAACTCAATCAATAGCCAAATATCCTGACCTCATTAGATTTCAGGTGCAATTTGGTTAATTGGATTATGAATCCATTAATTTAACCTAACAGACATAATAATTCATATTACATATACAATTCAGAGAAATAAAATTATTCAAGTCCTGAAAAGTTGTACTTGAAGTACTGTCAGTATTAAAGTAAGAATGTGAAATTTGTCATACATTTGGATGGATATGCACTTCATTGCCTCAGCTCTATTTGAATTTTGAAATCAAATGAATACTAAAATAAAAACTTAGGTTGTTAGCTGAAAACTTCCAGTGTTGCATTGTATGATTGCACTATAGTCCCAAAACCTTCATGATTAAACATTCTCATCTAGGGAGACATGGTATTCATTGCTTTTTTAAGAACAACAAAGAGCATAGAAGAATGATCAACATCCAATAGTTGTTACTCTGAGCTGATTGTAGCAGTCTTCATTCATTACTTTTGTAGCAGATTACAGTTACATGATTGGTATCTTGGAGTGTTAACATAAAACTTGCTTCAGAAAGTAATGTTTCACAGAAGTCAGTTCAATGCAGCATAATGAATATTCCAAACCTGTGTTTTAGTAGAAGCAACATTATCTTTTGTGAAGGCAAATAATATATACTTGTCCGAGTCATGAGTGACGTACGACTTCGGCCTGTCCAACACCTGTTCCCTTGAATTCACAATGGAGTTGCTTAAACAGAGAACTGTGCCAATTCAGTTCTTTAGTTGCTGTTTCAATTCACGCTGGCACCTGATCAGACGTTCTATTTCTGTACCCAGGGTCTGCAAGTTTTCCTGTAATTAAAGATCACATTGTGAAGTTTGTCCTTTACTGTTTAGTTGTTACATTATTGATAGTAACCATTGAAGAATTTATATTGCAGCCTCGACACCATGACTTTTTTCTAGATGCCTTGTATACAATTGCAGATATCATAGTACAATTTCAGCAGATCTTTTTAATATACTCTAATACTGTAGCACCACCTTGTGCTAAATGTGCAAAGTCCATTTCTGAAATGAATGAGTCCCAAGCTAATCCTGCCATGGTGCTTCTTTCCAAATGACCACTGACATTAAAAATAAAAAAAAACAGATCTGATACATGGATGACATGGAAGAAATCACAAGAATAAGAAATATTCTTATGAATGTGTTCATAAGAAATATTCTTTGATGTGTTTTACCATCAAAGCAATTTGCTGGAGATTTGATCTCAACTCTGCAACAACACTTCTACAGATTCTCAATATTGAAACTGCTAAATTTGAAATATTAGTGGAATTTTGTGAATCAAATGGAACTGCCACAACTGATTTCATCTAAGAACCAGAATACTCTGCAAATATTTCTAACAACACTACAATGTATAAATATTTTACTACCTTTTTGATACAAATATAAAATCCACATGAAAAATTAATAGTTGGGAAGAGTGACAGACTCAACATGGTGGAAAACACCAGTGATGCCATTTGGAGAGCACTTGTTACTTCTATGGAATTCTACTTCCAGAATTACCTAACTGATTAAAACCACACAACAAAAATAGCAATTAAAATCAGCAAAATTCACCCACGTAACTGAAAAGAATCTAACACAAATCTGCAGTTTGCTTCAAATAATAACTTTATTTATATAGCACCTTTAATACATGATGATGCAGGTTCAAAGTGCTTTACATGGATTGTAATAGTAAATCAATGTAGTCATAAAAAGACAAAATTAAAAATTAAAAGACAAGCATTATATAGAATAAAATTAAATTGAATATAGCAAATTATATAATCAACATCAACAGGTATCAAGAACTCTTGTAAGTAGGCCAAGTTAAAAAAGTAGCTTTTTAGAAGGGTTTTGAAACATTCAACAGTACTAGTTTGGTGTATTTCAGTTGGTAGAGTATTTCAGATTTTTAGTGCATAGCAGCATCACCAATTCTTACGTGCTTGGCTAAAGTTTTTTCTTGGAACAGCTTCCATGTTTTTTTTGTTTCATGGCTGTCTGGAGAAGATGAATCTCAAGAGTTGTATACTGCATAAATACTTTGATAATAAATGTACCCTGAACCTCAAACTCCCAAGGAGCCGCCGCTGTTGGCTGCAAACACTCATCCGTGAGTGCTCTCCAGCTCTTCTATGGACAAACTGCCTCCTGTTAGGAGGTAGAAATTTCAAATTTTGACCCGACTGTCCAAGCGTTTGCTGCCATTGCTCAGTATCCCAGTCCTAGTGTTTTTTGTGTGTGTAGGTGTATCTCTTGGCTTTGTTTTCACTTCAGGGGAATGGTGTTTTGGCTGCAACTCTTCCACAAAGACCACTTCTAACAAGACTTCTCTGTAGAGGGGTGTACTTGGTGGTTTCTGTGAGTTCAGAGCTGATAGCAGCTGGACGACTTCCAATTTGGAAGAGCTGTAAGTTTGATGTATCTCTTGTATGCCGCACTCAGTTTCTATGGCTGACCGCTGCATTTCTGGTCATTGAATTTGCCCGTTTCTTTATGCTGCTTCAGAAGAGCTTGGACAGCACATCTTGAAACAAATGGCTGTCACGAAATTTCAGCTTGGGAGAGACCTTGCTGATACAGAATGACCACCATGCTGCTACACTCACTCTTGCCATGGTGTAAGAATTGATGATTTGAAGGTTAAACTTGTCACACCTGCCACACAATCAACTTCTGGTTTGGTTGTCCTTCACCCAGTTTGATTCCTTCTACACCCGTTTCTGTTTCAGTTAATCAGTTTAGCTCATTCAACTCATTATGTCACTGAACACTAACATTCTGTTTGTTAGCTTTGTTTAACCAAGCACAGGGCTACATACCTACAAAGTAATTGTTTTATTTGAAAAATGGTCTATTACTTAATATGTTACTCTAACAAAATACAAAAATTTACCTGTAATATTTAATACTTTGGAAAATGAATGTCTGGAAATCTAAAATTTGCTCTTTTCTCTTGTCACACTAATGCAGGAGACAAAAAATAAACATCTAAAACAAAATTTATATTAAAAATCTAGGGTGCCTAAGACTTTTGCACAGTACTGTATACTGTATCATTTAGAAAATTCAATGGTAGCATAAATAAATACAATGGTTCATTGGCATAAATTATGTACTATAGTAGTCAGCAGCCATTGATCCCAGGGGATCATGGGTTTGCACCTTTGGTGGACTCTGTCCTCTCCAGGGTGCAAGCCTGGGCGGGAAGATTTGAAGAACCTGCTGGTGCCCATGCAGCAGGTTCCCCCTCTCCACGTCACTGATGTAGTCCAAGCGAAGGGCAAGCACTGATACAGCTTGGCACCAGTGTCGTCGCAGAGGTTGCCAGAGTGAAGTTGTAACACAACACCAAACTGCCTTAGGGACCCCAGCTCCAGATTTCTTCCTTGGGGTTTACTCCTGAAGCCTTCCTTGGGTGGGTATGCCCGCAAAACAGTGGAGGTTTAAAATCAGAGTTTTCCTTCTCCTAGGCTGGCTGCTGTCCAAGGCTGATGAGCCCTACCTGCTCAAAGTAACTGGTTTGAGGTGCCAGTGGTCCGCCTTTGCCCCTTCTCTGTCAGTAGAAACAGTTCCGCTGGGCCTAGTAGCTAAGCCACACGTGAAGGCCAAGAGTTGGACTTGGTTGTCAGAGGCTGTTGAAGATGCCCACCATTTGGACCACTTTATAGGTAGTGGGAGCATATCCCCACCACCACCCCCGCCTATGACAACCTTAGGAACCTATATACTCTATAGGTAGCATAATGGTAGCATAAACAACCAAATACAATGGTTTGATTTTGAAGTAATTACAGCCAATATGGAACAGGAACTACACATAATTTTTCATGCATAAACTGTTCTTAAATAAAAGCACTTCTTTTTCTCCAATGATAACCTGGGCTTGGTTCTCTAAGGGTAGTAAGACCACATCAGAAGTTTCATGTGAACTAGTGACCCTATTATACTGTGCTTAGACTTGAATGGGCTGAATGGCCTAATTCTGATCCAATTCTTATGTTCTTAAAAACATAACAACTGATAACATCAGAAATGCTCTAAGGCATCTTTGAAAATAGCTCCAAGAAAAGCAAACAGCAAACTAGCCAGGGAAGATTAGGAAAGCTGTCCAAATAACACATTTAGTTAATAAAGATTTCAGAAAGAAGAGACCAATATTGCAAATCTTGAGGAGCAAGACTGAAGTAGCTGAAGACTTTTCTGCTGTTGGTGGGACTATGAGACTATACATAAAATTAGTCAGAAAATGGAGACTTAAAAATGTAATTATAAAGCATCTTTTATATTTATTTCAGAACATTCCAGTCATTAGCATAATTTTGAAGTCACTATTGTAATTTAGGAAATAGTGACAATCGTACCCATAAGATCTATATTAATACTTGGGGGGACAAATATTGTTTGGATTAAAGTGGACCACTCTTTTGTTCTTCAAAATTGTTGCATGGGATCCCATTATATTCAACTGGGAGAGTTGAAAGAGTGCCAGATTAACAAGTCACTTTCTTTAGCGCAGTTTGCCCTCAGTACCATATTGTAGAGTCAGCCAAGATGTTGTTGCTCAAGTTTCAAGAGTGGGACTTGAAACTGGAAACATCTGAATCAAATGCATGAATGCTCAACTAAACTATCTCTGAGAAAGATCATGGAATAAAATATCTACGTAGGCTAGCAAGAGCACATTTAACAGGAGTGGATACAGGAGAGAACAGCAGTTCTTGAAAACGGAAAGAATGAAGATAATTGAGACACACAAGGTTTACAACAGTTTGATTTTACATTTCGTCAAAACATTAGCTAATATTGCAATTCAATGATATGACATGGGTTACTTAAAAAAAGAAACATTAATTTAGAAAAAGAATTTAGTAATGCAATTGAAACCAAACTTTTGTTTTTACTTTACATCTCAGTATTAGATCCCAGATGTTTAGCCATGGACAAAAAAATTCTGTACAGTAATTTCTCCATGCAAATAATAATTTTAATTATTCTCTGTAGATGCTTTCCATAAATTATAAAGAGAAGTTTAAAGGGGAAAAATTATAAAAATGCCATTTATTTTGTGAACCCTTTTCTTTCAATAAAATAAGACTGAGGGCATATCATTTAGTTTTGACAGTAGTGCATTATTACATTCTGAGATAAATTTATTAGTATGGCCCTATCTGAAAATACATTCATTGGAAAACTGAAACCAACTGTATAATTAATATTATATCAGTTTCTTCATTGACTATATCAATCTTCCGTCCGTGGACTCACTTTACACCGCATGCTTTCGGAGCAGTGCTGCCAGGATAATCAAGGACACGACCCACCCAGCCAACACACTTTTTGTCCCTCTTCCCTCTGAGAGAAAGTTCAGGAGCTTGAAGACTCATACAGCCAGATCTGGGAACAGCTTCTTTCCAACTGTGATAAGACTGCTGAACGGATCCTGACCTGGATCTGGGCCATACCCTCCAAATATCCAAACCTGCCTCTCGTTTTTTTTTTGCACTACCTTACTTTCAATTTTCTATTTATGATCTATAATTTAAATTTTTAATATTTACTAATTTTAGCTATTTTTAATATTTTTAAATATTTAATATTTGTAATCCAGGGAGTGTGAAGCGCAGAATCAAATATCGCTGTGATGATTGTATGTTCTAGTACCAATTGTTTGGTGACAATAAAGTATAAAGTATATTTTGAAAAAAATATATTCATGCAATGTAGAACATTAGAAGTAAGCATATTACTACTTTAGTAAACAACATCCTAAATTACAGAAATTAAAATGAATTCTTTGTATAAATATTGTAATAAGATTACCCATATTGATTGCAGTGTTTTCCAGTTATACTGTATGTGCAATTTGAAGAAGGGTGATGTCCTGCTTCCCATAAACTTTACAGACAAGAAAAATGCAACAGAAAAGAAATGAATTCAGACTGGAAGGAGAGAAGACTTCCACAGAGAGATCTAGGAATGCAGATCCATAATTCCTTGAAAGTGGCATCATAAAAAATCAACGTATTAAGTACAGGATGTTATGTTGAAGTTGTAAAGGATGCTGGTGAGGCCGACTTTGGAGTATTCTGTGTAGTTCATCTACCTATTGGAAAGGTATCAATAAGATTGAAAGAGTGCAGAGAAAATATACAAGGATGTTGCTGGAACTCAAGGACCTGAATTATAGGGATAGGTTGAATAGGTTAGGAATTTATCCTCTGAGGTGTAGGAGAATGAGCGGAAATTGGGTGGAGATGTACACATTGGAGGGGTACACATAGGCTTAATGCAAGCAGGCTTTTTCACTGATATTGGGTGATACTAGAACTAGAGGTAATGTTAGGAGTAAAAGGTGAAATGTTTAAGAGGAACCTCAGGGAAAGCTCCTACACACAGAGGGTGGTGTGAACGAGGAATGGGCTGCCAGCAGATTCTGTGTTTTACAACTCTACTGGGAAAATGACTCAATTTCATAGGAGTAACAAAATTAGAAGAAACTTGCATATCAGTCAAAGCTGAACCACATTTTATAATAAGATAGCTCTATTTCATTGTTATCAGTAAGTAGAGATCGCTCATTTACTACTGGCCCAGCTCTAGGTGCTAATTTAAATGTTGATAAGTTAACAATTTAACTCTTAAATTGGAAAACCATTTCTATATATTTACTGAAAAAGAATCAGAATGAAAAAGACATAGATTCTGATCATCTGATTTTAATACGACAAAACTAAAGCAAATATCCTGAATAAAACATAGTTGGCAATTTTAATGCACATCTGAATTAAAGACAAATAATGGTCAGGCATGCAGCAATGCCTCCTGCTCCTCACACTTGTCATCTGAAGCTCTGTTTAATCCCATGCCTTCACCTTTCTTGCCTTTATGCTTTTCTTACCCAGTTCTCTACTCTAGTTTTACTGTAGTACTGATTTATTATTCCTTTTTAAAAAAAAACAATCTTTGTATTTCAACCATTTTGAGGAGGGATACAGATTAGAAAAAAGTGAGTTTATGATTAGTGAGGCTTTATTTTAAACAATCAACAATTTAGAGATACTGACATGGCAGAATTTACCTTTCATTTTGTTTTAATGCCTGAAAACACAATAATTCTTCCAGTGTCAGTGCTTAAGCAAAGTACTGGTCCTCTGAATGCTTAGACAGAATATCCATCTTAGGTCATAAAATTAAGATGAATGCATTAAGGGACTAGTATTTTATAAAAGTCCCATCTATTTTCCTTGCTTAAGTACTCGGAATCAATTAAGCTAAGAATCCCTTTCACTTGTTAACAGCTTTCTCATTTTGTCATGTCACCTTCAGAAGATTTGTATGATTACAAAACACAATTCTCTACCTGGTTAAATTTATATTCTTCAGTTTTATGATTTTTCCTCATTCTTCCAATTAATATGTTTCACTTCTCTACTAAATTTCTTCTACTGTGTACTATTGTCCACTAATCTGTCATCTTGTTCCTCATTATTTATACTATTTCTATATTTTACATAATCTGCAAATATTGAAATACTGAAGTTCATCTCATGAGTGTAGATCAAGCAGCAAAACGATCATAGTGGGGAATACTACTGCATCGTTCCCAACCCCCACCCAAATTTTAAGAATAACTGGTTACATAACCCTTTTCTGTCCCTTGATCATATTTTTTAATTTAACCCGTCAGTCTGTCAATTATCGATGCTTTTATTTTACTTCTAAGTTTATTTTTATGTACTGTTGAATGCTTTTGGAAGTTATTAAGTACGTGCATCATATAAACTTCATTTGTACCCGCTGTTACATCAAAAAAAGTTCAAGTTTAATTAACAAACATAACTTTTCCATAATGCCCTTAATTTACTAGTTTATTTTACAATTAATAATTTTTTCCTTAAATTTTTATCCTTAAAACATTCATCATCATATTAAGCTAAGCAATTTGTAATTCCTTAGTTTATTTTTGTTTTCCACCAAGGGTGTAACAAATGTTCCTCCAGTCCCCTTGTACAGCCTTAGGATCCCAGAACTACTGGCAATTTGCAGGTACAGCCTCTATAATTCTATAAGACACTTACTAATTTAGAATGCACCTTATTTAGGCTGGGAGACTGAAAAATGCCAAACTTTTAATTGATCCTGTTCGTTCGATTTTATCTAATCTAGTAAGCAGTTTTGCTTTAATAATAAAATATAGCAGAATTCTTTTCAATAGCAAAGCTAGCCACTCGGCCTCGTAAAAATAAAGGGTCGAGTCAGGAACGTTCATATTGTGACCCGGTTAATCCGAAAGGAGACCAATCCAGCCACCACGCGCCAGACAAGAATGGCGGACCGTCTGGTGCAACACGCTAAAAAAAACTTGACTTTTTTTTATTCAATATTGTTACTGTTCTAAATCTGATAGTATCTCTGCATCACTGCCTGGTATGGAAACACCAATGCCCTTGAACTGAAAATCCTACAAAAAGTAGTGGATACGGCCCAGTCCATCACAGGCAAAGCCCTTCTAACCACTGAGCACATCTACATGAAACACTGTCTCAGGAAAAGCAGCATCCATCATCAGGGACCCCACCACTTAAGACAAGCTCTTTTCTCACTGCTACCATCAGGAAGAAGGTATAAGAGCATCAGGACTCGCATCATCAGGTTCAGGAACAGAATGCCCTCAAACATTAGGCTCTTGAACCAAAGGGGATAACTTCACTCAACATCACTTTCCCCATCATCTAAATATCCCACAACCAATGAACTCACTTTCAAGGACCTGAAGCGAGCAGTTTATGCAAGGAAGCTCATCAACATCCAAAAATTGAAGCATTTTTGTAAGGAGGAATGGCCTAAAATTCCTCCAAGCAGGTATGCAGATCTGGTCAACAGTTACTGGAAACACTTGGTTGAAGCTATTGCTCTACGGGGGTGGGGGCACACCAGTTACTGCAAACAAAGTTTCACATACTTTTTCCAACAAACGTATGTAATATTGGATCATTTTGCTCAATAAATAAATTAACAAGTATAATGTGTTTTGCGTTATTTATTAAATGGGGTTCTCTTTATCTAGTTTTAGGACTAAAGTGAAGATCTGATCACACTTTAGGTCATACTTATGCAGAAATAGAGAAAATTCTACAGGGTTCACAAACCTTCTAGCACCACCGTAATAGAATTAATGAAAAATTGCACCAACTTGGGCATTCAACCATTGTGCAAAAGACAACAAACTGTGTAAATACAAAAAGAAAGAAACAATAATAATAAATTAATAAACAATATGTATTGAGAACATGAGGCATAAAGTCCTTGAAAGTGAGTCCATTGGTTGTGGGAACATTTCAATGATGGGGCAAGTGAGGTTAACTGAAGTTAGTTCTTTGGTTCAAGAGCTTGATGGTTGAGGGGTAATAACTATTCCTGAAGTTGGTTGTGTGAGTCCTGATGGCAGCAGCGAGAAGAGAGCTTGACCTGGGTGGTGAGGGGTCCCTGATTGATGGATGGTGCTTTCCTGTAACAACACTCCATGTAGATATGCTCAATGGTAGGGAGGGCTTTACCCATGATGGACTAAGCTGTTTCCACTATTTTCTGATGTATTTTCCATTCATGGGCATTGGTGTTTCTATACCAGGCTGTCGTGCAACCTGTCAATATACTCTTCATCATTATTTTATTGCTTTGCTCATGTATGTTATTGTCATAGAGTCACTGAGTGATGCAGCAAGATCTTCTACCCAAAAGGTCCATTGTAACCAATAAAGTCTTATGTTTACACTCATTCTACATTCTCCCTCCAGATTCTACCATTCATCTACACACCAGGGACCTGTACATTTTGGAAGAAACTAGTGTACCTGTATGAAACCCATCTATGCACACTCCACATAGATAGCAATAAAGGTCAGGACTGAGCTATGAAGCAGCTCTATTTGTCAGCATCTAGTTTTCTGTATTATTCAAAAAGAATGTCATAGATTTCCATCGCCCAATTGCCTACAACTCCTCAATGATTCTGATTCTGAAATAAAACCCCGTCCTGTAAGCTATTTTCAATCCCTCACCTCCCAGCATCAGTGCTTTTCCCTGGATTTCTTCTAACCCAATATAATTTCAAAGTGACAGCCTCCCAAGCATTGAACAAAATGGCAATTCTACATGTGTAAATGCACATAATAGAGAATATTATTTCACCAAAGACACTCACAAATGTCTACAGATGTACCATGGAGAGCATTCTAATCAGCTGCATTGCTATTTAGTATGCGGGGCCACTGCACAAGATTGGAAAAAGCTGTAAACTCAGCCAGCTCCATCATGGGCACTGGCCTCCCCGGCATCCAGGACACCTTCAAAAGGTGAAGCCTCGAAAAGGGTGGCATCCATCATTAAGGACCCCCATCACCCAGGACCTGCCCTCTTCTCACTGCTACCATCAAGGAGGTGGTATTGGAGCCTCAAGACACAAACTAATGTTTCAGGAACCGCTTCTTCCCCTCCTCCATCATATTTCTGAATGTAGAGTGAACCCATGAACATTTCCTCAGTACTTTCCCTTCTCTTTTAGCATTATTTATTTTTATATCTACTTTTCATTGTAACTTATAGCTTTTATTATTATGTATACTGCTGTCACATAACAACAAATTTCCTGAAATAGCCGGTGATGTTAAACCGGATTCTGATCTACATCACTGGAAGAAGTCATCGCTCTGCAGTCAATCCATATTGTGTTTTGTAGTTCACTAACTAGTATACCAGTAACAAACCTAGAGGTCCTCGAAAGGGCAGGGACCATGGGTGTTTAAGCCATGATTGTAAAAGCACAGCCTCGGTGGGCAGGGCACATCATACGCATGAAGGGCTACCGAATTCTCAAGCAGCTACTATATAGTGAGCTTTCCCTGGGCAAGAAGATTTGAAGCAGGCCCCATAAAAGGTTCAAAGACAGTGTGAAAGCTAATTGCCCATGCTGGGCATGTACCAAGACGGCTGGCACAGAGTGCGTAAGACTGGAGTGGCTGGCAAGTCTTGGTTAGAACTGTTCACAACAACCTGGAGCAGAGTTGCTGAGCAGTACTAATTGCTGCCTGACAAAGAAGGAAGGGAATAGCAGCAGCTCCACTTCCAGATCCAGCACAGTTTTTATTTTCTTATTGTGGCCGACTATGTCGCTCACAACTTAAGACTCAGCAGCCATCTATAAACACACAACAGAACTGCACAAATCTGTCATTGTCAGAAACAACAGACAACCAATAATATCTAGTGTAGATTAAATAGTTCATCATTTTGTAGCAAGATTTCTGCATGTATCAAGCAGCCCGAGACTTACCTTAAGTGTTATATTCTTTAACAGCGTGTCTTCCAGTACAGCTTGCAACTTCCTGTTTATTTCCAAAGAGAGCTCCAATGTTAGACCACTGTCTGCTGGATGTGAAGTGTAAAGTGAAGCCATGATTCCTCCACGTCTGCTCAGTTGGGCTTTATTGAAATCAGATGCTTCTGAGGACAATGCACCAGATTCTTCCCTCAGAATATAACTCTGAATGATTCTGCATCAGAGAAAATATTTCAGTAAACCTCACAAATGTGTTGTTACTATTGTTATGGTAAAATTCACTTTAAAAAGCTTACAGCAAATTATTTTTCCAGCATGAACTTCCAAACACGTCTATTTACTAATTCTTCTATATTAATGGAAATTATCACCCTCTGCCTAATTTTCAGAATAAGCACACTCTAACAAGTATCAAACACAATCTCCACAACCATTTCAATGGAAAATTATCTAGATGTTTTTTCTAACTACCCAAGGTAAACCTGTATCAAACATTTCTGACGGGTGTTTGAACCACACAGCCACGTTCCCATGAGGTAAGTGTGCCTTAACACTCGAATTTGATTGAGGTGGAAAAATTCCTAGCCCCACCCGCATGGTATGTTATTTATCTTAAATTATTTTAAGATCAGTCTTCCTTTTGGATGGTGGGGTGGAGATACATCTCTACCAAAGGAGGTGCAAGGCGCTCCTTCCCTCCGCTACCCTGTAGCTCACCCTTGGGCAAGGTGCCCACCTATTTAGCAGCCCCGCCCCCCCCCCCCCCCCCCAGATTCGGGTCATGTGAAGCCATGGGAGCAGGTGGTGGATGGTCATATGAGCAGTTGGTGCATATATATCACAAGTCCTGGTTATGTGACCACTGAAGCTGGGCAATCTCTGAAGAGTATTCATAATGGCTGGGAGCACCTGTCTTGTAAAGACACTGCCCAGAAGAAGGCAACGGCAAGCCATTTCTGTAGAAAGATTTGCCTCGAACAATCATAGTCATGGAAAGACCATGATCGTCCATGTCATACAACACATGGCACATAACAATGATGATGACTCTACCTTTATGTGATATATTTCAAAACAACAAAGTTGTTTAACCATTTGCTGGCAAGTTATTCTATTAACACAAGGCCATATTTTTGTTTATTTCTTTAAAAATAAGTTTCAGTAGGTCAAGTATTTGTAACAATGTCCCTTCCATGCTAGTGATTTCAAAAATTATTAATATTGAGACAGCATTTGAATGTAAGAAAGCCAAATATTAGTAGCTGGTAGAGCAGTGCCAGAGACAGGGGTGGAGGGCACGATGTGAGTCTACAGAGGTGGAGTTCAGAGGTTTTGCTGGCTGCTTGTTGTGCAGAACTTACTCCTTGGCATTATGAGGGCTGGATAGAAAAGAGCTATCAGGAAGGGGCTGTTGAACAAGTCTCCAGATGGCTACGGGTCAAGATGTATGACCCGTGGACCAATGCTGTTGGGACACAAGCTAAGGGCTGATCAACCCTGCCTGCCTTGCCTGGACGAGTGTCTGATGTTGAAAGACCCGAAACATTTGATGACCTCAGGTTACATCACTGTTGATGTGTCCCAGCATATCCTAGAATACATCTCAGCCTCATAGTATTATTCCTCCATTTCTCATAAGCTAGCCAATTCACACATTTTTCACTACTTTTTCTTAAGAGCTTTGAACCTTCACCTCCAGGAAGACCACAACCTTATTGTGGGTTTGGAGGCTTGCGTGTCTCAATGACGTGGAGAGCTATGCTGGCTAGAGTCAGGGCTTTATGCTTTGGCTCTTGGTAGTGTCAGCCAGAAAGCACGACTGTCTACAAGTCAGTGAATTCAAATAAATCGAGGACAGTGGAAGCAGACAGACAGAATAATTGTCTTTGTTCTTGCCGCGTGCTTGGGGATGGAGGCTGGCATGTTGTGAAGACACCCTGTTCTCCATTTGGTGAACTTGAAGTGCTTGGCTTGATCAATGTTTTAAAGAAGACACAATGATGCTCCAGGTAATCTGCGGTAAAAAGTTATTTGTGAGATTTTCTTTGGTTGGATATAACATGCAGGTTTGTGAATATTGGGGTTGGTGCCTGCCTGGAGTGATTTGAGCTCATTGCTGATTGAGAACAAATTAGTGACTGTTACTTGCTGGGAAGAAGGCAATAAATGATGCTGGCTTGGGGCAGAGCCAATAACAAGGTGTTAAAGGTCAGACCTTGACCTGTGGCCAATAACACTGGATTTCAATATTTTAATTGATAAGGAATGGATATAAAAGTGGATGCTTCATGTGTGCTGGTAGTTGTAACTTCAAAGAATAACTAACACGGATACAAGCATGAGCGACCCTGCATGGAACATGTGGCAAGTGAGTTGGGACTACAAGGATCGCCTAGCCAGTATAGATTCCTTTGTCCGGGTAATGCCTTTGCTATTCTTTGACTATTCAGGACAGTCAGGGATACTTAGTGGGTGTGCACACAGGGTATTTAGTGTATGAATTCACGTAAAGGTACTTGTCAGTAAATACAGATCACTCTGTGCCTCACTGATCATTGTTACAAGAGGTAATTCTTATATGGTCACCCATGCCAAACAGCTCAAAGTGTAGGGGCTAGACTACGAGTGGTCCACTGGTCCTCCAGGTTCACGGGTTGAGCCCAGGGCTAACAACCCTGACTGGTGAAACAAAACTCTTATGGAAACAAGCAATGAAGAAGATACCTTCATCGCTGCCCTAAGTGCCAGTGGTGTAATGGGCAGTTAAGTCTGAAGCTTTAGGATGTATAGACTTTGTTCCATATATTAGACCCCACTTGGAGTACTGTGTTCAGTTCTGGTCACCTCACTACAGGAAGGATGTGGAGCGACGAAGGATGAGGGATGACCTGATAGAGGTGTATAAGATGATGAGAGGCGTATAAGATCATGAGAGGCATTGATCATGTAGATAGCCAGAGGCTTTTTCCCCAGGGCTGAACAGGCTAACACTATTTTTAAGGTGCTTGGAAGTAGGTACGGGAGGATGTCAGGAGTAAGTTTTTCACAGAGAGTGTGGTGGGTGTGTGGAATGCACTGCCAGCGAAGGTGGCAGAGGCAGATACAATAGGATCCTCTAAGAGACTCTTAGATAGGTACATGGAGCTTAGAAAAATAGAGGGCTGTGCGGTAGGGAAATCCTAGGCAGTTTCTAGAGTAGGTTACACGGCTGGCGTAACATTGTGGGCCGAAGGACCTGTAATGTGCTGTAGATTTCTATGCTCTATGTTACGTTCTGTATAATTTACTAATACTCTACATGTCAATAGTCCGGGTTTGGATATTCATGGACTTTTCAACAACTGCTCCTTCTGGAAGAAAATCTTCCATTCATCAGAACTGCTCTCATCTGACGCTAAGACAGCTCTCTGCCTTCAAAGTGAATATTAAATCTTCAGTGGGTCATGGGATTTTATACAGCGTCACAGAGAGAATCACCACAAATGCTCATCAATAACATGTTCTGAACTGTTCTTCTTCACGTCCTTGTCTACCTTCTAAAAGAACCTTCCAAAATGTTAAAACTTGATAGTTATTTTAAAAATACGTATTTCCTTTTGTAACCATTTCTTCAAAGGTTTGATCACTCTCAGCAGGCTCCTAGAACTGAACATTTTCCTAGTTTTTCCATTGAGATTATCAATTTGTAAATCATGCTATTCAAATAATTTTGCCACCTTGACAAATAAAGTTATCACCTCAGAAATAACTTTTTGCATATCAGAATTGGTTACCATATTGATGGGACAAACCTGTTAAGAATTAAGAACATATTTAGATTTAAGAAGTACAAACACATTTCAGATTAAACCGTCAACACACAAAGTTGCTGGTGAACGCAGCAGGCCAGGCAGCATCTCTAGGAAGAGGTACAGTCGACGTTTCAGGCCAAGACCCTTCGTCAGGACTAACTGAAGGAAGAGCTAGTAAGAGATTTGAAAGTGGGAGGGGGAGATCCGAAATGATAGGAGAAAACAGGAGGGGGAGGGATGGAGCCAAGAGCTGGACAGGTGATTGGCAAAAGAGATATGAGAGGATCATGGGATAGGAAGTCCAGGGAGAAAGAAAAGGGGGAGGGGGGGAAAAAACCAGAGGATGAGGACAGAGCCCACCTCCCCCTTGTACCCCATCTGTTATTTATTTATATACACACATTCTTTCTCTCTCTCTCTCTCTCCTTTTTCTCCCTCTGTCCCCCTCACTATACCCCTTGCCCATCCTCTGGGTTTCCCCCCCACCCTTCCTTTCTCCCTGGGCCTCCTGTCCCATGATCCTCTCGTATCCCCTTTTGCCTATCACCTGTCCAGCTCTTGGCTCCATCCCTCCCCCTCCTGTCTTCTCCTATCATTTTGGATCTCCCCCTCCCCCTCCCACTTTCAAATCTCTTACTATCTCTTCTTTCAGTTAGTCCTGACGAAGGGTCTCGGCCCGAAATGTCGACTGTACCTCTTCCTAGAGATGCTGCGTTCACCAGCAACTTTGATGTGTGTTGCCTGAATTTCCAGCATCTGCAGAATTCCTCGTTTTTGCGTTCAGTTTAAACCTTGAAGGGATATACAGATTACGAAAGATTAGTTGGTAATACCGTAATTACCATGAGATATTGTACAAAATACTAGTTTAAAATAAAAATAAAAGGTAAAAAGACTCTCATTTAACTTTCACAGCCAATAAATGATACGCAAGTTTGAATACAGCAGCACAGGTCAACAGGAAGCAATGCAGAGAAAGAAATATAATAATAAAGCTTACAGGAGAGAACCAAAGGTGGCCACTGATTCAATTCCAAACATAATACTTTGCATTCACTTTCACAGTAGGGTAAGATGGCAAAATAAAAGTGGTTCCTGAACTACTAAGAGGATCCAGGAAGAGAATCACGAGGGCTCAAAGTAACAAAAGAGAAAATAACTTAATTTAAAAGATCAAAATTTCAGAGCATTTTGTTTTATATCTCAGAATGTTAAATTCAATGTGAGTATGTTTGCTGGAATTTTTGTAATTAAGAAGAATCAAGATTCAAGATCATTTAATGTCATTTCCCGTACAAAAATGTAAGGAGAATGAAATAATCGTTACTCCAGATCCGTTGTACACAAAAATCCCCCGCAAAAGATGAAGAACAAAATAATAATATTAATAAAAACACAAATATTTTATGTCCATAAAGTGAACTAGGCTGTACATAAGGGCCAATCATAGAGTAGTGGTGGAGTTAGTGGTGAAGGTGATGATCAGCCTTACTGCTTGGGGAAAGTCTCGTGGTTGTGGCATGGGTGCTATGTAGTGTCCTCTCCAATGGGAGTTAGCCAAACAATCCATGAGCAACACACACAAAATGCTGGAGGAACTCAGCAAGCGAGGCAGCATTGATGGAAAAGAGTACAGTTGACATTTTGGGCCGAGACCCTTCAGCCATGAGCAGGATGGGTGGGGATGTTACTGGCCCTTTTCCGGCACCTGTCTATGCATACGCCCTTGATGGCGAGTAGGCTGGTGCCAGTGATGCATTGCTCCATTGAGGGGGCGGCGGGGAGGAGAGGAGGAGAGAGAAAGCATACTGTTTCAATCTGTAGGTAAAATATGAGTTATGGGGAAGCTACTGAAATCCATCAGCAAGCTCAGGGTGAGCAATTTAATAAGTGGGAGCTGATCAAAGGTAGTCCACATGAATTGAGAATGGCAAGAATGTCTACAACCACCAAGAATGTCATTTGCACAACCTACATAATGTTAATAAATGTTGTCTTCATTGTCTTTCAGAGATCGTTGATGTAGTGGAACAATCCAGTGTCGACAAACTGGAGCACCTGGAGGAGACCCATGCAGTCACGGCAAGAACATACAAATCTTACAGAAAGCAGTGGAAGTTGAACCCAGGTCACTGGTATTGTAAGGCATTGTGCTAATCACTACTCTACCATGCCACCCCATTGTCTTTCAGAGATCATTGATGTAGTGGAACGATCCAGTGTTACCTGTTGTTGCCATGTCTTCTCAGTTTATAGCATCACGTTAAAGATTCACAACTATCTCAGTAACTTCCCCACTGAAGGGTTTTTTTTTTAAGATATACTCACCTTCTGTCTGAAGTTGGTTACAAATTACTGTTAAAGATGGCTGAAAGGTATTATATTGAGCAACTTGATTTCTCAAGTGCTTCAGTGTCAGGAATTTTAATTCTAACTTCTTATGTTAGAGTGAAGAGAGTTGTTATGAAAACATGCCAGTTGCAGGCTATCAAAAGCTCGATGGCAATAAGAAGCATGCTCAAAATAGACCCAACCCTGTGTCAGAGTTCAATGCATTATTATTATTATTAGTCAATACCAACTGATGAACTATGCCCGTTGTCTTTCCAACTGGGGAATTTAGCTTATTAATCTACAGTAGCATTGCAGTTAGCACAACACTATTACAGTCCAGGGCTTCGGAGTTCAATTCTGGCGTCATCAGTAAGCAGCCTGTATGTCCTCCTCGTGGAATGTGTGGCTTTTCTCTGAGTGCTCCAATTTACTCCCACAGTCCAAAGACGTACTGGCCAGTAGGCTAACTGGTCATAGTAAATTGTCCTGTAACTAGGCTAGGGTTAAATTGGGAGTTGCTGGGTAGCGTGGATCCAACAGCCCATTCCGCATTGTCTCTCTAAATTAAACAAACTTCACTTACTACCTAAGTAGCTGGATATGTGCTCAATTTGTAATATGTTGTCAGCTATTGGAACAATAAGACCTACAGCTTATCACTGTTTTCTTTTAAAATAGCGGAGAATAGGATATTACACATAGGACTAAGTAATTAATAAACACTACAGATTTTAAAACTATGAGATGAAATACCACTGTGTTGGACTGTAGCTAAAGAAGAATAAATGTCAGACAGCACGGGGGAGCGGGGCGGGGGGGGGGACCAGCATACACTAGCAATTATAAGGACACATAAAATTGAAGAGATTAAAATTCTTGGTAAGCTCTATAATTGTTACATCAAGATATTTTCCCTGTCATTTGCGTTTCATCTGTGTTATTTCACAAAAGCTGATTTATGGAAATTGCACTGACTTCAATAAACATATCTAACAATTACTTGCAATTTTAAAACAATGACCTATGCAAATAAATTATCTGCTATACTGAGGAGATAAATTCTCTTATCTTGTATTAGTACAACAGAATAATGTTAGCATCTACTATGTTGAGTTACCCTTTTCTCCCACCACTAGGCAATCAAAGCATTCTCTTGGTTTCTGTATATTGCTTTTTTTTTGTTCAAAGTGCCTAATTTGAAGTCAGTAAAGTGATGTCTCTATTAAAGGCCCCATACTTAGTTTGTCAATGATCTTAAGTACAGGATATTTCTACCAATGGATGCAAGAGACACAATCTAAGTTGGCTGATTTACCTTCTACTCTCTTTATTGCAAAAAACAGAGCTCTTGATCTGTATTTTCAACAAAAGCTTGTCTCTTCTCATATAAAATGATCAAAACAAAATGATTGAGTATATTTACTGAATATTCACTGGAATTTGTTTAAATTATGCTTACAATAAACATACATCTCAGGACCTGGATTCATTCTGTAATTGTATTGTTCTGTTTGAATTCAGTAACAAACTATTTCTTCAGTGTAGACTGCAAGCCTGTCTTGTTTTTCCACTAACTAAACTTTCAGCTGGTTACTGTACAGCTGTATATTTGACCTTGTATTAGTACTCAGTACACAAGAACTCAAGGTACACTTTTTTCAAGATTTACTGAAAACTGAATATAACTTCCCTGCCTTCTGTAAAGGTTTATGTTACAGAATGGTTCAGAAAATTTAGTTTGTATGTTTAGGAGGTGAAGGGGTTGAGAGCTGACATAGTTGATATGTTCGACATGGTAAACAGACTCAATAGATAGACAAACAGAAATAATTCTTCATGAAAAGAAGAATTCAGTGAAAGGATTACAAACCAAAGAGAATCTGCAGATGCTGGAAATCCAAGCAACAGGTCTCAGCCCGAAACATCAACTATACTGTTTTCCATAGGTGCTGAGTTCCTGCAGCATTGTGTGTGTGTTGCCAATAAAAGGATCAATCATTTCAGCATGAAAGATTCACAGGTACTGATGATTTAGGATGCACTGTGTCACACAAAAGACACTAGAAAAGTGAAGCTCCCCACTCAGTAAGCATTGGATGATATGTCATGTAACATTTTCAACATCGTAAATGATAGATTTATTAGGTAAGTGCATCACAAGAAACAGAAAAGACAGGCCGTTAGGTCAAGTGTGACTTGACAAAAGACAGGCCATACCCTAGGGACTGAATGGTCTAATCTTGTTTAAATTTAGATTATTTTAAAATACATGTTGGTCATTAAACATTAAAGAAAATTATAATTCTTTGATGATTCAAACGCTGGCAATGTAAAGCACCCTGGACACATTTTCATTTGAACTATTTGGATTATCTATTGAAACATGAAAGCAACTGCAAACTTCAAATTATCTTTTTGTTTCAGATGTTTCATTTATAATGCAATCTAGCAATAAGCTCCATTAGAATAGTGGCTTAATGCACGTTATTGAAATCTACTCTGTTCTGAACAAAGTTTTTTCAAACTGCCTTATACCAAATGACAGTTACCTATGAAATTAAGCAGCTGAATCATTTTTGATGAGTTTACTGTAGACACTAAAATTACGCAAGTTTAAGGTGTGCCCCCTTGTCACTCTTATTTCAACCTAAAGGATTGTAAACAATTTAACATTAGGAAAAAAAATGAAAACAGAACTAAAAACTTAAGGCTGAAATACATGAACAAAATGTTACGATTTGTTCAATTTCTACTTTAAAAAAGACGTGATTTAAAAAAATGCTGGGAAAGAAAAGCATCAGAAAAAGGATTTAGTGCTTTCCCAGCAGATATGAGGAATAAACTTCTCGGGCTTCCAGCCAGGTACAGGTATCAATAATAACCAACGTTTCGATGACAAACCTCCACCATCTTCATCAAGGATGATGCCCAGGCACGTCTCCTCCGGTGGTATTAATACCCCTGTAGCCCGTCCTCATGATTGGTTAGTTGAATTCCAGTTCTTAGAGCGAGAACTTCATCTTTGTTAAAATTACTTTCCCCTAGTTTTACTTCAATAGCATTTTTTTTTACCAGACTGTCCCAAAAGCCATTGGCACAGCACATTAGGTTTGTGCCATGGAAGTCTATCCTATGGCCACTGTGAATGCAATGTTCTGCTGCCAATTTCCTCAAGTAACCCAAACAGATATACTTCCTGTGCTTCTTAATGCGGGTTTCCACTGTGCGTCTTGTCTGGACAATATACGGGCTCCGGATTCACAGGGAATCCTGTAAACTTCAGCTGACCTGAGTCCTAGGTCATCTTTCACCTACATAAGCTGTGAATTTAGCTTTCTTACGGGTTTGTAGAAACACAGAAAACATACAGCACAATACAGGCCCTTCGGCCCACAAAGCTGTGCCCAACATGTCCCTACCTTAGAACTACCTAGGCTTTACCCATAGCCCTCTATTTTTCTAAGCTCCATGTAGCCATCCAGGAGTCTCTTTAAAGACCCCATCGTCTCCGCCTCCACCACCAGCGCAGACAGCCCATTCCACGTACTCACCACTCTCTGCATAAAAAACTTAACCCCTGACATCTCCTCTGTACCTACTTCCAAGCACCTTAAAACTATGCCCCCTCGTGCTAGCCATTTCAGCCCTGGGGAAAAGCCTCTGACTATCCACACGATCAATGCCTCTCATTATCTTGTACACTTCTATCAGGTCACCTCTCAACCTCCGTTGCTCCAAGGAGAAAAGGCCGAGTTCATTCAACCTATTCTCATAAGGCATGCTCCCGAATCCAGGCAACATCCTTGTAGATCTCCTCTGCAACCTTTCTATGGTTTTCACGTCCTTCCTATGGTGAGGCGACCAGAATTGAACACAGAACTCCAAGTGGGGACTGACCAGGGTCCTATATAGCTGCAACATTACCTCTTGGCTCTTAATCTCAATCCCACAATTGATGAAGGCCAATGCACCTTCTTAACCACAGAGTCAACCTGCGTAGCAGCTTTGAGCGTCCTATGGACTCGGACCCCAAGATCCCACTGATCCTCCACACTGCCAAGAGTCTTACCATTAATACTAAATTCTGCCATTATATTTGACCTACCAAAATGAACCACCTCACACTTATCTGGGTTGAACTCCATCTGCCACTTTCCAGCCCAATTTTGTATCCTATCAATGTTCCGTTGTAACCTCTGACAGCCCTCCACACTACCCGCAACACCCCCAACCTTTGTGCCATCAACAAATTTACTAACCCATCCCTCCACTTCCTCATCCAAGTCATTTATAAAAATCACTAAAAGTAGGGGTCCCAGAACAGATTCCTGAGACACACCACTGGCCACCAGCCTCCATGCAGAATATGACCCGTCTACAACCACTCTTTGTCTTCTGTGGGCAAGACAGTTCTGGATCCACAAAGCAATGTCCCCTTGGATCCCATACCTCTTTACTTTCTCAATAAGCCTTGCATGGGGTACCTTATCAAATACCTTGCTGAAATCCATATACGTACACTACATCTACGGCTCTACCTTCATCAATGTGCTTAGTCACATCCTCAAAAAGTTCAATCAGGCTCGTAAGGCACGACCTGCCTTTGACAAAGCCATGCTGACTATTCCTAATCATATTATACCTCTGCAAATGTTCATATATCCTTCCTCTCAGGATATTCTCCATCAACTTACCAACCACTGAAGTAAGACTCACTGGCCTATAATTTCCTGGGGTATCCCTACTCTATTTCTTGAATAAGGGAACAACATCCGCAACCCTCCAATCCACCAGAACCTCTCCCGTCCTCATTAATCATGCAAAGATCATTGCCAGAGGCTCAGCAATCTCCTCCCTCGCTTCCCACAGTAGCCTGGGGTACATCCCATCCGGTCCCGGTGACTTATCTAACTTGATGCTTTCCAAAAGCTCCTGCACATCCCCTTTCTTAATATCTACATTCTCAAGCTTTTCAGTCCACTGCAAGTCATCCCTACAATCGCCAAGATCCTTTTCCGTAGTGAATACTTAAGCAAAATATTCATTAAGTACCTCTGCTATTTCCTCCAGTTCCATACACATTTTTCTATTGTCACACTTGATTGGTCCTATTATCTCACATCTTATCCTCTTGCTCTTCGCGTACTTGTAAAATTGCCTTGGGGCTTTCCTTAATCCTGTCCACCAAGGCCTTCACATGGCCCCTTCTGGCTCTCCTAATTTTATTCTTAAACTCCTTCCTGCTAGCCTTATAATCTTGTAGATTCATATCATAACTTAGTTTTTTGAACCCTTCATAAGCTCTTCTTTTCTCCTTGACTAGCGTAAGGGTTTCTTCTTTTATGTTACTGCTAAGGTGATTAAAACGGCATCTCTGTACTATTAACTGCTGAGACAGTGGTTCTCTATAGCAGTATGTTTGGATTATAATTAGTGATAATGGGATTTGTATTCATTTGATAACCAATTGGGATAGATGTTATTCTTTCTGTCTGTGTGAAAGCTGTTAGTTGCGTGGGCTTTGGGGAGAAGGTGCGAAGAGGATGAAGAGAGAAGAGGTGGCTTGATGAGACAGTTGCTGGACTCGCTGGGCTTGGGGTCGGAGCAGAAGCCCAGCGGTCGACGATAAGCGAAGGAGGATCAACGACAGGGAATCCGTGAGCTCCAATGTTTGTGCACTGGACATGTTTATGAGATTATTGGCGCCTTTTATTTGTTTTCCTTTTTTTTTTGTTCTCTACTAACCCCACACTTAAATATAAAACCTTACTTGTTTAACCGCACATTGTGGGCTGAATGTTATTTCAGGGTACTGATGTTACACAGGGGATGGGACAGACAGCATCCACCCAAACTTCATTATTCAGTTTGGTGGGGCCGAAGGCTGCTCTCCCCAGAGGGAAGTGAGCTGAGCGAGCCTGAGGCTTACCGGGGGCTACACTAGGTTTACAAAAGCCTCTGTATACCACGGATCTTGTACCCTATCATCCTTTCCATCTCACTGGAACGTACCTACTCAGAACCCCACGCAAATATCCCCTTAACATTTGCCACATTTCTTCCATATGTTTCTCTGAGAACATCTGTTTCCAATTTATGCTTCCAAGTTCCTGCCTGACAGCCTCGTATTCCCCCTTACTTCAATTAAACGTTTCCCTAACTTGTCTGTTCCTATCCCTCTCCAACGCTATGGTAAAGGAGACAGAATTGTGATCACTATCTCCAAAATGCTCTCCCACTGACAGACCTGACACCTGACTAGGTTCATTTCCCAATATCAGATCAAGTACAGCCTCTCTTCTTGTAGGCTTATCTACATATTGTGTCAAGAAACCTTCCTGAACACACCTAACAAAGTCTACCCCATCTAAATCCCTCACTCTAGGGAGATGCCAGTCAATACCTGGGAAATTAAAATCTCCCACCACAACAACCCTGTTATTATTACTCCTTTCCAGAATCTGTCTCCCTATCTGCTCCTCGATGTCCCTGTTACTATCGGGTGGTCTATGAAAAACACCCAGTAGAGTTATTGACCCCTAGAGTTCGTGGATGGTATTAATCTAGTATTCATTCAGGATCCTAGCGATCCTTCCAAAAACCTTGGAAATATAGGGAAGACAGATGGCAGCAATGGGTTCCTCCTCATTGTTAGGTTTCCTAGTTTTCCTGTTGGCCCATTTAGGGCCCAATTGATTTCCTTCACCTTGTAGCCATTTTGTAGGAACTTAATGCATAATCCTATTATTTCCTCAGGGAGACTCTCCGGGTCCGAAATGGTCCTCACGCGGTTAATCAAAGTAGAAAGAACCGCTCTACATTGGGAAGCGTGATGGTGCCTGTTATTGTCGAGGCATACGTCTGTGTGAGTGGGTTTCCAAAAAACGTCATGTCCGAGGCTACTGTCTGGTTTCTGCCATATGAGAATGTCCAGGAACAGAAGGCAACCATTCATCTCCATCTCCATTGTAAATTGAATGTTTGCATGTATAGTGGTTGTGGAACTGTTGGAGTGCCTGGAGTCCATGAGCCCACACTACAAAGGTGTCATCGGCGTATCTGAAGTAGCATTTGAGGCCCAAAGGTGATGAACTCAGAGTCCTCTCAAAGTCCTCCATGTAGAAATTAGCAATAGCTGGCGACAAGGACGATCCCATGGCCACTCATAGTAGTTCCCCTTACAGAGGAAGTATGTCAATGTAAGGGTAAGTTCAAAGAGGTCACTGGTACCTTTATCAAACCTTGACTGCAAGAGGACCCAGCTGTCCTTAATGCGATCTCTCATGAACAGGAACACTATGTCAAATCTGGCCATTATACAACGGGTGATTGATAAGTTCGTGGCCTAAGGTAGAAGGAGTCAATTTTAGAAAACCTAGCACATTTATTTTTCAACATAGTCCCCTCCTACATTTACACACTTAGTCCAGCTGTTGTGGAGCATACGGATCTTGGACCCCCAGAAAGTGTCCATAGCAGGGGTGACTGATAAGCTCATGGCCTAATGTAGAAGGGGATGAGTTATACAGCTCTCGTTACATGCAAATGCAGTTCAACTCTTTGAGTGATTATGCAGAAAGTTTGAGGTT